>NC_092770.1:47008695-47314767 GCF_047496795.1 Chiloscyllium punctatum
GCAATTTCGGCACATAGTTTCATACTTTTACAAATATAACATCTCTTGACTCAGATGCTAATACTAATTATCTCTTCCAAAACGGCTTCATACTAAATGGGGTCACTCTTTTAAAATGTCCTTTTTCCACTTGTTTAGATTCATTTGTGTTGTTATTTTATTCCCTCAATAAACATGGATGTGTCTTTTCAATAATGTGCCAGAGTCTAGAACAGAGTAGGTACTATCTGACTCATCGGTCAAAGTGCAACTAACTGCATGAGAAAGCCTAGCTGTATTTTCCAGGTAACATATAGAGAACTACAACTATTGCATCATAGGTTTTAGAAAAGTTGCATTCAATAATTGAATTAGGTTCCTTTAACATAACAAATCTTAATGGAAAACAAAACAAAACAAAACAATCTTGTTTTTACTGTCTCACACTGGAGGTCATTCAAGTATTTTTAGGACCTCTGTCCAAATGCAGGTAAATTATCATGTTTCTGACATCTTTGGCTGTTTACTGACATGTGATGCTCCCAGTTATCCCTTTTGTTCCAAAGTTGTTCCAATAACATGCTGAGATTACTTGCCAAATCCAATTGACTGGGAGACTCCTTTGCACTCAGTCCATAAGCATGATGTAACCTTCTGATTGTGTGTATTCAAATGGCAAGCAATCTGGCTCACATTTATATTCTAAGTGCTTTAGTGATCCTATGAAGCCCAACACAAGCTGGAGGAATGACATCTTATTTTCTATTTAGACATCTTATAGCCTTCTGGACTCAATATTGAGTTCAACAACTTCAGACCATGAACTCTGCCCTCCATTTTGTTTTTCCCATCTCTGCTCCCATCTTTCCCCAAGATTTGGCCTTCTTCAGTTTGCTTTCAGCAGAGCTGTCCTATATTCTGCTATTAACATCTTCCCTGGAGCCTCTCTCTCTTGTATACAGCCATGGCCACTTTCTGTACCTTTTCTTGTAAAACCCACAAATGTTATTCTCTTTCACACTTTAACCTTACCCTAACCTTCCATCCTGTTAATATTGCTCCTTCTCACCTTTTACTGTAACATATAATCCACCAGTTTTCTCCTGGTCTTCAGTTCTGAAGAAAAGTCATACTGAACTCAAAATGTTAAATGTTTCTGTCTCCACAGATGCTCCCAGTCCTGATGAGTGTCTTCAAAACTTTATGTATTATTGTCAACTTAAGCTTTGCTGGATAGGGCAAAGCATGAAGATGCAATGGCCAGTGACATGGCTGTGTTCAAGGGGTTTTGTATTTAACATGGTTTGTTAGTACTGTTAACATTATAGTAATCGCATTAACATAAATTGTAGTAATTTAGCTAAAAAAAGACAATAGGAAGGTGCAAGTTTCAGACATGTCTTTCTCACTTTCAGTTTTATTTCCTTTGTAATATTCATTCTGGTAGAATCCAAGTCGAATGTGTTTGTTTCCGATACCAGATAATATTTCTCATTGCGTGCCAGTTGGTAATAAACAAATTATTCTGGAGCTGATTAGGTGTGCTATTTGCTGTACAGTCATCTTGATTTTATGTTGTAACTATCACTCATAAAACAATTTCTCGGTCAGAGGTAGCAATTCTCAGAATTGACTACAATACTGAAGAGAGGCAAGACAGCATCAGTCCTGGGTACAGTGGTACACATAGGATTTGGATCACGGTTTTGTTCCAAAAGGACTGTGCTTGTGGAAAAAAAATTACAATCTACCATTTGAAACAAGTCTCCCTCAGCTATTTTTTTTTACGATGACTGCTCTAGCAAAAAGTGTAAGCATTCAGCTATTTTAAGATATAAGCTTTCATCAAAGCCATGCTGAAAATATACCACAATTGAAAGAAAGATTAACTGAACAAAAATATGAAATTCCTCTTTTTGTAGTTGAGAGGAAAAAGACAAATTTAAAAACAAGATATTGCACTGTCAATAACTGACTGCTTTTGTGAGGGACGGACCTTTGCCCACCAGCAGGGCACTTTTAAAATTCAATTGTGTAGTGCATATAAGATAGCCCATGAAATCAGAATGTTATTAGCTTTTAATCTATAGTTTATCAGTTTGTTTTCAGCCCAGCCTAGATAGGATAAAATTCTGCTTTGTGATTTAACTGGCTGATCTTATTTTCTTCATCGTTATTTTCCACCCTTGACATGTGTTCAAATTCAGCCCTGATAAATTGAACACATTTCTGGGCACTTTTAAGGATGACTAGGTGCCACAGAATATTGAAACACCTTTCTTTGCCCTCTGGGGCATAGGTTAAATCTAACCCAGACAAATTAAATGAAACTTTCTATTTTCTGTTGAAGGATGTGTCATAGTCTGTTCAAAGACTGCTGTTTCACCTTTGGGGTAGAAGTTCAAACCTAGCCCAGAAAGATTACATTAAGTCTCTGCTATTTGATTAACGAATGAATGTCACTGTGTATCAGATCACTTTTTATTCCCCTCTAAGACAAAAGTTCTGATTTAATCCAGACAGTGAACATCATCTCTTCCTAAAAAGAGGAAAGTGAGGAATGCAATTATCAGGAATGTTACTTTAATGCAGTAACGTGCACAAGTACACAAGGAAGATAAAAGGTGGGAAAGCTAAATGACCCTTTTTTTTAAAAGGTTGTTGAAGCTGGATATTCTACACTTTACATGGGTCATGTAAACTCCTAATGGCAGCAGCGGTGAAATGCACCAGTGTATGAGAGTAAACCTGTAGGGAACATAAAAGTGAATTGTAACCATGTGAAATAACAAAGATTTGAGAAGAAAAATGCAGATCCCTTAGTGTCCAAACTGAGGGAATTGATCATTTGAACACGGAAATGGCAGAACAACTGAAAAGCAATTTTAGTTCTCTATTTGTATAGAATGATACCCAGATTTTTAGATACAAGAAAAGTTTAGGGAAATTGGACTTATTCTCCTTAGAGTAGAGAAGATTGAGAAGTGAGGTGCTCAAAATTATGAACAATTTTGATCAGGTAAAGGAGGATATTTTGTTTCCATTGGCTAGCATGTCAGGAACTAGAGGTCACAATTTCAAGATTGTCAGCAAGAAAGATAAGATTGAGATGAGGAGAAACTTCTTTACTCAGAGTTTCGAGGATTTGGAATATGCTGCCTGGGAGAGTGGTGGAAGCAGGTTCCACAGGAGGTTTCAAAGAACATCTGGATATATGTTTGAAAGTGATAGGCCTGGAGAATGAGATTAGCTGGGTAGATCTTTTGGAAGCCGGTACAGAAACGGTGGGTCGAATGGCCTCCTTCTGTACTATATAAAATTCTAGGTTTCTATAATTCCAGGATTTAGTGAGAAGGGGGAATTGACGTAATTTGAATCAATTAAAAAAGAAGTTAGTATTGGAGAAATTAGTGGGATTGGATGCTGACAAATGACCAAGGCTTGATGATCAACATCCTAGGGTACTAAAGGAGGTGGCCATAGAAATTACAAATACTTTTGAAAGCTTGTCATTTTTGAAAGTTCAGTAAATTCTGGGACATGATCAGCAGACTGGAAGATGGTAAACATAACCCCAACATTTAAAAAAAAGGGAGGGACAAAACTTGGGATTACACATCAGTTACTCTAACATCAATAATAGAGAAAATGAAAATGAAACTCTTAGTGCAACTTAATTGGGCTGAATAGTGGGGTAATTGAACCTCACTATTCTGCAAGCTGTGATCTCCATTAAGGTGATCAATTTGCCTAAGTAACCTGTTATTCAAGACAAAAGTAACACATCAGGTCTAGTCATTGTAAAGAAAATAACTATTTCTTGGGAACACACTTTCTTTAACAAATAGCAGAGGAAAAGGATTCCCAATTTACTACTCTGCAACTTGAACCATACCCCTATAGAACCCAAATACACACTCCCCTCCTTCATGAATAAGACAGACAGATTGATACAGAAATTGAGTGGAAAATACAGGCAGAGCAAACAAAATGCTGAAGATCAAAAGTCCAGATCAAACGGATGAGTTATGTTATCTCTCTTGACACTTTTGATTTTACTAAAGAAGGCACAGTGTTTTCTGTAGACTGATTCAATTCTTTGATTCAATTGTTGATCACCTAGACCTAGGTCTTTTCTTGTATTCAAATTCCTTCTTTAAGATTCCTACCTTTCTTTATGTTTTCACTCACATAGAGAGAAGGAGAGGGACGTGTTCTGTTTGCCAGCCCTGGATGTTTTGGCTGCACTGCCTTCACAGGTCTGCAGCCTGACAATTCTGAGGCCAGTCAGCAGGCAGTTTTCCCTTAAACACTTGTCGCAATGATGTAACAATCTCAATGTGCAAAAGTAGCATTACACTATATAACTATACCATACAATCCCACTTGATTTTCCAAATTGCAAATTGCACACTTTGGCCTTCAACTTTCATTCTGCATCTACAGCATTTTGCATTCTGCATTCTGATCTGTGAAGGGGATCTTAGGGAATTCGCAGTATTCCTTTGTGTACCATGCCTTCCTTTCACTCTATCCTTCTCGAATTCATGGGGGCAACAATAAAAGCTTTAATTTCATGGATGAGTTCAATTGTTTGTCATTGTTGCTGTCCCTCTCGTGGCTGCAACTCCCTAGTCTTCAACATGGATTTTTATTACAAAAAGTAATGAGTTTTTAAATTCTTCAAAGCAAATGATCCCTCTGATGGCTTCATCAGAGAGTATAAATACATGATATTTATACTTAAAATCTGTATCCACTTTTTTGATACAAAAAGGGAGCCCGACCTCTCCTAGGACAGAGAATTTGGTGCAAGGTTGACTTCTTTCCTACAAAAATGTAATTAATGATTAAACTAATAGTAGAATGCACACTGAGGTGTGTGAGAGAGAGTTCTTGCTTTTTTAAGAGTTTGAGAGAAGATATGGTTGTCAAAATTACTTTGCTTTACCATTTCAGACTTTTAGGTTTCCCCAGGCTCCTTCCTCAAATTTTGAAACTTTTGCCTGTATGCTTTAGGAACTAACTCCTACACATCCAGAACCGCCTTTTAGGTAGTGTCATAATCTATGCTTAAAGTTCATGTGCTCTACCCATTAACTTTCATTGTACAGGAAGCCTCCAGCTTTCCTTCAGCCACTTCACATGAGAAAGCTCCTCCAAAGGTTAGTTTGTATTTTGTTTCTATGATCAGGGGATCGGGGTGAGAAATAGTTTCTGATCCTGATTAGAAAATCTGGGCTCAAGTCAGAGATTCCACTGGAGGGTCTAAAGCTACTAAGTGTCTGAGAATGTCCTCAGCCACAGGAAGAAGAACAAGTGTGTGACATTTCCCTCCAATGGACATTTGGGAAATACTGTGATTGTTTCCACTCATAATTGATCACATTTCAGTTGTCACAGTTCTGTTAAGTTCTTTTTGTTTCTTCCAAGTCTGTAAGATGAGTGCATGGAGTTTTGATGCGAGTTAAACCCAACAGCTTTGAAGACCTAGACTGGAATACTGTCGGTACTGAATGCTTTGTTTTTTTTTAAAAAAAAGTCTATTTGATTGCTTGTTGCAGGTCTTCCATTGATGAATTCAACCTCTAGGGGATAGCCTGAATTCTATTAGTTGTCTCTGTGACTCACTGTTGAGAAGGTGCTGAAAATGTTCTTTTCAACATTGAAAGATAGTATTGTCAGCCTTAAGAAGAAAATCACCATACTTTGAACAAAAGAGAGTTTGTCCATTTGACCTTGTTCTATAAATGGTCCTGGTGACTTCAAAATATCATTGCATGTCTTGATGATCCACATATTGTTCGATCTCTCTTGAGTTTTTTCTTCCCATC
Source organism: Chiloscyllium punctatum (assembly GCF_047496795.1). NCBI lineage: Eukaryota > Metazoa > Chordata > Chondrichthyes > Orectolobiformes > Hemiscylliidae > Chiloscyllium > Chiloscyllium punctatum. The sequence goes on from NC_092770.1 coordinate 47,014,509, forward strand.
ACATGAGCTTTATCTCTCAGATTTGTCTTTGGGCATTAGTCTTGTTGGAATGCTGCCTTCTTGACCTTGGGTTGTTCTGCTAGACAATGAAAACAGCTTGTCTTTGTCCTGGAGGTCACATATTTCAGCATCATTTTCATTAAACCAGTCCAGTGATAGAGAGGGGGAAAATAATTCAAATTTCTCCATCCCAGGCGTGACCAAACTTTCTGTACGGCAGGCCACATTTCAATTTTTCTCTCACTCACAGGACCAGTGATCAAATTTCAGGAAGATAAGGTTTGGCACAATAGGAAACGAATTTCAAAAATTATATTCCAAAGCAATAAATTGATCATGTCAATTAGTGTATAAATAAAACAAAGACCATTAAGAAGTGCCAAGCAGCAGAGATAACTAATAAAACTATTTTTGCTACCTCACTTAAGAAGCAGAACTGGAAACAGTCAGACCAGACCAAAAGTCCCAATCACTAGGGAAAGGGGTAAGGATTGGGATTGAGCTGAGGAATTGGGCTTATCTAATTCTGATCTTGCGATCACCTCTGGTGGTGTACAATCTGAGCTGGCCTCAGTAAAGTTCATACAAAAGTAGGTTGCAGGCAAATTAGGTTTCCTCCTCTCCCAGCTTGTTTTGCAGAGAGGTGTTTGAGGAGAGGAAGATAAGGGAAGAGTGGGCATTGTCTGGATCACTCAGTCTCAGGATTCACACACTTGCATTATCTCTCACTCCCTCCTACAGATATACACACTTCTTTTCACAAACAAACACACACATTCACTCATACACTCACTCTCACAGACACCTGCTGTCATTCTAAAGGACACGTTCCTTCACACACACACACACACACACACACACACACACACATTCTCTCATGGATTCTATCTCTCACTCACACATTCTCTCATGGACACACTCTCTCTCGCTCTCACATGCACACACATTCCTTCGTGCACTCGCTCACTCACTCACATACCTTCTCTCATGGTGACTCTCTCACTCACTCACTCATTCACACACATTCTCTCATGGTCTCTCTCTCACACACACTCACACACACTCTCTCTCATGGATAGTCTCTCTCTCTCTCTCACATACACACACATTCTTTCATGCACTCTCACACACACATACATAGAGACATTCTTTCATGGTCTCTCTCTCTCTCTCTCTCTCTCTCTCTCTCTCTCACACACACACCTTCTCGCTCACTCTCTCATGGACTCTCACTCTCTATCTCTCTCTCACACACACATTCTCTCATGGACTCTCTCTCTATCACTCACCCACTCTCACACACAAACATTCTTTCATGGACACTCATTCTCTCTTTCTCTCTCCTTCACATGTACACACATCTTTTCCTCCCACATGTACAAACTCTTTCACACTCTCCTACACATGCTGTCTCTCTTGTTTTCTCCTTTTACATCCTTTCACATTCTCTTCCTCCCTCCTAAATATTCCACTCTGAATTGCCATTAACTAAAGTCCTTCTGGGGGTATGAAGGACAGAATCGAGTCTTCACCTAAACTGCTTGCCATCTGGTCCCTGACTCAGCCACCACCTAATCCCTGAACATCACCACCTAATCAGGCATCCTGTCCCTTGCTACTTGGTTCCCACCACCAAAGACTCAGGCTGAATGAAGTTAGTGACATTCAGACAATTTTCTGCTCTTTCCACCAGTGAGCCTATCAGCAGAAAACAGGTTTTGATTGAAGGAGAATATCTTTGCAGAGTATTCCGCATGTACTTGCCTGTATTTGGAGCACTGGTTGTGGGCTGGACAGGATGCTATGGTGGGAAACAGTCTGTGCCTGTTAGAAAAACCTGCTCTCGTTTCCAAACATGACTGAGTTTTTTTCATACTGGGTAAATTTCAAATGCATTCTCTCTATGGCCCCGAAAGAATTCTCAACAGTAGTGAGCCGAATTGGTTTAGCGTGACCTCTTTGCTCTTGTACTTTCTGCCTTTATTTATAAAGCTCGGGATCTCGTATGCTTCATTAACAACCTTCTCAACCTGGCCCTGCCAGCTTCAAAGGTTTGTATACACACAGTCTATAACTTTGTTTTTGAAACCCTCCTATTTAGTTAGTTCCCCCAACCATCCTACCAAAAGTAATTACTTCACCCTTCTCTGTATGAAATTTCATCTGGAATGTGTCTACCCATTTTACCAGGCTGTCTTATGTCCCCACAAGATCTGTTTCTGTCCTCCTGACTGTTTACTATTTTTCTGAGTTTTGTGTCATCTATAAATGTTGAAATTATGCCCTGTATATCCAAATCATTAATATATATCAAAACTGTAGTAGTCCGAACACTGATCTCTCAGAAACAACACTACACCTTTCTCTCCAATCTGAAAAGAAACCGTTTAAAATTATTCACTGTTTTCAGTCCCTCAGTCAGCTTCATATCATTCAGTCATTGCCACTTTAATCCTATGAGCACGTCAAAAATTAAATGGTGCTTTATTAAACAATTTTCAGAAATCCATATACAGATATCAACCGCAGTACCCTCATCAAACCTCTCCATTTCCACAAAGAACTCGATCATGTGGTCAAACTTGATTTGCCTTCAACAAATCCATGCTGGCTTTCATTTATTAGGCAATATCTTTCCAAGTGACAATTAATTTTATTCTAGATTATGTTACCACCACGTTTTCTCATCAGTAACATTAGGCTTACCGACCTGTTGTTGACAGGTTTATCCTCTCCCCTTTTTTCAGTAGGAGTGTTACATTTACAGCCATCTAATTTTTAGGAACTATTCACATGTCTCTGGTGGTTTGGAAGAATGTGGCCTCTGCAATTTCCACGACTACTTTCATCAGCAACCAAGGATGTAACCCATCCAAACCAAGCGACACTCCCACTTTGAGTTCTACCAAGCTTTAAAGGAAGAAGGGAAAATCTTACTTGTATGTAAAAGTTTTAAAGCCACAAAATGTCTGAAAGGACTCACAGTCAGTGACGTTCGTTTGAAGCATAGCATTGTTATAATACAGGAAGTGCACTAGCCAGTTTGAACATTACAAGCTGCAACAAACAGCAATGCGATAACAACCAGATAATCTTTTTTGTTTGTTGGTTAAGGGATGAATATTGGCCAGGATAAGAAGATAGTTTAGGTAAAAACAATGACTGCAGAAGCTGGATACCAGATTCTAGATTAGAGTGGTGCTGGAAAAGCACAGCAGAAAAGCAGGAAAATCCTGCTCCTCGGATGCTGCCTGAACTGCTGTGCTTTTCCAGCACCACTCTAATCCCTAAGAAGATAGCTTCCCTATTCTTCTTCTAAAGAGTACAATGGCATATTTTACATGCACCTCAACAAGAAGATAGAACCTTGAATTCATCTAAAATACAGCCGTTCTTACAGTGCAGTTCTCCCTCAGTACTGCACAGGAGTATCAGCCTTGATTTTTATTTGCTGAAGCCCTGAAATGGGACTTGAACCTTATGACTCTGAAATGAATGTGCAGTTAGCATTCAAGTATCTCCTCTTTATCGATTTAAATGTAATTTCTACCTCTTTGCATTTTCCTTTTCTGTGACTTCTTTCCTAAGGATAGATGTGACATATTGATGTGTCGTACTTTGACCAGGCCCATTGCATCCACAAGAGGATTTCCTTTTTTGGTCCTTAATTAGCTCCACCATTTCTGTGTCTCCCCTATTCACATGATCAGGTTTACGATTGGTCATTTATGATTCTTCTGAGGTCCCTCTTTTTGTTACATGCTAACCAATTCTCATAAATCTTCCTTGACACTCTTATTGACTTCCTCATTTTTCCTGTTATTCAGTTTGTTATTCTGGTATCTGGTTTGAGCCTAAAATGATCTCTTCTGAACTTCTTCATTCACTGTCTAACCTGTCAGGCTTTCATTCTAATCAGCCTCCTTGCTCCAATCACTGAAAATAGCTTTTCTCTAGTTGAGGTTTTTTCCACATGTAATTGTCCCCATCCTTGCCTCCCAACTCTCCTTTCTTGTTGAACTGGAAACATATTAATCAAGAACATTCTTCTGTTTACATTCCAGGCATTCCTCTCCCACTTTAGCCTTTAACTGTTATTTCACTAGTCAAGATTAAGATAAATAAAGCTCCCCAATGTCACTACCCTTGTTCTTGCACTTTGCTGCATTATCTTCTTCTCATTATCTACACTCGGTAACATTTAATTGTGTTTCCAGTAGTACAAAAAGGAAAGGGGGCTGGTTAAGACTGCTCTACCTCAGAAGTACCTCAAAAACTGAACAAAAGGTTAAGCGATTAATTTCATGCTGCTACTGTGCAGTGGCTACGTGAGTGGTATGTTCCATTAACAGGATACTGGCATTATTTCAAGAAGACATTCTGTTTACCATACGACTGAGCAAAGTCATTGATGAATTTCAGTGCTAGTGCTAAACCAGGTACGTAGAACATACATCCCAGTAAACAGTTAATTAAATCAAACAACACATTCATTATAGGAAAAGTACTGATTGTACTCAACCTGTTAGCACTTGCAAAACAAAAATAATACGTATACTCTTGAAGAGGACTGCAATTGGGAACGTTTACTGAACAATCCTGAGCGTGTGCTAGTGTCTATACTAACACCTAAATCAAGATAATCAGTTAAGCTTCTAACAAGGCTCATTTACACATGCAATAAGTGACATGCACAAGGACAAATTCTCAACAAATGAAAGGAAATATTCAAGTCTTGTGCTTTTTGTGGAATAGCGGGGAGCTTGGGAGTGGGAGGTGAGCTTTAAGTCCCTGTTACACTTGCCTGAACAGCTCAGCTTATCTACTTCCCAACCAATCAACAGCTTTTTCCCCTGTATACAAATTTGAAATGTTGCATTCTTGTGGTTGTCCTGATGAGTCCAGGATGAAAAGTTTTATAAAATGTAATAAAAACCCAGAAGTGAGGGGGAATCCAGCATGTTTAGCAGCACGGAATAACACTTAACATAACTCTTGGTCATGAGACAAACCTCCTATTTTGTACCTCCTTCATCCACATTTCTCGTGCTGCATTCAAAAACCTTGGAAACTAAACTCTTCCATGTTACACTAATCTTCCCCAAATCCCAGGTCAGATTCACTTTTTGCATTACTGTCAGTATTTTTTCCAGCTACAATGCCCCTTCTAAGAGGTGCAAGTAAAATTTAAGTGATTCAAGCCACATACAATACTGTACCCCTTGCCCCTCTCTCAATACGTGATCAAAATGGTGTGGTTTATACTGTCTAGACACTGAAATCACTCAAAATAAGCAAACAAACAGGACAAATTTGGTACACTACCTACATTGCAATGGATGGGCAAGGGATAATTGAGCATCCTGATCCCCATACCCATCCTGAGGCTTTCATTTTAGCCCCAGTGCTTGCAATTATAGACATTATCTAATCAATCTGTTCAGAGAAGTTATTACACACCTCTGGGGCAGGTGGGGCAGGAACTCAGGCCTCCTGGTTCATAGACAGGGTCACAAACACAGTGTCACAAGAGCCTTTTTATGATTATATTGGTGGTTAAGATTAGATTTTCTATCGTGTCTATATTATTAAATCAGGTACACACTTTAATATAGGATTAAAATAATTATCCAACATTAGATGGCATGTTAGACAGTCATTTCAGAATTTTTTAGGAACAAAAACTTTTTTATTGTTCTATATTGTGATAAATAACTTAAAGTGTACACACATTTTTTGAAAAATATATGAACTCATTAGAAGTACCTTTTGAAACAATGGCCTCTACATTATTTTAGCATAAACCGCTTAGGAAGTTTTCTTTGTTGTGGCATCCAGCTTTCCAAAGGCATAAATCAATACAACTACCAGTGTATCCATCAATAATTCTCTAAAATATCCTTTGTTCTTAAATATTCTTCTTACCCTGCTGTGCAATGTCTTTGTCTAATAGAGTCATAGAGTCACAGAGATGTACAGCTCAGAAACAGACCCTTCAGTCCAACTTGTCCATGCTGACCACATATCCCAACCCAACCTAGTCCCACCTGCCAGCACCCAGCCCATATCCCTTCAAACCCTTCCTATTCATATATCCACCCAGATGCATTTTAAATGTTGCAATTGTACCAGCCTCCACCACTCCTCTGGCAGCTAATTCCACGCACTCACCAACCTCTATGTGGAAAAGTTGCCCCTTAGGTCTCTTTTATATCTTTCCCCTCTCACCCTAAACCTATACCCTCCACCCCAGGGAAATGACTTTGTCTACTTATCCTATCCATGCCCCTCATGATTTTATAAACCTCTATAAAGATCACCACTCAGCCTCTGACGCTCCAGGGAAAACAGCCCCAGCCTATTCAACCCCTCCCTATAGCTCAAATCCTCCAACCCTGGCAACATCCTTGTAAATCTTTTCTGAACCCTTTCAAGTTTTACAACATTCTTCTGATAGGAACACATTAGACTTCCTAGATAACAAATGGTTGAAAGTATAGTTGTTTCTGAACATAAGCATGAAAGTGTTTTTCAGTAATAAAAATCATTAAAGCTGTGAGTTTTCACCTTTATTATGTCATAAAGCTTTATCAATGTCATATGTAATTTACAATGCAGTAATGATGAGAACATTTCCATCTGAACTCTGCCCTGATCAAGTGTTTAAGATGAACATATGATTTGCATATTGTCACGTCTTGTTTGTTTTGCGTGAGATCAACACAAAGCATATTCCGTTATTATTAAGAGTACAACTGTTCCTTGACAAATGTATTTTATAGCTACGAGGATGAAGGTTTACAGATAAATCACGATATGTAGTATGTTTAAAGTAGACTGGATTAAAGTACAAGACAGTCCAAGATGGCAGCTGTGTAAGCCCTTGACTGCACTGTGCCTCGGCTTAACACTCATAGCAAACTTCCAGCTTTCAGCAGTATGATAATAAACAGGTTCAACGAGGATGAATTGGCAAGATCAGTCCACCAGAGCTCCTAACAGCAAAAGCAGAACACTGCTAATATACAGTGCACGTCTAATGGTGGCCTAACTCAGTGGTAGTGTACTCAGCTCAGAACTCGGAAGGACGTACATCCAAACCTAATTCCACAGAATGGAGTATATAGTCTACACTCAGTTTTGGAGATATTGTACTGACCAAGTACTGCATTATTTGAAATGCCTTATTTTAAAATGTTAAGTCAAGACATGTGGATATAAAAGATTCCGCAGTACTGGAGTTATAGAGTCATAGAGCTGTACAGCACAGAAACAGACCCTTCAGTCCAAGTCCATGCCAACCAGATATCCTAACCTAATCTAGTCCCATTTGCTAGCACTTTGTCCTTATCCATCTAAACCTTTCCTATTCATAAATCCTTCCAGCTGCCTTTTTAAATGGTGCAATTGTACCAGCCTCCACCACTTCCTCTGGCAGCTCATTCCATACACACACCACCCTCTGTGTGAAAAGGTTGCCCCTTAGGTTCCTTTTATATCTTGCCCCCCTCACCCTAAACCTATGTCCTTTCCTACTTAAATAAGAGGAGGTGTCTTTGCCAACATTCAACTCTCAATTTACTCACCAAGTTAACAATAAAGATGTTGCACATGGTTAGCAAAGAGAATCATAGTAGAACCAGAAAAATGTTCAGAGGATGTTCTGTATGCAAAATTGATTGATAGATTTTGAATGTACCTACAATTTCAGACTACCCCCTATTTCATGTTTTGCCTGATCTTTTTGGCAATTTCATAAATGTATCTCTAAACCTGGGTGATCCAAGGACCGATAATGATTCTTCTGCAGAACAAAGCAGAAGGAATCCTTGAAACCTTTACGAGACTATATTGCGGAATACCTCCAGATTATTCCAATGAAGGACTCATTCAATACGGTAATGGTGTGATTGGATGGGGAGGGGGGGGGGGGGATGCGGGGAAGGGAATTCATGTGCCCTATTGTAACCATGTCCTGGAACCACATCTGTCACATGATATAACTACATAGAATCACATAATTTCCCAGGGCTTTTGTGAATCAAATATTGGTGACAGCTGGTCCCCTTAAAATACAAAGTACCAAGACCTTTGCTTGAGAGTAAGAATTACCTTCTATAAGAATTACCTTATAGAATCCAGTACTGTGGTCATAAACAGCTCCATGAACACATGGCTTCCATCATTATTCACATAGTTACTGACATTGTGAAATAAAACATCTAGGACCAAACAAGCACAGTCTAAACACCTTTAGGAGCTGTATCACCTTGTAAGCATTACACAATCATCTCACGTTGCTGTTAATTGATTATGGAATCAAAATATGGTTGCTTTCTCAAGCAAACTTGTTTCTCATATTTATCCATAGCTGATTGAAAGCCGACAATTTCAAAGCATAAAAGTTAAGGGCAGTTCTGGCCTTGAGAAACATGCTGTTCTTATCTTTTAGAGGAATTCTACTGCAGGTCTGATTAGAATATATGACACTTCTCTATCACAGCTTTCTTTGTAAGCTCAAGGCTCTGCAAGCCTGGCAGAGACATGTGCAGCCCTGTCTGTAGATTCCAAGATACAGGCAGTTACGTAAAATGTCATTTCTTCTAAAAGACATGGACAATTTGCATAATAAACTTGTGATCTGTTGAAGATAAAAGGCAACAACCCAAATAATTCTAGAAAGACTCCTGAAAAGCTAAATTACAGCAGAAAGGTAACCAAAAATGACACAAAACTGCAAAGTGGCCCTACAATTTACTAAACTCTTTAACCTTTAGCGTACTCGTCAGCACCGAGAAATACAAGGTACCAATTTAGACATGCAATAGAAACAGGGCCATGCTGGTGAAAATGGAGCAAGATAATGTACATAATACCACTTGGACCTTACTTACATGCACTAGCCACAATCTGATAGGTGCTTCCTGGACACATTACAATCCATCCTGCAAAATCACAAGGGGCAACGAAGTTTGAACAGATTTCATGTAACAGAAGTTCACCACTTTTCAGTGGCATTCAGTTCACATCCAAAATACTATGATCAATGAACATTGATTTTTTTTTAAAATGTACTCTGTAGTTTTTAAGCATGAGGAACCATACAACCATATTGTGGTGCAATTCTATTGTGCATTTCACATCATGGTGCAGAGATGTGCAAAGAGAAGGTACAGCGCTCGAGCCAAAGCAAAGAAAGATTATAAAGATTATAAAAGTGCCCAAAAGTTTAAAGGGTAATAGCTTTTAAACATGCACTTAGTGAAGGAGAGGGTAAATGGTGAAGGGACTAGGAAGATACAAGTTTTCTTATTCACTGGCTGAATGATCTTTTGCTGTACTAGGCTGTTGGCTGGCACAAGTACAACTTAACTCAGAGTGGCTAGGCTGGATTTCTAAGTTTTAGAATGGTTTCAAGTTTGGATTTTATCCTCTCATAAAACCAAACAATAAGGTATTTCTGGCATGTTCCCTGGAAGGTGTGGGTGAACTGATTTTATGATGACTTATTTTATGATTGGAACTGTCCTCAACATGAATGGGCACACCAAGTATTATTCATTGCAGGCTTCTCCGTGGAATTTCTCAATCTTCCTCTTACCTAATGCGCTGTGCCATCTTGCTGAATCAAACAGACCAGAAAAAAAATCTAGAAGGCCAAGCATCTTATCCCAGGAAAAACAGTTGCTGCTAGCAAGAAAATCTGACAGGAGAAGTATCAATTCAATAAAGAAAACACTAACTGGCACTAATTAGTTAGATTAACTTTCATGTATAAAGTTGTTATTTGATATTCGTTTGGGAGAATTTCCACAGTTGTCAATGAACTGCAATGAACTGATAGTCATCCATTGTGTATAATTTCATACTTGACTAGGACCAGAGTTGGTGAACAGCATTGAAATGAAACATTTTTGAGTTTTTCACGTTACATCTTATATGTTGTTAGTTATGAAACTCCTTGTAGCTGCATTGTTTGAGACTTAAGTGAATTTTATAATCCAAGACTATTTTGAAAGTGGTAAGAAACACTGGTGAAAGATTTTCTTTAACCTTATTCAAAACCTACCCACTTTGACAGATTTAAAATCAGGCCCATTACAATAAAGAGCCACCTGGGAAATGTTACCTTCGTACAATGTTTGTGCAAGTAAATGTATATTATCAGATCCTGCACTATGTGGTGAATGATTTAAGCTACTAATTGCCCAGATGGCATTTTTATTGCCCAAGTGGCAGCAACACTAAGAGACTGGTATTTGCACTGCTTTCAAGAAGTAAGGAAATACCCTAGGTTAAACAGTATCACAGGAAAACCAAGAGAAATGTTGCTCTTAATACTAAGTGAGAGCTCAAAGCTAGTGTCAGAACAACTCCCACAATAAATGTCAAAAGAAAACCATAAATTTTTTTGTCCATTACAACTGAAGTTCAATATGCTATTTTGTTTCACATTTATTGAAAGCCTGCTTTTTTTTTGCAGTAAATTTGGTTTCTATATCAACCAGCTAGGTCAAAATGCTGTCTGGATTGTCAGGATAAGTCTATTATTAAGTAACCATAATTGCTACTTAACCAATTAAAACAAGTGCCAATCACGCATGGAGTCAATGTTTTAAACCAAATACTATCCACGTTTCAGTTGAAGAAAACATATTTTCTAATCGCCAGATGTGTTCGAGTCTTTCCAACTGGTCCACCTAATAACAGAAAATTGAGCTCTATCTGCTTGTTTCTGTAAATTTAATATAGGGAGAATGAAGCTGTACCTCTATTTTTTTTTAAAACTGCTGCTACTAGCAGTTATTTGCACTGAAGATGATGCACTTGAGATAGAGATAGGAACATATGCCAACAAAAGGGACACTCTCTCAATATATTTAATCCCACCTTTATACTTTTATATGCAGTTTGTTCATGTCCAAATTATGGTCTGTCTTTGTTCCTCCACCGTTCCTCAAGTCCATTCAATACTTTATATTTTAATCAACCACTTCAATAATGTCACTCCACACCGCTGGAATATGTGGAACTTGAACACTGGTCTCTTAGCTCATGATAGGGACACTAGCACAACACCACAAGAACCATTTCGTTGGGCACTTTAAGTAGTTTGGGTTTTTATAGGCAAGTGTTGTGAAAGGCATTTAATATTTGGTTAAATGCTCACTGGAGCTCATTGCTCCCAGTCAGATTGTATTGACGATCATAGTGTTATTTAATTTTCCCACCGAAATGCAACACTTCCATCATTGTTGGAGTTACTGTTGAGTCTGCAATGCTAGGAAGTATATAATACTCCTGATAGCCAATTGGTTAAGGAAGAAACCAGAGTCAACCTTTACCTGGAATAGACTTATTCATGGAGTGAAACCTTGTTCCAGGATGTGTCTCCTTAAATGTTGTCAAATACCATTCAATCAAAAGCCTCTGCTTCTATTTAATCTTAATCAACATTGTTAACAAAGTGCACCAAATAAACTCTCAAAAAACAAGATCTTTTTGAGAAGATATGTCTTTCCTTGCCTTAATCAGTTGAATGCCTGAGCAGTCATAGACCCATTTCGTTACTAATCAGTCACTACTTCTGACTACAGTTTGAATTATATTTTCCCCTTCAGTACAAGTGTCACTGTGGACCAAGTATATGTTCATTAGTCTGGAAATGTGTTTTGTCCACTGCATTTAGAAACTTTATTTTTGTATTCTAGAAATATTGTTTCTGTCGAAACTATCATAGAAGTGCATTCTAGCACCTGAATTGGATTCCACAACAATTAACACCAGTTTGAATGGGCTCCAATGATTTTATATTTGCCACTTCTAATTATATATTTCATTTACAGATATTGCATTCCGAGTTTGGAAGAAAACCCGTGAAAATATAGGTACAGTACTATATCTCAAATCCAGCAATCTAAAATGCAGAACTGTCCAAAAACTGGACATGTGTTTCTCAAGCACTGTTCCCAGGAACAGAATTAAATGTGAAGAGGCCATTCTCAAGCTGATTTTGGAGGACAGAAAGTGCTGTTTCTGAGTGTGGCTAATTTCAGTCTAAAGGATGATGATCTGGATTACAAGCTGACAAGCAATTTGTTTTCTTTTTGCTGGTGTGTTTATAATGCTGGCTGTGATTGGCATCATCGTGGTCCAAATGTGGTAGAAACTGAGAAACCTTCACTTAGACAATGAGGCAGTATTTAGGGGTCAAAGGCCCACAGTCAGGAACAGCACAGATTTATTTTGCTCTTATCAGAGGGGCCTCATTTCCTGAAATTATCGCCACTGTGGCTCTTCAATATTATTTCTAATGGCCCAGAGAGCAAAAAAATTGTCTCACTTATAAGAACTGAGTTCTTGAGCCTGACTTGTACTCAGTATTAGAGAAAAAAATAATATGCTCAAAAGGGCCTTAAGCAAAATGATGGTGATAGTTTTATAATAATAGTTTTTTAAACAAAGCTGCCTGTTCCACTGGCAGGAGCATTCCAATTGCAATATTCCTGGACATTTTCAGGGAAGAGAATCAGAAATTTGCCATTTTCTTGGGCTTTGTGAAGTCTGTAAGAAGCAGCTGTTAGGGAGCCCTCTAAGGTCTTGGTCATAATGGGGTTGGAGTGTGGACACTATAGTGGCAGTAAGAATTGCAGAAGGTTGAGGTATAGGTTATCTTCTCCTTCTGGGCAATCCCACAACAGTGAGGACAATTTCTTCCACTTCAGTCTGATGAGTTCTGAGATGATGATCAGTCTGATGTGTAATCTGCATGTACATCAAAGCTATGGATAGATAGAATGCTTGGAAATTTGTGTGCTACTTCTGCTGACTTGACTTTGCCTCTGTAAAATTCCTGACAAAGCTTCTCTACTACCTTCCCAAGTAAATCTTCCTCATTTTAGTTAGTCACAAACCATGGACATCCATGAGTCACAGGGGTGCTTTGAAGAATCCTTAAAGCATATGCACTGACCTCATGAGACTCTCCTGCTATGACCAAGTTCCAGGTAAAGCACATCAACTATATCTATAGATCAGCAATGATCTAACTAGAGTTCAAGAGGCTGCAGAACTATCCCTATTTAAAAGAGAAGTTTAAAGAGAAGGGACTATATCTCAATCCATGCTCTTCCCTCTGCCCTGATGATCATGGTGATTAAAGTAGATTTGGGTTACTTTTATATCACAAAATTAACATGACTATTAAGCAACAGTCTGATCAAGGTGTTCAGAGCACATCATAAAATAATTATGAGGTTTATGATTGTTAACTGAGTTTTAACCTCTGATATAGCCTAAAAGTCTCTTCTGTATATGTCAGTTTGAATTTTTAAAGTCACTTTCTCCTCTCATATCCTAAAGGCATTGATTTCTGCAGACTTATCAATCCATCAGTTCAGGACTAAAACATTTCAGATCCTAAGGGGACTTCACAGTGTGGATGCTGAAAGGATGTTTCCACGTGTGGGAGATGCTGATCTAGGGAACACAAATTTAAAAATAAAAATTATCATTAAAGATGGAGATGAGAAGGAATTATTTCCTTCAGAGGGTCTGGTATCTTTCAAGTTCTCTTCTCCAGAGAGCAGTGAAGGCAGGGCTATTAAATACATTTAAGGGTGAGGTACAAAGATTCATGACTAACAGAGAGTCAATGGTTATTGGAAATATGCAGGAATCAGCCATGATCATGTTGAAAGGCCAAGCAAGATCGAGAGAAAAATGGCCTTCTCTTGCTCTGAATTTGGATGTCCATTTTGCTGAATGTTTGATGCAGCTTTCAAAATAATCACATTTTCTATCATTTAACATGGAAAAATTACTTCCTCTGCATTTGTAATCTTATATATTTTGAAATGTATCTACGTAAAGGATAGGTGCACAAAGATGGTTGCTGTTTGATAGAAAGAAAGGTGACAATTCTTTTCAATCTGTTAGTTCCCATCTCTATAATTTCAGTACCTTTCTTTTACATTTTTTTAAGCAGTCGATACACAGATCAACTTAGGGATCCAATTTTTAAAAATCACCAATACATCAAAAAATCTGAACCCAGGTTCAATGATACTCTCCAAAACAACAATATCTAATTATAAATGAAAAGAAAGAGTTCAGCAGAAATTACGTTGGAATTTGGGGCTATCATAACTGCAGGAATACCCAACATTGTATCACTTTTATAATAGAAGAAAAAAAAGTAAAGGACCTCATGCTACAGTTTGCTGCAATACTGGTGAATTGAGAGATTGAATAAATTAGGGTTGAATGCGATTGTGATTGCTGGTATTGACGACTGGTATTGATGCTGAAGCAGAATGAGAGTCTTGACATCAAAATCCAGCAGATAATCTGGACAGATCCTATTCAATTAAAACTCATATTTAGCTGCTATGAGATGTGCTTTTGCCATTTTTAAAACTAATCTAATTTTATTTTAAATGAAAAAAGTGGTTTTGCAACTTAAGACTTTCACTGGAAATTGAGATTTAGATGTCATTTTGTAAACCAAAAACATCTATGCCTTGTACCTACAGTATTTCTATAAACAGTGTACTTCACATTCAAGATGTAACATTGAGCATCTGAGGTCAGGACAAAGCAATAATGACTCAATCAAATGACAGCCTAGAGCCAGGTCAATGTATTATTTAGTTTCACAATATGCTGATAAAGCAACATCAGGAGCGGTTAGACTTGGTCAATGTCATTGGAAGAATAACTCAGTTCCAAGTTCAAAAACTACTGCTCAAATATTAGCCTATAAGTTCCAATCTCGAATGTCAGTCAGGGAGGTGTAATGGGGTGCAATGATAATGGCCCCACCTTTGGGCCAGGAGGCAAAGATTCAGGTCTCAGTTGCTTCATGAGATGCATCTGAAACAGTGATTGAAAAATCAGGAACTTCAGCTATATGGAGAGATTAGAGAAGATTGGTTTGACTTTAAAGCAAATAAAGTTACAAGAGATTTGCTAGAAATGATGGATTTTGAAACAGTAAATGAAAAAGATTGTTTCCAGCTGTAGAATGGTCAGTAACCAGACAACAGTGTGGTGGGAAGAGAGGCTTGTGTTTGTGTAGCCCTCATCACATCTTAGTAATTTATAAATCCCTATTGAACATAATGAATCATTTTTGGAGAAACAGTCACTTAGATAGGTAAATCAGGCAACTTGTACACACTTGATCCTAAAATCAAGAATAAGGTCACTAAATACTTTCTCAATTTTTTTTTTGCTCGGCCTGATTGAGGAAAGAACATTGCTGAGAGAGCTTCATTCTCTTCTTCTAATAGTACACTAATTTTTAGCATCTTGCTGCACCATTAGTAAAGGCAAGGAGGGCTCTCAGAAATACTTTATGCAAAGAATAAGTTATTGACAAGACAGCACTCCCTTGGTGCTAACTATCATGTCAATATAAATTACATGCTCAAATTACGTTATCATCACTCCTGAAGTGGGGTGAGGACAAACAACCCTATTGATTCAAGAGTCAAAGATTAAACCAATAGGTCAAATAGACATCCATTTGACAATATTTCCCTCCTACTGAGTCTGCCAATTAATACACAAGAGACACAATTGTAATGCATGTTAACATTGGTTCCACCCATTTAGTAAATATTCTGCCCAACATAAAATGTGTACTTGTTCTTTAACTACAATCAACAGTCTCATTAAAATCATTTCACTCATGAAACAATATTCTGTGATGACATCATTTATATATCATATCCAAAACTGTCAGATCAGCAGACCACAAATGAAAAAGGAGATCTGGAGCACATTTTAAGATGGTCATCCTCTTAAATAAAACCACAATATTCCCCTGACTGGCGCATTGCCTTTCCCACATTAAATATGTTCAGTTGTTACAAATGTTTTGAAGGCATTTTATACCTTTTATTTGAAAAGAAATAGGAAGTCATTGTTCCATAATTTGCTAATTCACAACTAGAAGAACTGATGGCAAAGAATTACACTGAAACTTTTGTGCACATGTATCCTTGTAAAAAATGAATACATCTAAAACTTCCACTAGTAGACACTGTACATGCTTATATGAACCCTCATTTTAAGCAATGCCTCATCAGTCTTGGGCCTGAGCCTTTCACTACAATCAGTGGGAATTGAACCAGCTGCTTCTCAATTGAGACTGGAACCAAAAGTTGTAACCTTTAATCTGTACAGGTTTTCCTGATATAGGTTCTCAGCCTAGTGAAGGTCTTGTGCAAATTTAAGGGTTAGTCCAGAGCGAATTTTTTTTTAAAACTGGTTCTGCGATCACTGATATGGCCACATTGGTATCAACCTCCATTAGAATCAGGTGACCATTTAACCTGACATTTATTTTGATTGGTTTTGATTTGGATGTCACTAAGCAATTTACCTGTTCCAACCCAGACCTAGGTGGACTTTACAGGGTGTGTACTCTTTTAGATACCGGCCTATGGGTTCTCTTACTTAACTCAGGTTTAGTGGGAAACTCTTGCTACCATGAATCTGCATACCCGAAGCAACTTCAATGGCTTGCCAGCCCGGATCCTGAAGAAAATGTTAACTGTTTGGCTGAGACTTGAATTTGTTGTGGGGTTTTGCTCTGGGTCAACCTAGAGTCCCTCCGATCAGGATATGTCCCAAGTGAGACTATGCAATTGTCTGCACTTCAGTGATGTTCCCAAGCTTGGTCAGCCTGGCAACTGTGTCTGCTTCCATTGAAATACCCTGCAACTCAAATACTCCACTTGCTGTATTTTCCAATGATGAAGCCAGTTGTAGAGCCTGTTTGAAGCCCAATTGGACTTCAGCCAGTAGACACTTTTGCATGGTTACATCATTAATCCCACATATTGACCAGCCTCATGAAGGGATAAATCAAAGTCACATGCCTCTGCCAGTCGTCTTAACCTAGTCAGAAATTCAAAATTGTATTTCCTGGTTCTCAAATTTGAGTAAAAATGATAGCAACTCAGAATTAGAGGAGGTTTGGGGGTCACAATATTCCTTAATTAAATCTGAAAACCTTTCAAGAGTTGAATCTGGTGCCTCAAGGAAAGTTAGGAGGTATTATTAGCAAGTTTGCAGATGACACCAAAATTGGAAGTGTAGTGGACAGAGAAGTTTACCTCAGAGTACAATGGGATCTTGATCAGATGGGCCAATGGGCTGAGGAGTGGCAGATGGAGTTTAACTGAGATAAGTGTGAGGTGCGGCATTTTGGGAAAGCAAATCACAGCAGGACATATACACTTAATGGTAATGACCTGGGGAGTGTTGCTGAACAAAGAGACCTCGGAGTGCAGGTTCATAGCTCCTTGAAAGCAGAGTTGCAGTAGATAGGATAGTGAAGGCGGCTTTTGATATTCTTTCATTTATTGGACAGACTATTGAGTATAGGAGTTGAGAGGTCATGTTGCGGGCTGTACAGGACATTGGTTAGGTCACTTTTAGAATATTGTGTGCAATTCTGGTCTCCTTCCTATTGGAAGGGATGCTGTAAAACTTGAAAGGGTTCAAAAAAAAAAGGGTTGGAAGGATTGATCTATAGGGAGAGGCTGAATAGGCTGGGCTGTTTTCCCTAGAACATCGGTGGCTGAGGGATTACCAAATAGAGGTTTATAAAATCATAAGGGGCATGGATATAGACAAGGTTGTTTTCCTGGGGTGTGAGGAGTCTAGAACTAGATGGTATTAGTTGAGGGTGAGGGGAAATATTTAAAAAGGGACACAAAGGGCAAACCTTTCACTCAAAGGATGGAATGAGCTGCCAAAGAAAGTGGTGCAGGTGGGTTCAATTACAACATTGAAAAGACAACAGGATGGGTACATGAATAGGAAGGGTTTAGAGGGATATGGGACAAGTGCTGGAAAATGGAACTAGATTGACTTAGGATATTTGGTTGGCATGGACAGTTCTGGTCACCTCATTTTAGGAAAGATGTAGAAGCTTTGGAGAGGGTGCAGAGGAGATTTACCAGGATGTTGCTTGGAATGAAGAATAGGTCGTACGAGGATAGGTTGAGAGTGCTAGGCCTTTTCTCAGTGAAACGGCGAAGGATGAGGGGTGGCTTGATAGACGTTTATAAGATGATCAGGGGAATAGATAGACAATCAGAGACTTTTTCCCCGGGTACAACAGAGTGTTACAAGGGGACATAAATTTAAGGTGAAGGGTGGAAGGTAAAGGGGGGGATGTCAGGGGTAGGTTCTTTACCCAGAGAGTGGTGGGGGCATGGAATGCCCTGCCTGTGGGAGTGGCAGAGTCAGAATCATTGGTGACCTTTAAGCGTCAATTGGATAGGTACATGGGTAGATGCTTAAGCTAGGACAAATGTTTGGCACAACATCATGGGCCGAAGGGCCTGTTCTGTGCTGTATTGTTCTATGTTCTATGCTGTACATCTCCATGACTCTATAACTGACAAAGCTGCGGTCCATAGGCTGTCAGGAGAATCACTCATTGCTTTTCATCTGCCCCAGTATTGTTTGCCCAGAAAAGTAATGAATTCTTTCCACATATTGGGCAGTCTTTGGTAGCAGGGTTGAATGAATCAAGGTTCTCAAATAATGACACAAGCAATGCTTACTCAACTCAAAGATGACTGCTGTGAGTTTCTTCAGGAATATACTTTACTCTTATCACCATTGAAATGATTCCACAGAGGTTAGTACCCTGTAACCAAGTCACCCTTTATTAACAGGAAAGCCTAAGAATCTTCACATGAACTGGAGTGAGTTCCTTGGGCTTGGTTAATCTCATGCATCTATACCCGAACACTCATTTCCATCCTTGATGTCAAAGTCAATTCTTTGAGACACAGTGCTGGTACTAGCAGAATTGCAAGCACCAAAACATGACTTTCCAGGAGACTTCAAAGCAAGAGTGCTACTGACTATTCATCTAAACCAATGTGCACATGGCACCAGAGAATCTGCATAATGAAAATGGACAGAGGTTACTGAATAGCTACTTCCAAATCAAACCATGCTGCAAGGTGTCCTGGAAACATCAAAGATCCTCTGAATGGGCACCAGCTGGATAGATTCTCACCTGATGTAGTACTTTCAGCAGTGTCCCCATGCTTGTGAGAATGACTATTCTCTGTTTTATAGCAATATAGACTACAGCCAAGGAAAACTGTACCATTCATTCAAGAAAGCTCAACTCAGATCAATATTTGTCAAACTACTGACCAGAACATCCTAAGAGCTCCTCAACATGTGATCAGGATCCTTCCAGAAGCAAGACCAGAATACCGTGTCGAAGTGGGATTATCTGCACATCACCATCTACAACTATGCACTCGTTGTCTATAGGAAATGTTGCAGAATAGTCTGTAGTTTATTTAATTGAAATGGAGTCAGCTAAAGCATAAAAGGAGAGCTCTCAAACTGCAAACAAGTCCCACAAACAAAACTCAAATACTCTCAGTTGTCATAATCAAGTTTCAGCAGACTGTTTGCAATATCTTGCAACCTGAATCTGGGGATGTGAGAGAGCTGGATGAAGGAATTAAGAAAGCAATAGACTAAACAGTAACAAAACTGGCCCCCTTGAAGATAAGGACAGGGATGATCATCACTGAATCTAGATATAACACTACCTCAAACTCTAAACAGAAAACAGTGCACTGAAGAAGTTCTCAGTGGTACTGCAGACACACCAGTCATGGAGAAGTTGGACAGTGAGTTCATGATTGTGGAGTTCAGCAAAAAAACTGACCATCTTGCACTGGTAAAGCTGCTGGAAGCAATGGCATTCCACCTGAAATCATCAAAAGCAGAAAACCCACACTACTGCAGCCTGTCTGAAAGAAAACTGGTGTCTGAAGATATGCATGCCAAAAACCTTATGCAGAAACAGGGGGAAATCATAATGACTCAATGACCAAGGCATTTCCTTGGTAAGTATTGTGGGAAGCTCTTGGCTTGCTTTGATTGGACAAAGTTGCAGCATTTAGGATTGAGCATATGTCTTGAGTATTAATCTCACAGAGCTGATACATTGACGATTGACATTACTTTCTCACTTTGGCAGTTACAGAAGAAGTGCCACAGAAATATAGATCATTCTAATTATAGGCTTTACATGAAATGAGACAGACTCTTCGAACTACTGCACAACATAGGCAGCTCACCTGAACTCCTGGGCTTGTTTCTCCAAGGACATGCAGAATTCCTTCAGGTTACAATGGAACAACATCAGACACTTTCAAGATCTGCACTGGAGTAAAGCAGGGCTGTGACCTGGCACCAACCCACTTCTGCATATTCTTTGCCAAGGAATATGATTATGCTTTGTACTATTGTACACTATTGCTTAATTGTACAATTGGACATTTGAATGAGGGTGTTTACCTGCATGCAGTGCTGACCACAAGTTGTTCAACGTGGCAAGACTGCATGCCAAGACCAAAGTGCAAAGTACTAGTCCACGACCTGTTTGCTACTGATGCCACACTGCCAGCTCATGGCAAATGTCACCTGCAGCAGCTTGTCCTCCCAAGTTGAACCAACAATCAGCATCAAGATACACTTAATGGTAAAGTCCAAGGGAGTGTTGCTGAAAATAGAGACCGTGGAGTGCAGATTCATAGCTCCTCGAAAGTAGAGTCGCAGGTAGATAGGATAGTGAAGATGGCATTTGGTATGCTTTCCTTTATTGGTCAGAGTATTGAGTACAGAAGTTGGGAGGTCATGCTGCGGCTGTGCAGGACATTGGTTAGGCCACTTTTGGAATATTGCATGCGATTCTAGTCTCCTTCCTATTGGAAGGGTATTGTGAAATTTGAAAGGGTTCAGAAAAGATTTACAAGAATGTTGCCAAGGTTATGGACTAGGTCAGACCACTCAAAACATTTGTAAGCAGGCAGCCCCAGATCATAACTTTGTAATTTGTTTCAGTAAGTGTGCAGTGAAAATTACCTGGAGTAAGTTAGCGAGGTTGACTACCAGGTTTTAAAACGGACAAAAGTTTATTCACAAAATTACACAATGAAACACTAGAAACAGAATAAAGACCCCCTACAGAACTCAGTCTATCCAAACCAGACTTAATCTGGAAAAATGCAAAAGTAGCAGGGTTGTTGTTATGGGTGATTTCAACTTTTCCAATATCAACTGGAATCTCCTTAGTGCAGACGGTTTGGATGGAGCCATTTTTGTAGGTGTGTTCAGGAGGGTTTCCTTACTCAGTATGTAGACAGGCCGACGAGGGGAGAGGCTATTTTGGATTTGGTGTCGGCAACGAGCCAGGACAGGTGTCAGATCCCACAGTGGGAGAGCATTTTGGTGACAGTGATCACAACTGC
This sequence comes from Chiloscyllium punctatum, assembly GCF_047496795.1. NCBI lineage: Eukaryota > Metazoa > Chordata > Chondrichthyes > Orectolobiformes > Hemiscylliidae > Chiloscyllium > Chiloscyllium punctatum. Next base: position 47,035,820 of record NC_092770.1, read on the forward strand.
CTCACATTTAGCATAGCCTTGGAGAGTGAAAGGTGCAGTTACAGAGGGAAGATATTTAATTGGGGAAAAGGAAATTATGACGCTATCAGACAGGAGTTGAGAAGTACAGACTGGGAGCAATTGTTCCACAGAAAGGGCACAGCAGACATATGGAGACTATTTAAGGAGCAGTTGTTGTGAGGGATACACAAATTTGTTCCTCTGAGACAGGTAAGAAGGGGTAAGATTAAGGAACCTTGGATGATGAGAATAGAAGAGCTTCTCATCAAAAGGAAGAAGGCAGCTTACATAAGGTGGAGGAAGCAAGGATCTAGCACAGCTTTAGAGGATTACAGGCTTGCTAGAAAGGAGCTCAGAAATGGACTGAGGAGAGCCAGGAGGGGGCATGAGAAAGGCTTGGCAAGAAGGATTAGGGAGAACCCAAAGGCGTTTTACTCATACGTGAGGAATAAGAGAATGATCAGGGAGAAGGTAGGGCTGATCAGGAATACCGGAGGGAACTTGTGCGTGGAATCTGAGCAGATAGGGGATGTCCGAAATGAGTTTTTTGCTTTGGTTTTCACCAAGGAAAGGGAACTTGTTGTAAATGAAAACTTAGAGGAGATGGGATACAGTCTTGACCAGATCAAGATTGATGAAGATGATGAGCTAGAAATATTGGAAAATATTAAGATTGATAAGTCCCCAGGGCTAGACCAGATTTATCCTAGGCTGCTCTGGGAAGCGAGAAAGGAGGTTGCTAAGCCGCTGGCAAGGATATTTGCCTCCTCACGCTCCACAGGAGTTGTACCGGAGGACTGGAAGGAGGCGAATGTTGTTTCACTTTTCAAGAAGGGTAATAGGGAAATCCCTGGCAATTACAGACCAGTCAGTCTCACATCTGTGGTCAGCAAAGTTATGAAAAGAATTCTCAGTCATAAATCCTATCCCTATTTGACAAAGGATAGTGTGATTAAAGGCAGTCAGCATGGCTTTGTGAGGGGCAGGTCTTGCCTCACAAATCTTATTGAGTTCTTTGAGGAGGTGACAAGACAGGTCGACGAAGGTCGAGCAGTGAATGTGGTGTATATGGACTTCAGCAAGGCATTTGATAAAGTTCCCCATGGTATGCTCATTCATAAAGTCAGGAAGTATGGGATACAGGGAGATTTGGCTATCTGGATTCAGAATTGGCTGGCTGACTTGGATGAGGAGGTTGAGGGGTGGGTTAGTAAATTTGCAGATGACACAAAGGTTGGAGGTGGCGTTGATAGTATAGAGGGCACTCCAAAGCCTCCACATTCTTTCCTGTAACGTGGTGACCAGAAATGTACGCAATACTCTTAAGTTCCACCTAACCAGTCTTATAAAGCTGCAACATGACATCCTGACTCTTGCACTTCATGCCTTGACTAATAAAGGCAAGTATGCTACATACTTTCTTTACCACACTCTCTACTTGCAGGGAGCTATGGACTTGAACCCCATGATCCATCTGTACATCAATGCTGTTCAGGGACCTGCTATTAACTGTATACTTTTCTTTAACATTTGATTTCCCAAAGTGCAGCACTTCACACTTATTCAGATTAAACTCCATTGGCCATTTCTCTGCACATTATTCAGTTAACCAGCTAAGTGGTTGATTTTATTTATGTTTTATATGTTTGACACATAGGTTTAATTTTTTTTCCCACTTTAACATTATATTCCGCAGGTAGTGAAAGATAGTTTATTAAAACATCCTTTTTTTCAGCTTATTAAGGACATAAAGTACAGAATGAGATGGCCAGTAGATTTAAAAAGTTATTACCCAGCAAGATCAGTCAGATAGATGGGTGACTGTAAGAAAAGCTAAGAAGGTAGTTCAAAAGTCTCTGGTAGCTATTCCTCTATCAAATAGATATTCAGCTTTTGGAACTGCTGAAGGGGATAATCCTTCTGAGGAAAATGGAAGGACCAGTCAGTCAGTTATTGGACACTTAGAAAGATTCTTATGTTAGGCAGCATTTGACAAGATTTAATTGAATTATTGTTATAAGGGAGTCTCCTGTCAGGGGCCGAGACAGGAGATTCTATGACAGTGAACATAAATTTAGGATGGCTTGCTGCTTTCCTGTTGCTAGGATAAAGGACATCTCTAAATGTTTCAAGCATATTGTTAAAAGGTGAGTTTGAGAAGCCATAAATTATTGTACACATTGGTAGCAATGACAGTTTTAGGAAAAGATTAAAGCAGTACAGAGTGAATTTAGGAGGTTGGGTAGAAGCTTAAAAAATAAACCTGAAAAGATAGTAATCTCTGGTTTACTCCCAATGCCAAATTCAAAAAAGGGAAGAAATAAAAGATTAAAGGAGATAAATCAATGGCTGAAGAGATGGTGTATTGTTCAGGAAATCAGATTTTTGGACAATTGAAATGTCCTTTGGGACAGAAAAGACCTGTTAAAAAAGGATGGGTCTAACTTAAACTGGAAAGGGACAAATACCTTAGCAGGGAGGCTTTATGCTGATGGAGAAGGGGAGTGGAGGAATTCTAAGTAGTGGTTTAAATGGAAGGATTGATGGGGAAGAGAGCAAATCAATGTGAGGAGAGCAAGTCAATTAGAAAAGAAAGATGAGAGATTTAGTATGTAGTAACTCTAAAGAATTAAATTGCATTTATTTCAATGTAAGAGGTCTTATAGGTATGACTGATGAACTCAGGGCAATTTTAAAAACATGGGATTTGGGATGACATAGTTATTACAGAAACTTGGCTGAGAGATGTACAAGAGTGGCAGCTCAATGTTCTAGCTTTTAGACACTATAGGAAAGGAGGCAAGAAAGGGTGGGGGCATTTTTGATTAAGGAATATATTACTGCTGTAACTAGGGAAGATATTTCTGAAAAATTGTCCAGTGAATATATGTGGGTTGATATTACAAATAAGAAAGGAAAGATCTCTTTGATTGGATTGTGCTATAGGCCTCCCAATAGTAAGAGAAAAATTTAAAATAAATAGGGAGATCTTGAATATATTTAAGCATAACATTATAATAAGGGGGGATTTTAATTTTCCAAACATTGACTGGGGCTACCATAGTGTTAATGGTTTGGATGGTGAAGAATTTGTCAAATATTTTCAACAAAATTTTCTTTATCAATATGTGGATGCCCCTAATAGAGAAAGAGATAAACTAGAACTTCTTTTGGGCAAGAAGGCTGGGCAGGTGATTGAAGTAAAAGTGGGAAAACACTTTGGGTCCAACACCCATAATTCTATGAGTTTCAAAATGGTTATGGAAAAGTTTAAACCTTCCATAAAAGTTAAAGATTTTAATTGGAGTAAGGCAAAATTTAATGATATGAGACAAGAAATTCAAAAGTTGATTGCAGAAGACTGCAATTTGATTGCAGGTAAAAGGATGCCTGACAAGTGGGAGGGGTTCAGAAGTGTAATGATGAGACTTCAGAGGCATTTTGGTTCCTGTTAGTGTGAAGGCTAAGGCTGCTAAGATTAATGAACAATGGATGAATAAAGATATTGAGGTTCTAGTCGAAAATAAAAGAGAGTCTTGGTTTAGATATAGAAAAGTGGGTTCAATTGAATCTCTTAAATCAATATAAAGAGTGTAACGGCATTCTTAAGAGAAAAATCAGGAAGGCAAAGAGGAGATATTAGATAGCATTGGCAGGTAAGGTTAAGGATAATCCAAAGAGATTCTACAAATGCATTAAGAGCAAGAGGATAATGAGATAGAGGGTAAGGCCTCTTAAAGATCAAGGAGGTCATCTTTGTGTTGAACCTGAGGAGATGAAAGAGATACTAAATTAATACTTCACATCAGTTTTTATGGTGGAGAACGAAATGGAGTCTAGATAATGCAGAGAAATAAAATTTTGATGTTTTAAAAACCATTCACATGACAGAACAGGAAGTTCGGGAGGTCTTAGAGAATATAAAGGTGGTTAAATCTCCAGGACCTGATCTAATGTATCCCAGAATGTTGTGGGAAGTTAGGAGGGAATTACGAGACCCTGTGCAGAAATATTTCCATCATCTATAACTACAGGTGAGATGCCTGATGTCTGGAGAGTGGCTAATGTTGTACCTTTGTTTAAGAAAAGTTGTAAGGAGAAACCAGGGAACTATGGACCTGTGAGTCTGACTTCAGTTGTGAGTAAATTGTTGGAGGTGATTATAAAATATAGGATTTATGGACATTGAGAGGCAAAAATTAATTAGATAGTCAGCATAGTTTTGTGACAGGAAAGTAGTGTCTTACAAACTTGATTGAGTTTTTCGAGCAAGTTACCAAAACGTTTGATGGCAGAGCAGTTGACATTGTTATTTGGATTTTAATAAAGCCTTTGACAAGGTTCTGCATGGTAGACTAATTAGTAAAGTTAGGACAAATCAGATTCAGGATGAGCTTGCCAGTTGGATACATAATTGCCTTAACGCCAGGAGACAAAGTAATGGTGGAGGGTTGCTTTTTGGACTGGAGGCTTGTGACCAGTGGTGTTCCACAGGGATTGGTTCTGAGTGCTCTTTTATTTGTCATTTATATAAATGATTTGGATGAGAATATAGAAGGCATGTTTTGTAAGTTTGTGGGTGACACCAAAATTGGTGGCATAGTAGACAGTGATAAAAGGTTTTCTAAGATTACAAAAGGATCTTGATCGAATGGATCAATGGGCTGAAAAATGGCAGATGGCGTTCAATCTGGATAAATGCAAGGTATTGCATTTTGTACACAAACAAGGGTAGGACTTCTACAATTAATGGTAGGGTCTTGTGTAGTGTTGTAGAACAGAGGGACCTAGGGGTGCAGGTACATCATTCTTTAATGCTTGTGTCACATATGGTTAAAAAGGCATTTTGGCACACTTTATTTCATTACTCAGTCCTTTCAGTATTGAAGTTGGCATGTTATATTGAGATTGGAAAGGACATTGGTGAGGCCTGTTCTGGAAGACTGTGTCCATTCTGATCACCCAGTTATAGGAAGGGTATTATTAAGCTGGAGAGGTTTCAGAAGTGATTTACCAGGATGTTGTCGGGTATGGAAGGTTTGAGTTATAAAGAAAGGCTGGATAGGCCAGGATGTTTTTCATAGGACGTTGAAAGGTGACCTGATAGAAGTTTATAAAATAATGAGAGGTATAGATCAAGTCGACGGTAGTTGTCGTTTCTCCCCAAGATGGGGAATTTCAAGACTAGGGGGTACATTTTTAAGGTGGGAGGAGCGAGATTTAGATAAGACATGAGGCAATTGTTTGACACAGAAGATGGTTTGCAAGTGCAATGATCTTCCTGAGGAAGTGGTGGTTGCAGGTACAATTACAACATTTGAAAGACCTTTGGATGGATACATGAATAGGAAAGGTTTGGAGGCATTTGTGCAGGTGGGACTAGTTTAGTTTGAGATTATGTTCGGCATGGATTGGTTGGTCCAAAGGGTCTGTTTCCATGTTGTACAACTTTATGACTTGGATCTAAAGTCCTGCTGTTTCTTTTGACAACCTTCTGTACTATCCACAACTCCACTGATCTTTGTGTCATCTGCAAACTAACTCACCCATCTACATTTTCATCCAAATCATTTAGTATGGATCACTGTGGAACACCAGTAGTCTCTAATCTCTAGTAAAAAAAAACCCTTCCACCACTACACTCTGCCTTCTGTGAGCAAGCCAGTTCTGAATCTAAGCAGCCAAGTCACTGAGGATCCAGTACATCTTAATCTTGTGGAGGAGCCTACAATGAGGGACCACATCAAAAGCCTTACTAAAATCCAAGTAGACAAAATCCACTGCCCTATCCTCATCGCCACCTTTGTCTTCTCCTTGAAAAATTCAATCAAGTTAGTGAGACATGACCTTCCCCACACAAAGCCATGCTGACTGTCCCTAATTAGGGCATGCTTTTCAAAATGTGCATAAATCCTATCCCTAAGAATTCTCTCCAAACACTCCCCAACCACTGAGGTGACACTTACCAGTCTATAGTTTACTGAATTGTCCCTATTTCCTTTTTTGAACAGAGGAAAAACATTAGATGGTTACCAGACCTCAGACCTCTCCAGTGGCTAGTGAGGATACAAAGATCTTGGTCAAAGCCCCAGCAATCTCCTGTCTTGCCTCTCTCAAGAACCTGGGATAGAGACCATCAGATCCTGGGGACTTACTCACCTTATCCCTTTCCCAGAGACCCAGCACTACTTCTTTCTTCATCTCAAATTGACCTAGTAAATTAGTTCCAAACTAATCTCACTATCTACTATATCCTTCACCTGGGTGAATGCCAATGCAAAGTACTCATTTATGATCTCACCCACATCCTCTCCTTCCAAGCACAAGTTCCCTCCTTTATCCTTCAGTGGTTCTACCTTCTCCCGAGTTATCCTCTTGTTTTTCATCTGTGTATACTGTATGCACAACATGCGCACTCCATCCTCTCCCAAGATAGTTCTCTCTCTATTACAATTCCAACTCTTCACCCTAACATGAATGATCACCCTGAATCCCACACACTACCCAATTTCCTGGATTTGCACTGCTGTTTTGCTATGGCTTACTGATTAAAATTAAGACGCAATACTCAAATGCGCAGCCACACTAAACATGTGATACTATTTTGATGTGATTACATCAAACTCTATGGTACTCACATGGAAACTTAGCTTAATATTCAGTTTCTATTTTGATGTCCATATTGCAGTGATGGAAGGCTTAGATTCTTATAGACTCCTGACAGCCTTACCCCCTACCTCATTTCTCCCAGTGTACAACACCATCCTCTATTGAACTTTGCCCACTTGCAAATTTTATCTCGCTCTACGGGCGGCACGGTGTTTTGGGTGGCACGGTGGCTCAGTGGTTAGCACTGAAGCCTTACAACACCAGGGTCCCAGGTTCAATTCCAGCCTCAGGCGACTGTCTGTGTGGAGTTTGCACATTCTCCCCGTGTCTGCGTGGGTTTCCTCCGGGTGCTCCAGTTTCCTCCCATAGTCCAAAGATGTGCAGGTCAGGTGAATTGGCCATGCTAAATTGCCCGTAGTGTTAGGTACATTAGTCAGAGGGAAATGGGACTGGGTGGGTTATTGTTCAAAGGGTCGTGTGGACTTGTTGGGCCAAAGGGCCTGTTTCCACACTGTAGGGAATCTAACCTAATCTACTATAGTTTCCTGGCAATAACATTATATTTGGCAATTTCAATCCTAACGCCGAAAACATTTGAAAGTTAGACCAAATTATGTTTCTGTTTTTTAAATGGAGTCCTTTAAATATAACTTGATTTAGACAACACCCCACTCAGAAGCATGTTTTCAGTTTGATAATAGTTCCCCAATTACTACACATATTTTTGCTCCTTGAACCAGTTCTTAACTTCCACTGGGTTGTAAGATGTAAATCATGGTATATATTCCCTTAAGCTCATGTAATATTAACACAGAGCTTGAGAGTTTGGATATAAGCAATCAAAATTATCAATTTTGAATATTACTTCTTCAAAACAACCAAGCAGCTTTGTCAAGCAGGATCCTTCCCTTCAAAAACATTACATTTTCTTCTATCCACAAGTGATTGGCAATATTATACAACCATAAGATTAATGATTCTTGAGTTTTGTCACTTTTTTTTCCAATCCAATGGGACTCTGTGTTTACCATTTTTAAGATGACCATAAGCACTTTGTATATTCTAATCTCACCTCATATCCTGATATTTGCCTTTGGGATTTAATTGGTTTGAACCAGTCTCTGATCAACCCAACAAACTGATTAAATTACCCAGGAATTCTCCTGTGATGGGTAGCCATATTATTAGTGTTTCCTTTAGTGAATACTTCAAGCAGCAAACGTTTAGTAAACATACATACTAGCTGTGAGATTAACAAAAGCTGACCAGTTGTTCAAAAAAAAAACACTTGCACAGTCCCAAACAACAACCCAAAAATGACCTTGAATATTATAAAGCAAAACAAGTAATTATACAAAAAGTCCAAGGGGACACATACTTGTAACTTAAAACTTTCTTCTACACTGGAGGAACAAAAAAAATGAGTACTCAAAAGGTTGAAAGGAGACTGGATTAATTAGGCAGAAAAAATATTCCCAGAGTGCTTTGTGTCTTGCAATATTTTCTCAAAATTGTACTGTTTTATAGGATAGGTTTTTCCCCACATCTTAGAGTTCACAATGGATCAGCTGGCCAATTCCACCCCGCCTGTATAAACTCTCCCACATTCTGAATGGATACAGATGGTTATTAGACTAGATTCCCTACAGTGTGGAAACAGGTCCTTTGGCCAACCAGTCCACACCGACGCTCCGAAGAGTAACCCACCCAGACCCATTTCCCTCTGACTAATGTACCTAACACTAGGCAAATTAGTACGGCCAATTCACCTGACCTGCACATCTATGGACTGTGGGAGGTAACCAGAGCACCCAGAGGAAACCCACGCAGACACGGGGAGAATGTGCAAACTCCACACAGGCAGTTGCCTGAGGCTGGAATTGAACCTGGGACCCCGGTGCTGTGAGGTTTCAGTGCTAATCACTGAGCCACCGTGCCGCCCCACTACTTTGTTATGTGAACACCCACTACTTTATTATGTGAACAAAGTAGTAAATCAATAATGAAATAACCAACAAAAAGATATTAAAGTTACTAAAATAAATTATAAAACATTAATTAAGCTAGTAAATGCTAATGTTTTCTAGAAATACACTGCTTTAAAATAAGACTAAATTAAGAAACAGTCATTTTCCCTTAGAAAGTGGAGAAACCCCATCTCTTGCCCATCCCTGAGATGTGGTTGTATACATTCTAGAGTAGAGTAGCTTTTTGTCATTTCTACCATATACAACTGAAACAGTAAAAATGAGACAGCATTCCTCCAGGACCAAGTGTACTACATGATCAGCACAAACTACACACTCATACATGGCATAAAGTGCATAAGAAATGCAAAAAAACTCAAGTTACTGTGTAATAGAAGAATGATGGATAATCCACATTTTTCCAGCAGCAATTTGAAGAACTTCAGATGGAATAAAGTCCAATCATACTATGTTAAGGAGCCTGATGGCTTAAAGGAAGAAAGTGTTGAACAGTCTGGCCATGAGAGACCGAATGCTCTGGTATCTTCTGCCAGATGGCAGGAGGGAGAAGAGTTTGAGTGAGGGGTACGTGGGGTCTTCCACAATGCTCTTAGCCTTTCGGATGCAGCGTGGGGTGGAAGCATTATTGATGATGGTATCCCAAAATGCTATCACGGATGGGAATTCCAAGATTCTGATTTAAGGACAGTGAAAAAACTGATTATGCATCAGTAATTTTCACACTAGTGTGTCGCAACAAGGTGAGTAGCGTGCCATAAAATTTTCAGCAAGCAATGCTGCTTTACCTGAGCTTCAAGATTGCATCCATGCTCGTAATCTCCTCCAGAGCCTTGATGGCTATTATTGAAGCCAGTATCTGCTAAGATCATGTGCCCCTACATCGACTGCACATGCACAAATCTCCAGAGCCACATGTGAATAGATTTCTGAGAAAGGTGTGTATTGGAACGGTTGGTCTCATTGGAGTATGTCTTGATATTAAAAAGGTTTGGAATCACTGATAAATATTCAAGTTGCTACTTAGGTTCCCAAATGTTCCCAAAACATTGACCATCAAAAAAGGACAAAAGCGGCAAAGTCACAGCCTGTACTAGCCCACAGCAGGCTCTAAATAACATCCAGAATGTTTGCAGCACGTGCATTCCAGTCCATCACCATTCGAACAATAAATAATGCAACTTTTTCCCCGATAATCAGTGGCACTACCTTAACAAAGTCTGTCAGAGTCGATGTTGAGAGTTACCAATGACCAGAAGTGTTCCCAGTTGTTTCAACACAGAAGCAACACAAAATCTAGTTAGTCTGTAGTAAGTGGCTCACCTCCTGGTTACCAAAATCCTCTATATCAGCTACAAGTCTCAGGTTAGGAGTGTGATAGAATACTTACCACTTTATTGGATGAATCCAGCTGAAATAACACTCAAAGTTCAAAACCAGCCAGGTCAGAGCAGTAAAACATTTAAAATTAAAAACACATTTTTTTGAAAGTTACTTTCAATGCAGTGACTTGAACCTAAGTAGTAATGGACTTTAGTGAACAATTTTGCATTGGTGTAAAAGTGGCGATGTAACTGCAGTGTAGTTATTTTTTGTTTAGGCTGTGTAATCTAGGCATGACATATAGCTGAAACCAGATTATGAAGATACATGGTTTTTTTAATGCGTTTAATAATAATCTTGAAATTTTATTTACATTTGATTATTTGAAGTAGCCACTATTATGCAGAAAGTGTTCAATCTTAATATTTCACAACTTCTTCCAATACTGTTCAAGACTCCTCACTATTTGTCTGAAAATATATGACATAACCCAACATCAAAATGCTCATCAAAGTCACAAGTAAAACAGGGACAGCATGGTGGCACGGTGGTTAGCACCGCTGCCTCACAGCACCAGGGACCCAGGTTTGATTCCAGCCTTGGGCGACTGTCTGTGTGGAGTTTGCACATTTTCTCTGTGTCTGTGTGGATTTCCTCCCACAATCCAAAGATGTGCAGGTTAGGTGAATTGGCTATGCTAAATTGCCCATAGTGTTCAGGGAAGCGTAGGTTTGGTGCATTAGTAACAGGTAAATGTAGAGGAATGGGTTTGGGTGGAATGCTCTTCGGAGGGTCAGTGTGGACTTGTTGGGGCCGAAGGGCCTGTTTCCACATGGTAGGGATTCTATGATCTCCTATGATGATCCCATGAGACTCAGATGTTCACATATATATCAGACTGAGCTCACTAGGTTGCTCATGCACTCAATTACTTATTCATTCTCATTAACACACTGAGTAACCAGTGTGTGCATGCACACAGTGCTCTAATTCATTTACCTGTTCATAAGTTGGAAAAATCAAATAGTGTGCATAAATTCTCATCCTTAATGTTGGGGGGGTGAGGGGCACAAATTATGGCAGGGCAAAAATATCAGAAACCATAGTCGGCCAGAAGTCCAAACTGTGATCCACCTTGGCCTCCATTTGAGTTCGCCAGCATTAGGGTGTCAATCTTCAGTCAATTTAAATTCACTCCAGATGATAGCAAGAAATGACTGAAGATACTGCAGAAGGTTATGAGCCCTGACAACATTCAGCAATAGTATTTAAATCTGTTCCTCAGAAATAGCTGTGCCCCATTCCAAGCTGTTCTGATATAGCCACAACACTGGCTACTTGCATCTATCTAGCAATGTGAAAAATTGACCAGAAATGCCCTGGCCATGAAAAACAGGACCAATTCAATGAAGCCAATTACTGTCCCATTAGTCAACTCTTGATCATCAGCAAAGTGATGGAAGTGGTAACTGACAGTGCTATCAAGTGGCAATGCTCAGTAATAATGTGCTCATTAATACCTGTATTCAGTGTGGATTCCACCAGACCACTAAGTGCATTAGCTTGTTAAAGCTTTGCTCTAAACATGGACAAAGAGTTGAACTCCAGAGGTGAGGTGAGAGTGACTGCTGTTGATATCAAGGTCGCAGTTGACTAACTGTGTCATTTGGATAATGTGTCAATAAGAATCTGGGTATGGTGAATACTCTCTGTTCATTTGAAATATACCAAGCAAAAGGGAAGATGGCTGAGCTTGAACCAAGATGAACCATCACAACTGGTGGAGTTTCTTAGGTCAGTGCCCTAGGTCCAACTATTTTGAGGTGCTTTGTCAATTAGCTCCCATCAATCATAAGGTCAGAATTGGGGATGTTCACTGATGATAGCGCAATTTGTGACACCATTTGTGCCTCCTCAGATGTTGATGCAGTCTCTGTCCATATGCATAAAGAAAGGGACAACTTTCAGACTTGGGTTGATAACTGGCAAATAATATTCATGCTACGCAAATGCCAAGCAATGACCATCTCCAACAAACAGAGTAGAAACATTGCCTTTTGACATTCAAAAAAATCAAGAACAGGCCAGGGGCTAGGAATTCTACATGAGTAATTTATCTACTTTCTCTCTGTCTACCATGTTCAAAATACAAGTCAGCAGAATGATAGAACATTCTTCACTTGCCTGGATGAATATAGTTCCATTAGTATTCAAGAAGTTCAACACCATCTAGGACAAAGAACCCACTTGAATCCAATATCTTCAACATTCACTGCCTCTACCACCAATGCACAGTGACAGCAGTGTGTACCATCTACAAGATGTACTGCAGCAACTTACTAAGACTCCTTTGACAGTAGCATCCAAACTCGGCCTCTACCATCTCAGAGAACAAGGGCAGAAGATAAATGGGGACACCACTGCCACAAGTTCCCTTCCAAGCCACAGATCATCTTGACTTAGAATAATATCACTCTCACTGGGTTCAAGTTGTTGGGACTCCCTTTATAACAGCGCTTTGGGTGTACTTATATGTGGACTGCAGCAGTTAAGAAGGCTACTCACCACCACCTCCTCAAAGACAATTAGGGCAAGGCAGAAAATACTGGCCCAGCCAGTGACACCTATTTTCTGTGAAAAAACTAGAAGATGCAAACTCAGAGGTGAAATCACCTAAAGCATATATTAGGTAAAAAGTATAAACTAACATTGCTTCTGCTTTGCAATCCATTGTAACTAAGTGAAATTTAAACATCGCTGATGCTCACTCTTTAAATTCTTATAAATAACAGAGGATCAGCAGTTTATCAGAATACTAGAGAGCGAAGTTCTTCTGGTGCAGAGAATTTGACATTCAAAACTTCCCAGTTTGAACTGTGATGAAATATCACAGTGGTTTACGGGGGAATAAATGCCGAGGAGGAAGAGGAGCATGGAGAATAAAAGTAGAGGAGGAAGAAAATTTGTATTGAAATCGTGCTTCCTCATATTCAGGCATCCAAAAGTACTTGACAATTAATGAGGTGCTTCTGAAATGTAGAATGCTGCTAAAAGAAGCATTGTTAAAAGGGTAGGATTTGAAGGGGGAGTGGTGAGGAAGTAGTGAAGGGGTTTCCACAGGTAATTCTGAGGTCTCAGGGTAGAGATGAGGTTTTTGACTGGAAAACTCTGCAGAAGTAGGAAAGTATTTGGTCAGGCAGGGGTTAATGATTTGAATTTTGAGTTTAATGTTTTGGAAAATAGTGAGCAAAATGTAAGCAACTTTATTCTACACATTTCCTCATTTTTGGTAAGCATATGAAAATTAAACATCTGGCTCAGATGCTTTGGGTGCATTAAGTTTGTTATTTTTAATGGAACGCTGAATAGGAAAGATAGATGTTCACGCGGCTTCATCAGGCATTTCTTTTGTTTGGCAGTTCCCCCTCTGCTGAAGCTGATGTACATTTTACAGACAACCCGCTAACCTCCAGCACACTGTCATTATTCATGTGAGCCCAGACGTAAGTGCTGGCAGGTTTCCCTGACCACTGGTGGCCACACAGCCGAGCCCATTCCACTACCCACCCAACGTTCAGACAAATGCACTATCCAATAGAGGTCTCCGGGGAGTCATCTGCAACTTGGCTCGTTTCCTCTTCTGGAGCCCAGGAATGTGAACGGAAATCCCTGCACAAATTTAGCACTGGCTGGGAGATTGAACTCTCATCATTTGTGGTCTGTACGGTGGAATTTCACACCACAGTTCCAACTGATCCAGATCAAAATGCCTCAAAGTGGTAATGAGAGATCGAACAAGTGAATCGGGATTTCTAAATACGGAACACGGATTTGGACAAAGACAATGGGTATCGGGATTGGAGTTTCTCTGTCATGGGAACAGATGGTACATTGAAATTGAGTAAATGGAACAAGATTTCTGCGGAATGGGCTGACTGGTTATAAATTAGGATTGTGCAACTCGATCAAGATTTATATATAACCGGAAATGGGTGATATTTTGCAATTTAACCCAGGATTAAACAGTTATCGATCTTTTAGGCGGTTAGTTTTTCTATGTCAAATCCTACTGCTCTTCAGCTGAAAACCTTAACGATCGAATAGAACTGGCATGTGCTGACTGACTGTCGCCCAGTCACAACGCGGTCAGAGAGGCAGTGTTTCCCCCAAAGTTGCAGCTGGCCTGCAGTTACAGCGTTCTGCCAGCGAGAGGCAACATTCGCTACAGGTTCACTCTGGGATTTCAGCACTTTTTGAAATCCGATCGTGCGAATTCAGAAAGTTCTGCGGATGAATGAACTTGGTTTTGCATCTGAAGAGCCTGGATACGATTGGTTTTCTGGAATCTCCTTACTCTCTGCTTTGCTGCATGAAATTCAGCCGCTCACATATTTCAGACTTCATTGGTTTGACCTAAACCACTCGCAGTGGGTTCACTTCGGGGCACATCACAGACCGATCATTTCAACAAATATTTCCGGTGAAAACTGTTGAATCGTTTAATTTTAAAAAAACTTTTTGACAGTTGTAACGATTTTTTTTTACCCAGCCCCAGTCCATACTTACGATCTGAGATTATTGATAACGTGTTCAAGACTGGGTTTTGAATATTGGCAATCGGTCGGGCAGGCTACCCTCGTTGTGAAAGAATTTACGGAATCACTTACGCAGATAAACCACTCAATTGTAAATCTCTCAGCGGATCCAAAAGAATTACTTTCAACTGAAAATAAAACAACCGTGATTCACGAGTAGTCTGTGGGTAACACTGTGAGAACAACAAACTGTAACAAAACAGTGCTGTCATCTCTTTGTGGGGTTTGTGTAAGATTCCTAAAGCCCAAGCACTGGCAACAGTGTCCACCTCTAAAGTACAGCCAGCCCTGCGGTAAGACCGGCACTGAGCTGAGGATGGCCCGGCACTGAGCTGAGGCGACAGTGGCGATGGAGCGGCAGTGAGCAGCTCTCAAGTGAAAAGGAGGGCGACTTGTCTGAGCCAGGGCCCGCAGACTGACTGCGAGCAGATCTGGTTTTAATCAACAAAACTGAACAATATCCCCTTTATCTGAACCATTTCGAATACTTGCACACTTCACCTATCTTCAGTGTGAATCTATACGTCTGGAAAGAACTTTTGCAGCAATTCAAAAAATATTTGGGTCTTAAGTGCTTTTTTAAAGTCTTAGAAAGGTAGCTATTGTTTAATGTGGGAGTTCTAAATGCTTTCGATAAAAATCCTGAGTCGAGCATCACTGGCAGTTATCTAAGCGGTCTACAAGGTTTAGCGACAAACACCATTCGCACTCAAAGATGTAACGGGTGTTCTCACAAAGCCTCCGGTCTGAAGTTTGAGGAAATCCCTGAACTGCTCAGGGCTGCTGGTGGAACGCGACATTTTGCGAGCGGTCCTCCCGAACTCGGCTGTTTGTTTAAAGGACTCTCTGAAGTGATTTAATGAGCCAGAAAATGAGTTGCAGCGACGGACTGGTCCGGACGGAATATGGGACTGGACAGCGTACACCCCCGCCACCCTCCCCCCCCCCCCAAAGGGAACAGAACTCAATCAGCTGGCCGGGGGTGTCTGGAAACCGACTCTGGGCCTTTCCGCTGTGTACACACACACACACACACACCCAGCACACACACAGCTGGATCAATCTCAAACCATGCACTGAGAGAGACTGTCACTCCCAGGCTTCCTTATCCGTCCAGTTCAATACAACAAGCATCCGGCACAGCCAGTCTCAGCCCAACGCCGATCACAGGCCAGTGGGTGACACTGCCCGGCAGAGAAGCCCATGTCAAAACGCTCTCTTCATTGGCTGCAGTGGAGATCTGTATTTTACTGGGGAGGATGCCCTGAAACTGAGAGTCCATGAGCTGGTTGTCTCGAGAATGACCGCCCAATAATTTGGTCCGAAAAGCTGCTGTATGGAGATGTACCTCGTAGCAACATTCTCACTTGACCGGTGTGTGCAGCAACACCATTCACAGGACAAACTAAACACCGTTCAAGTTGAACAAATGTACACTCTGGAATACAAGGTGGGAAAGTGTTTGTAAAAAAAAGACAAGGCACTGGTTGAATGAGATATTGAAAGAAAGTTTAAACGACATTCTGCTTTAGCTTAAAAATTCTTTCCAGGGGTCTCCGTTTCAAGTCTGTTGAAACCACAGATTCAATGAAATACTTTTGAAGATGTGAACTCAGATGTAAAGAAAACGAGACTGACTAGGAACAGTAATGAGATTACTTCCATTGGGAACATGTAAAGGGAAGTGAAGCATGTAGGGAAAGGTAGGATCGGTAGGATGAGTGATAAAGGTATCTTAACGTTCTGTCTCAAACCTGCAAACACAAACTCCAAACAAAGTCAAACAAATAGCTCTATGATGCGAGGACGACACAGCACTCGTTCTACAGCACTCTGCGATGAAGCAACGATAAGGCCAAATCCAACAAACTAACGTTTCACCTCCATCCATGGCACCTCTCATTCAGTTTAATAGTACTCGCTTCATGAAAAGAAATGGAGCAGAGGGGAGGTAAACACTCACCTGCATTTTCAGGGTCAGGATATCCCGGCTAAATATCCAGGCTGCTGGGATTGATCAGTTGACGTGATGTGCCGTATCGAATCTCACTGTCAGGATGAAGCAGTCAGGGTAAGCACGGACGGAGCAGTTGGTCCTCAGGAGCCCAGGGCAGATAAAAGAATCGAACTGGACTGTGTCAGCATTGCACCTGTTAGTGGAACTCTTTCAGGTTTAGATCCATAACTCCACCCCAACTCCAGCCCACGACAGGATCCGTGCTCCTCAGACTCTTGCTCCAACCCTTGAACTCTTCTCAATTCCCCCCTCACACAGTTGGCCGATCTCTTTTTTTTACACTGCAATATTGACACTTGGCGTCCTCTACCTCTTTCTCCCAATCTTGTCCCGTTAATGGAGTTCGATGTAAGGTTTGCAAGCCTGTCCCTCGGTTTTATATTTGATTTTAATGTTATTTGACTTTCACTCTAAGCTGCAGTCTAGTGTACCTGAGGGACAATTTTTTTTGTCAAATCGAGTGCCACTTCATCAGTGTGAGAGTTTGTCTGTTGCTGTGTGGCAGTCTGTTCTGTCAGAGCCTTGTAATGTTGGAGCGCGGTTCAGCCATTTCACGATTAGCTCTCACAGGGATCGCTTAGAAAATGCTGAAAACGTGAATCCACTCGAAACAAGTCAGAGAGAAAAGAAAATCACAGAAGGAGCTACTCCCCCGAGTGTTCGGTCTGGTTTAGATCTTGCTAACGTTCTCTAGCGGCAGTAAA
Source organism: Chiloscyllium punctatum (assembly GCF_047496795.1). NCBI lineage: Eukaryota > Metazoa > Chordata > Chondrichthyes > Orectolobiformes > Hemiscylliidae > Chiloscyllium > Chiloscyllium punctatum. Next base: position 47,053,053 of record NC_092770.1, read on the forward strand.
CCGATTGAATGGTCACTTGTAGTGCGCCGAGCTACGGTCACTCGGCTCCCCACTCGAGTTCCCAGTTTTCTCCAACTGGCTACTTTGGTTCACACATACACCCCTCCGTTTGACAAAGTAACTCATCCAGCAGTCCAAGAAATGCGCTCAACCGACGTCCACTCCCAGCCGGGGCCAGGTACAGCTCTGAAGTGCACCAACAGTTGAACGTGCAAACTTCTACAAAACTTATTGTAAAAGTTTTCAAAAACTTTTTTTTGTTGTTGTTGCCTTTCTAAAGAAGAAACTCCGCTTTATCTTGGTGGCGCTTTCTCTCTCCCGTTTGGATCAGTGAAGGCTGCTCTCGTTTCTGCTTCGTTCAGGGGACGCTGTGCTCGCCTTCCGTCCTGTGTGCTGAGGGTCGCTGGCGGCGGGTCAGACTGCTCCACTTGGACTGAGCACTTTGACAAAGCGCAGCTCCCGAACTCCCACTGACACTGCTACCTGAGACCCAGCACCGCGCCTGCGCACTGCCCGCCTTGCGCATAGCCCATTGGCAGGTTAACGCCTTAAAGCGAGACTGTCCCGGATCTTTCAATATAAAGTAAGTCACACAAAAAAATAAACACAGCATTACAGTTAAAGCTTCATTTTTAAAAAAAATATAAAGCTGGAGAGTAGAAGGAGTTAGCATCTGCATATTTTATCAGAGCTAAAACCACAAAATAATCCGAGAAGATCAGAGTTTCTGGTCCCCTACTTTTAGGCGTGCTTTAATGTCTGTATAGTCTTGACATCATTGACAATTACAGATGTAGAGAGAGCAGTTAACACATTAAGACATATCGCCACAAATTCTGAAAGCCGCCCCTCATCTCACAAACGATGTCACCCACACTTCCTACATTATCCAAACTACTCTGGTCTGTTCAGTGCCGAGGGCTGAGTTTTGATACTCGACTCTCCTTAATTTCCTTATCTAATTTTTAGTCTTTACCTCTCATTTAACCCAAGTGACTCTGATCAAAGAACGGTGAAGTATTGTATTCCCGTCTTTCCCACAAAGTGAATATCAGCGAATTTTCTCTCAGGATAAATTCGATACCCCATGTTAAATCAAATTGTTTTTTTAATGTCATTGTAAATTTTTGAACATTTTTATGTTAATGTTTATTAGTCTCTTGAAGATTTTTGGGGAGAGGAGTTCTTTAATTCCTGTGTGGTGATTGTCGAGTTTCCATGTTCTATGTATTGATCAGCTGAGTTAGTTCACGAGATAGCTGACAATAGTTTATTCCTAAATACAGTGTTTTAGAGGATTGTAATACACAGTGCACAGACACATAATAATATTCAGGTGTATGTATCCACACCTATCAGTACGTGTATTTTATCACTAAAAAGTCAAATACACAAACACCAGTTTATACTTTATATAAACATGAGTATACGGAGTTCAAATACACAACCAGAAACGGAGTACAATTATCTTGATAGACTTATGTCAACATACATGTCCATGCACCTAAATATTAGTATGGCGTTGCATTTATACATGAACAATTTGTTCAAGTTACATCATAGTATGCCTTGCTCATTGTGCATTCTTAAGGCCACGTTCTGTATTGGTCTCGGGCAACACTTTATCGCATTTCTAAGAGAAGATGATGTGACTCCCTCTCGTTAAAAGTAATATCCAAGGAAAATATGCACCTGCGTTCCAATCAAAACGGTGGATTTCAGTTAACCTTTCCAAAATCATTATTCGCTTTAGTTTTAAGTAACCTTTGCTGGTTATTTAATGAAGGCTATATACCAAGAGATCTGTGAGCAAGAGTTTCTGTCATTGAAAGGGTTCTTCTGGTTCAGTAGTAGTGTGCAATTCACGGAGGCCTACATTTAATTTCTACCAGTTCCAGAGATGTGTCACAACAAACTGATTGAAATGTTTTAATATTCCTGAATCATTTAATGTTTGAATTCAACAGCTGCACTAGTTTTCGAAAACGGAAGCCCATTGTTGTGGGTATTTTGATTACACGAACTCACTTTACACGCTTTGGAGACGCCGGTGTTGGACTGGGGTGGACTAAGTTAAAAATCACACAACACCAGGTTTATTTGGAAGCACTAGCTTTCGGAGCGCTGCTCCCTCATCAGGTGGTTGTCACTATAACCTGGCATTGTGGGATTTTCACTTTACACGGGTTTGTTTTGGAGCGGAGATACAAGTGGTTTCACCTCTCACTTACTTGTGTAAAATATGTGTGCTGTCGATTTGGTTGAGGTTTACAATTCGTTTCTGGTGCAGCTACGTGACACAACCCAACCCAACATGTCCTATTGTCAATCATATATTGGGTTGGTTAAAACGAAGTTTCCGAGGCTATTAATTCATCAAATAAACAAATGACACGACCAAAGAAATGTATATTTCAACTGGAACTAGCATATTGAAGACGTGGACCCAGTAGAGATCGAAATCGTGTTTGGTCTCTGCTGTCAAGTTACTGCTTGGATTTCTGCTAGGAGCGAACAATTACTCGATGATTTGGGACTGGGGAGGATACACGATCAGAAACATCATGCTGTTTTCAGTGCAGGAGAATCAAAGAGTATTTACAACACGGAAAGAGATCATTCGGCCCATCCCATCCGCACCGGTAATCAAATATCCATCTTTTTCTCGTCCCATTTTCATAACACTTGGCCCTATTGCATTGTATGCTATCGCAATCACGTGCTCATCAAAATAGTTCTTAAAGTCTTCATGGTTCCCGCCGCCACCATCCTTTTAGTCAGTGAGTTCCAATAATCCATCCCCCTCTGGGTGAGAAGAAAATATCCTCAAATTTCCTCTAAGCCTCCTGCTCCTGTGCCCCCGGTAGACAGGGAGAACTTTGTACACTTCGATCAGGCGTTTTCTCAGCCTTGATTAGAGTGGTGCTGGAAAAGCACAGCAAGTCAGGCAGCATCCGAGGAGCAGGAGAATCGACGTTTCAGGCAAAAGCCCTTCATCGGGAACAGAGGCAGAGTGCCTGCAGGGTGGAGAGATAAATGAGAGGAGGGTGGAGGTGGAGAGAAAGTAGCATAGAGTACAATAGGTGAGTGGGGGTGGGGATGAAGGTGATAGGTCAGAGGGGAGGGTGGTGTGGATAGGTGGGAAGGGAGATTGGCAGGTAGGACAGGTCATGGGACAGTGCTGAGCTGGAAGGTTGGAACTGGGGTGAGGTGGGGGAAGGGGAAATGAGGAAGCTGTTGAAGTCCCCATTGATGCCCTGGGGTTGAAGTGTTCCGAGGTGGAAGATGAGGCGTTCTTCCTCCAGGCGTCGGGTGGTGAGGGAGTGGCAGTGAAGGAGGCCCAGGACCTCCATGTCCTCGGCAGAGTGGGAGGGGGAGTTGAAATGTTGGGCCACAGAGCGGTATGGTTGATTGGTGCGGGTGTCCCGGAGATGTTCCCTAAAGCGCTCTGCTAGGAGGCGTCCAGTCTCCCCAATGTAGAGGAGACCGCATCGGGAGCAACGGATACAATAAATGATATGGGTGGATGTGCAGGTGAAACTTTGATGGATATGGAAGGCTCCTTTGGGGCCTTGGATGGATGTGAGGGAGGAGGTGTGGGTGCAGGTTTTGCAATTTCTGCGGTGGCAGGGGAAAGTGCACAGAACCCCCGGTGCTCACCTTCCACCCTACCAACCTTCGCATAAACCATAAGATCCGATGACATTTCCACCACCTCCAAATGGACCCCACCACCAGGGGAGTCCATTTGCTCCCCCTCTCCACCCATTTCCCCACCTATTTCCCTCCCCACCCATTTCCACTTTACGCAAAGACCGTTCCCTCCGTGACTACCTGGTCAGGTTCACGCCCAACAACAACTCACCCTCCATTACTGGCACCCTCCCCTGCCACCGCAGGAATTGCAAAACCTGCGCCCACACCTCTTCCCTCACCTCCATCCAAGGCCCCAAAGGAGCCTTCCACAACCATCAAAGTTTCACCTGCACATCCACCAATATCATTTATTGTATCCATTGCTCCCAATGCAGTCTCCTCTACATTAGGGAGACTGGGCGCCTCCTAGCAGAGCACTTTAGGGAACATCTCCAGGACACCCGCACCAATCAACCACACCGCCCTGTGGTCCAACATTTCAACTCCCCCTCCCACTCTGTCGAGGACATGCAGGTCCTGGGCCTCCTCCACAGCCATTCCCTCACCACCTAACGCCTGGAGGAAGAACGCCTCATCTTCCGCCTCGGAACACTTCAACCCCATGGCATCAATGTGGATTTCAGCAGCTTCCTCATTTCCCCTTCCCCCACCTCACCCCAGCTACAGCCTTCCAGCTCATCACCGCCCTCATGACCTGTTCTACCTGCCTATCTTCCTTTCCACCTATCCACTCCACCCTCCTCTCTGACCTATCACCTCCATTCCCACCCCCATTCACCTATTGTACTCTATGCTACTTTCTCCCCACCCCACCCCCACCCCCTCTCTCATTTATCTCCCCAATCTGCAGGCTCTCTGCCTCTATTCCTGATGAAGGGCTTTTGCCCAAAACGTCGATTTTCCTGCTCCTCAGATGCTGCCTGAACTGCTGTGCTTTTCCAGCACCACTCTGATCTAAACTCTGGTTTCCAGCATCTGCAGTCCTTGTTATCTCAGCCTTATCTACTCAAAGGCAAACAATCCCAGGCTATTAGTCTCTCTTCACAGATGAATCATCCTAATCCACGCAAATCCTTCATATAGTATGGCTACTAGAACTATACAGTACTCCAGCTGTGGTCTATCTAAATTTACATCCAGCTTCATCATAACCTCCTTGGAAGGACGATAACCCTGAAAGGGTTATATTTTTAAATATTTGATATGTCAAGTAACAATTAGTTCTCAAATCTTGCTCAGGGGATACATATGTGAAATATGTATGTATTTATTATATAATACCTGAGTATTTAATCAATGCAATAGAATTACTCAACGTTTATATAAAAAAGGATTATTGGAAGGCAAGGACAGCACCTAAGTATTCAGGTTATCTAATAACCAGGACTCAATCAAAGTCCACCAGAAATCTATCAATTCCGAAAAACAGTCTTTGGACTCAAAACTTTAACTTTGTTTTTCTCTCTCTCTCCACAGATGCTGCCAGTCCTGCTGAGCTTCTCCAGCATTTTCCAGTTTCTATTTCAGAATTCCAGCATTTGGAGTATACTTTATTGTATCAGATTAGCACACATCAATCAATTTTTATTCTATTGCATTGATTAATTCTCTGGTTTTATTACAGAAATGGGCAGGAAACAACAATAAAAATGTAACACATTCCTAAAGGATTATAGCAGTATTGTGGTTTATCTTTGCTATTGAACTTAGCATCCTGTCACCATCAATCATAATAACTTGCCAATATTGAATGTGCAGTGGTACCCAGTGCTGTAACTGTTGTATATTCTAGTTACTGACCACTGGTGGCTTATAGTTGCCACCAATCCTTCCTTCTGAGCCTAAACCCTGTCAAATTTCCAATGGTAGAAGATTAACCACTATAGAATCTTAACAAGAAATGGCTTACAGAGCAAGGTGGACTTTTCTTGTATGATAGCAAAAGGTACTAGTTAAATGGAATTATAACCATGAGGAACATGCATGTCATGTCAGGACCTTGGGCATGACTCATTGTTTCTTCTCCCAATGAGAGGAAGTAGTGGAAGCTGGTACAATAACAACACTTAAAAGGCATCTGGATGGGTATATGAAGAGGAAGGGCTGAGAGGGATACCGGCCAAATGCTGGAAAATGGGAAAAGATTAACTTAAAATATCTGGATGGCATGGACGGGTTGGACCCAAGAGTCTGTTTCCATATGTACACCTCTTTGACTGTATGACTGTCTGATACCATTAGGAGCTATCAACATTAAATCTTTCACAACCATTACATTATACAATATTACATTGTACAAGGGGAGGCAGTGGCCTTGACCATTAATCCAGCGACTCAGATGATGTTCTGGTGATAAGATCCTCTCATAGCAAATGGTGGAATTTGAATTCAATAAAAATCTGGAATCAAGAGCTTCACAATGAACATGAAACAGTTGTTGATTGTCAGGAAAACCCCATCTGGTTTACTAAGTCCTTTAGGGAAGGAAATCTGCTGTCCTTACTTGGTCTGGCCTATAGTGGTCAGACTTGGTCTGCAATGTTGTTGTTGACTCTTAACAGCCATCTGGACAATTAGTAATAGGCAACAAATTCTTTCCCAGCCAGTGTTGCCTACATCCTGTAAATATTTTTAAAAATCTCCCCCAAGCGTATTTGCTCTTAGTTAGTAATTGTGCAGTAATGTACAGATAATGACTTTTCCATTTACCTCTGCCCTATCTTCCCTCAGGTTTCTGACTTCACAAATACAGTACATATGGTCTGGAGATTGCTCAATTCTTCCAGAATGCATTTCCTCTTAACTTGAAAGATTGGGAGATCTTTGACTTGAGGACTGATGATCTCAATTCTGATCTTGGCATTGATTGTTCTGTTAACCATTTTTCTACCAGAGAATCCTTCATCCCTTGAATATCTTTCACAAAGGATGTTGTTCCTGCTGACCCTAATTACTTTAACTGGAAGAACTTAAATCTCTTGGAATGCCTTCCTGCTAAAACAGATACTTGCCCATAACATAATCTGGGGGTATTTTAATCTCATGTTTATCCAAGGTAACTGCTCTTTAAATCAAATACTTCCTTTTTTTGCCATATTCTGTCTGTTCAGACCAGGCATTTTTTTCTGTTTGACTGTATCTTGTATCTGTAAATATTGCTCTGGCTTCCCTGCAGTCTCATGCAACTCCAGTGCATTCTGGTCAAGCAAATCTTTACTATCAAACTGCTATCCATCTGAGTTAAAGGATATAAACCATTTATTTCAGCTTGTTGATTAGATTGGACATCTTTATTCACCTCCTATCGATGTCCTTGTGGTAAACAAAACATCTCCATATCTTCAGTTGTGTCACTGGAGGATTGATGTTCTTTGACAGTGGCACTAACATATCCACTGTCAAAGTTTGTTCACTGGTGCGTCCTGCTGTCTGAATAACTTCACTTCAAAATGCATCAATACGTTCTCCTTCACAGTATTCGATTCTTTGGGCAAGCATTGCTATGTTTTATATTCTGATCTGTTGTCAATGATAACAGGAGTGTTTTCCAGACTTGGTTTTCCAGACTTGACAGTCCAGTGTAATCCCAGAGTTTGAAATGAGTTATGAGATCCTCAATATCTTTTGAGAACTCTGACCAAAACATCATTGATTGAGCCCTTGCTGTATACCTGGCAATGTCTAAGTGCCCCTGGTATTGTTTTCCAAATGCATCTTCCCAAAGGGAGGCTGGAATAATTAATCTTTTGACATGCACTAGTAAGTCATCAATAATTTCCAGCTGTTAGTGCTCAAAAGCATATGTTCACAGCCAACTCCCTGGAATTTTGGTTTAATCACCTTTTAACACAAAACCATGGATGATAACACATTCTTAGTTTTTGGTGTATTTTCTTGAGCTTCTCTTGTCTAGCTGGCAACTGTTTCTTCTCAGCCATATGAAACATCTCTTCTGCTATTATAGGTAATCACAATGTTATGGAGTTTTGCCATCAATCTAGGAAGCCCAAAAAATCCTTTTACTAGTTGCCCTTGGTTTGTTAACAACCATTTGTTTCAGGACTAATTGCTATCAGAATTAATGGGACTCCCTTCTGTCCCATTAAAGACATTGCATTTGTTAACAACAGCTTGTTTCAGAACAGTTTGCTCTTAGAATGAATGGGATCCCCTTCTGTCCCATTAAAGATATTGAGGCTAAAACATGCATGCCGGTTCAAAAATGAGGAATGTTGATTGTGCAAACATCTCTTTGGAATTCCTTGTGTTGAAATATAACTTGTAGTATAATTGTGTTCTTGACAGTTAATCCACCAGCACCACATTGTCTAATTTATGTAGGCTGGAAACCTTTATTCTTCACCTATGGTAACTCATCGGAAAGAATAGAGACATTTCAGACTCGTACAACTATCATGCTCAAAATTAATTGGATGCCCATTGACATAAACACAGTCTGTGGAATCTAAGTTGTTTAGATCACACAGTTTCCCTCGTAGTACTCAGATATCTTTCCTAAAGAAGGTATATTGTTTAATTTCCAAAGACAGAGGTTCAACAATATTGACATCTTTGTATGACTCAGTCCCAACCCTCAAACTCAGCACCACCTTCCTAACCTGCAATCTTCTTCTTGACCTCTCCGTTCCCACCCCCACTCTGGCCTAACACCCTCATCTTAACCTCCTTCTACCTATCGCATTTCCAACACCCCTCCCGCAAGTCCCTCCTCCCTACTTTTTATCTTAGCCCGCTTGCCACATATTCCTCATTCCTGAAGAAGGGTTCATGCCTGAAACGTCGATTCTCCTGCTCTTTGGATGCTGCCTGACCTGCTGTGCTTTTCCAGCAACACATTTTCATCTTTGTATGATTTAGCAAGATGACTTTTTTTCTGTTCTAAAGCTGTGTTCTACATCTGCATATTCTTTGGAAGTGATTTATAGTGTTACAGATATAGCATTCTTTTGTCATAGCTTAGCATTGTCTGATCCTGTGAGATATTCGGGTTGCACAGCACTGGTACTACATTTAGTACCAATGAATGCAATAGTGAATTAACTTTTTTTAACCACAGATTTAGCATTTAATTTTGATCATCTTCTCCAGGATATTGATTTTTGAGTTTTGTTTGGTACATGCCTGACATTAAATATTTTCGTAAGTGCATTTCTTTTTTCAATTTTTCCTAATGTATTTATTTATTCATATTGCTTCACTTTTAAATCTGTAGAACCTCAATGATGTTTGTAACTTACTGTTTGGAAGATTGTATTTTTTTATTAAATGAATGCTGTTTTAAATTTTTTTTGTTTAGAAGTGTCCTCAATCTTTTACCCTCTGTATTTAGACTTTTAACTTTGTTCTGCAGGAATACAACATGATATGCTTGCTATAAAGTTTTAAGTTCAGTGAATAGCAACACTATATTGTGTTACTTCTTTCCAATTTCAAATTATATCAATCTATATCTCTGTATTTAAAGGGTGTTTGCTACATTGTTTAATGATGAAAATGGTGGTTCCTGGATTCTAGAGAAGTTTCCCACCTTCAGAGCCAAAATGAAAATTTTTCTCCTTCCCCCATAGTAAAATTCATTATTCCCTGCATTTCACAACCTAACACATAAAACACATCCTTTTTCACAATGTTTAGAATAATGTTCTTTGGTCATGGCCAATGCCACATTTTAAATTGTCTATGTGCAGATTTTGTAAAAGTCTTAAAATTGTTCAGACTGTCTTCTTTTGTTGGACTCTGTCAATAATTCCTTGATATTGTCCAATTTATGACGTTACTTAAAGTTTACAGCTTTTTTCAGCATTTTGGCTGTGGTACAAATTATTTCGATGGCCTTTACTCTGTCCCTTGTGATGATGTCATGTGGCGCTTGTTTTGGGAGGTGAAAACTCTGTTTACGCTTCTTCTCCTTCATGACTGGTCTTTGCACTGTTTGTGTAAAAGCTCTTCTCTCATCCTCTGATGGGGCATTGAACCAAAATTACAAATATTAGTCAATGGAAACTTATATGAGGAGAACAGAAACATCAAATCAAAACTACATTGCCTGGCATGATGGTGCACCTCAAACACTGTGGTACCCATCAGTCTTAGAAGGCCTCTATTTTGCTGGTGAACATCACATGTTTCCTCAGTATGGACACCTGAATATGGACCTAACCATGAAAGAGTGTCAGACAATAAAGTACAATGACCCTCTCCATGACCTGCTGCCTGGACTTATTAATTGTCACTTTGGCCAGGCCCAGGAGCAGACCCAGGAGGGGGTTATCCAACTTGTCTGCCCCTTCCCTCCATGGGGTGCCCATAAGTCAGAATTGTGGAGCTGAAGTGCAACCAGAAATGTAGGAGCAGCCCTTTCAAAAAAACAAGAGGGGCTGTGAACAAAAATCATCCACATACATGTGAAGAACCATTTCCTCCAGGCCATAAACTACATGTGGTCTTGCCCCCAGTGTACTTACTTAACCTAAGAATGCATGGGACTGCTGCATGCAGGACTCTCCACCCCAGATTCCAAATGGCAAGGAGAAGAACCCTTTTGTAGAGGGCTCTCAACTGGGGATTACCACCACCAGAGGGTAAACATTAAGCCAAGGCATAGCTGATTTAATCTTTTAATTATTTAACAAAATAGGGTTAAACAGCCCCTCACACCTGCTTTCTTCACTGAGTTGAAGGATCTTTCTAATTACCAGATACAAAAGACAGAGTCCAAGAAATGGCACTTGTCTTACATAACAAGGTGTTGTTTAATCCAGGGTATCAAAAAGGTACAACCTAAATTAACTCATTAGGCGTCATTACAGCGATACAGAGACAGATATATTTGTTCCATTTCTCTGGCGACCTCATGCAAGTCTCACTGTTCCTTCATCCAAAGTCTGTGTGATCTTGTCAGACTGGGTGGAATTCATACAACTTCAATATTAACTCCTTCAGTACTATCATCTTGTACAACAATAACAGAGCAGGATCACATCAACTATTTCAGAGCTTCTCCTTCTTGAGACTTGAGTTGTTTCATTGGTGTAGTTTATGCAGCTTTTAGAAGCATTGGCAAAGACTACTGATTCTTTGAAAGGTTGGTACATAATCAGAATGTTTGGCGAAAGAGATTGCACTTAACCACAAACTATTTCATTGATGATGCAAAGAACAACTTTAATAAAGACAATACTTTTGCAGTTCTTTTCCTTTCTTTATCATGGAAGCCAATGGCTGTGAAACATGACTGTAGCAATTCCAAAAGAAATACTGTGTGCACAGGGTATATTATAATGATCAAGTTTGACATCCCACCAGGTTTCACAACAATTAATTACTTGGAGTGTAAAACTAGTAATATCTGGGCAAACGTGGGAATAATACTTGAGTGATTAATAATTGCCAATTTGGAAAGCTTTCTACTCTTCGAGACTTGTGAGGCCTTTGGACAGTGAACAGCTGCATTTTTAACATTTTAACCCAAACACAGCACCTCCGGCAACATTCTCTCAGCACTTCGCTGAAGGCTGAATCAGGTTCAAGACAGGGTAATGCCACTGATCTTTGACTGACATGTTACATTGCAGTCAGTCAGTACCAAGGTGAAATATTATATAGAACAATATCTTGGAGGTTAGATCTTACTGTATTTGTATTTATAATTTGTCAGCTCCGAATACGTCCAAAGTTATCACCACAGTGCAGTAGCATCGTTCCCAAGATGTCCATGAAAAGTCATTTCATTATGTCTCCACGTCCTAAGATGGCGCTGTCCAATTTAAACCAGATAATACAGGTAAGTGGAAGTTATTAAAACGTAGGGCATTTGGAAATATGGGCACAGTTTAAAATCTCGTTGATACCTGGTCCTAGGTGTCTTCAGTTTCCAGGTGTAAAATTGTTTTGTTACAGCCATTAGCTTATTAATTTCAAAGTCCTCATTTCAAATCAGTGAGGAGGCAGGCAGTCCCCAGAGCAGAGTTAAAAACCCTGAACGCCGCATCTTGAATCATCTGTTTATTTTAAAGTTGGGCGCCTATCCAGAAAATATCACTCTGGTCAGTGAAGTTGTAACGGGTCCCGATGAAAGACAGTCTCTCCTTCCAACCTGCACTGTCTTGAATGGAGTACTTGAAACGGGAAATAATGTGCAGTGCAGCTTTTTAAAAAAAAATCTGAAGGTCACCACATTGTTTAATTTTTTTGCTCCTCAAAGAGACACACTAATTGCTGCATTTTGGCGTTATTTCAGAATCTTGTTATTTCAAGCATTTTAATTCAGTGTATTTGGCGCCGAAGGCAAACCGCATCATTCCACAAAACACACCCATCGCAATTTGGAAAATGGCTAAATGTGAGTTGCTCTTTTCTCCAGCATCCATTCATCCTGTTTCTCTGTAGGGTCTGAGCGGATGTGGAGCTGGTTCCAATTCTAAATATTAACCGCTTCATTTCCGAGGAAGTCTCCAAGAGACTAACTAGAGGAACAAGACGCACATCGTTTTAATCTTAGAAACTCCTCCGGAATAAATGGATCAAAAGAAGGACTTCTTTTCCGATCGCTTCCAGCGTCATTATTCCTTACATTAATTGTACAGTATTTGAATATCGTTTACTATTTATTTTGCCACAACATCCTGCCAGAGTTATTTAAACGTTCATGGAGAATTTAACATTTCTTTCATCCTGACTAAATTTACATTTGGAATTCCATTTACACCATTAGTTTATATTTTGATTCGAACGGATTGAACGGACATTGTCATAGATAGCCAAGGGAGAAGAGGCAAATCTTCCTCCTGCAAAAGAAGCTACAGTTTTTAGATTTGGTCAAAAACTCGGCAGTAGTTTTGTTCTCAGAATGTTACTAGCCTCTGAACAAGTAGCAACCCGATCAGTCAGCCTTGTAACAAAAATAACAAGAAATTGTCCTAACCTTGAAGGTCCTAATCTGTCCCTTTTACACCGTTTGCTGCCCAACAATGGGAAACTTTAGAATTAGAGCATCCCGAAGAGAAACCTTTCCCAGAGATCCTGGTCAACATCCCCTTTCTTCGACTTAGTAACAATATGTGGGTTTCTGAAGAGCTTTAGAAGAGTTGGTGTGAATTTGATACATTTGCCAACATATTAAACAGAGCCTGGGGTTGGGAGATGCAACAAAAAATATACAGCACTCTGCAGAATTCTAGAATAAAGACAATTACTTTACAGTTACGAATTGGACTTTCAAATGATCAAGTTGTGAGGGTATGTTGTATCTATATTGAAGCGTATAATTAAAACCACGTTTTTGTAGCATCTGGGAAGAATAATTCGGGCTCACCATTGAGTTTGAAGAATCAGTCAGAAACATGCATTTTTCTCAACACACAAACCGGATTTGTGTTGGTTGTTAGAAAAAAAAAGCTTTTTAAAAAAATTAAATCCAGTGCTTTTGCTCAAAATGAGACAACGAGATTGAGTGACCATAGGGGAAACGCGACCATTTCCGTTCTCGAAATCTTTTGTGTTCTTTAAATGAAAAATGTATGTAAACCTATTTTTTGATCTTTGTAATCGGTGTCATGTGAATTTTGATAACTCTAAAATTTATAAATTTAGGTTTTACAAGTTGGCATTAATGAGAAGAACTTCATGCCAGTGACTGCCGCTCAACATAAACCATATAATGCACACTTTCAACATTCCAGCCTTTACAAGACTGAACTTTGAACCCCACATCCCATCCAGTGCCAAAAAGGTTTTATTTCCAGCTTCAAAGGTATTTCCCTCTGCTCCCACCCTACCTCACTGCCATGAGCATTTTTATTTATTCCATCTAGACTACTCCTTCTGCCTTTTACTGTCCTCCAAACCTCCTCCTTCTATAAATGCCAAACCAGCAAAGACTTTATATCTTGTACTACAACATCTTTTACCATTCTTACTTTCCTACAACATCTTGTTATTTCCAGTGGATCACATTTCAAATCACTCTCTTTATCTGCTCTCACCTACCTTTGATGCTCTCACCTACCTTACTGCAAGTTAGTACTGATATATCTTGTTATGAATTACCTTATTATATTTATTTCACAATATATGACATCTGTAAAATCACCTCTTCACAATTCTCTGCAGCAACCTGGACCTATTCATTGAAATTCTCTTCTGAACCTCTTTATTCTATCTTCCTTCCCACATTTTAAAGCTTTCTCCAAATGCAATTATTTGACAACATTTCTGGATATTTCTCCAAATTCTTCAATGAACTCTGAGTATTAAAGCTCTTATTCAGCTGCCAAATGTCATGGAATGGTTTCCTCTATTAAAGATTAGATTCCCTACAGTGTGGAAACAGGCCCTTCGGCCCAACAAGTCCACACCGACCCTCCGAAGAGAAACCAATCCAGACCCATTTCCCTCTGACTGATGCAACTAACACTATGGACAACTTAGCATGGCCAATTCACCTGACCTGCAACATCTTTGAACTGTGGGAGGAAACCAGAGCACCTGGAGGAAACCCACACAGACACAGGGAGAATGTGCAAACTCCACACAGACAGTTGCCCAAGGCTGGAATTGAACCTGGGACCCTGGTGCTTAGGGCGGCACAGTGGCTCAGTTGTTAGCACTGCTGCCTCACAGCACCAGGGTGCCAGGGTCCCAGGTTCAATGAAAGGTCCTAGGTATTTGATTGTTATTGATGATGAATTAATGGTGATGGTTCGTGAGTGCAGGGGGAGCAGTGGGGAGATTGTGGGGGAAGGTTCAGTGAAGTAATTGACTAGAAAGTAGGTCAAAGGAGCACATATCAACAAAAAAATTGCCATTTGGAAGGGGGGTGTTAGTAACAAAGAACTGTATAATTGTGCCCAAAAAGATTCACTGACCAGAAGGGCAGCAGTCAAGTGAATACACCAGTCACATTGTGTTTTCATTATTGGTGACCAGTCGTAAAATTCCGTGTGTAGAAATAAATAATGTGATGCCTGTTGGAATCTTGGGAGTATTACTACATTGCTTCCCCTTTCTAACAGACTGCATTTGTTGAAATACTTCAATATTTCTGATTGGAAATATTTCTATGCCTTTCCTCTGAACCTGTCACAAGTCTGTATGTGTACCCTTTATATAATTCACCATCAAATAAATGGTTGTTAGATCGTTCCCCAGTACATGTATTTTGAACAGTTTTTATAGAGTCATAGAGTCATACAGCAGACACCGATCTAATTCAATCATGCCGACCAGACTAAGCTAGTCCTATTTGCCTGCGTTTGGCCATATTCCTCTAAATCTTTCCTATTCCTGTACCCATCCAAATGCTTTTCAATGTTGTAATAACTTTCTCTGACAGTTTATTCCATATCCACACCGCCCTCTGTGTGAAAAGGTTACCCTTTAGGTCCCTTTTAAATCTTTCCCGTATCACCTTAAACCTATGCCCTTTAGTTTTGAACTCCCCTACTCTTCCCCTACCCCTCGCCAGTATTGTGTATGACATCCCAACTCCTATCCTCAATTCTCAAGCAATGGAGGCAAGCATGCCAAATGCCTTCTTTGCCATTCTGTCTACCTGTGATGCCACTTTCAAGGAACTATGTACTTGAGCCACTAAGACAACACTCCCCAGGGCTCTATCATTAACTTGTAAGTTCCGTCCTGGTTTGTCTTACCAAAACGCAACAACTTGCATTTATCCAAGTTAAACTCCAATAGCCATTCATCAGCACCGTTTCCCAGCCTGATCAAGATCCTGTTGTACTCTTAAATAACACTCTTCACTGTCAACTATACCATCAATTTTGGTGTCATCCGCAAACTTTCTAAACATGCTTCTTATGTTTGCATCCAAATTGTTGATAGAAATGACAAACACCAGTGAACCCAGCACTGAACCCTGTAGAACACTACTGGTCACAGGCTTTCAGTCTGAAAAACAATCTACTACCACCAACCTCTGTTTCCCACTGTCAAGTCAATTTTGTATCCTACTAGCTAGCTCTCCCTTGATCCCATGTGATCTAACTTTACTAACCACTCTACCATACGAAACCTTGTCAAAATCCTGACTAAAGTTCATGTAGACAATGTTTACCCCTCTACTCTCTGTGTTGGTCACATCCTAAAAAACTCAGGCAATCTTATAAGACACAATTTCCCACAATGCCGGGTGATCATATTTCTTTTACAAGTTGTGTCCAGGAGTTTAGGTTGACTATCCTAATCAGTTTTGGATAGATCATTGAATGATACAACTGAGAGGTTCATCATGCCTAATCAGATGTTTAGTAAACCTATTCAATTAGTCTCATTCCCTGCTTTTAATTCATAGACCTACAGCACGGAAACAGATCTTTTGGTCCAACTCATCCATGCAGATTAGATATCCTAAATGAATCTAGTCCCAATATTTGGCCCATATCCCTCTAATACATTTCCAAAGATTTAAGACTCTCATTGAGAAAAAAACCTTTTTATCTCAGTCTTAAATGGCTGACCCCTTGTTTTGAAACAGCATCCCAACTGAAACAGAATATAAGGCTGAGTGTGTGGTTATATAGTGAATCTTAAACGCTTAATCTATTTTACAACATTTAGAATTGCTTGTTTGCAATTAACATTCAGTTAAATGCACTGTATTAAGTTTTAATATTCTTTCAGGTTTGGGCAGAGTTTAATAAGCTCTCTGCTGAAGAGCAGGTGAGATGAGTTAATGAAGTAACTGGCTTAATCCAGTTCTTTAAGTGCTAGAAAGGTGAATTGGCCATGCTACATTGCCCATAGTGTAAATGTAGGGGAATAGGTTTGGGTGGGTTGCGCTTCGGTGGATCGGTGTGGACTTGTTGGGCCGAAGGGCCTGTTTCCACACTGTAAGTAATCTAATCTAACCAAAAACAAAGTTCACTTGCTGAAATCACAACAGCATAAAAAAGTAAAACGAAAGTGCAGTTATCATGGAGTGCAGCGAAATGGAGTTTAATGTGAGGAGATGTGATCTGAAGATTGGAGATTGGAGTTTGAAGATTGGAGATTAGATATTGGAATTGGAGATTGAATAGATCCTTACTTTCTCAGCCTCTAGGACATTAGGAACTCAGGGGCTGCAGGAGAGGGAACAGAAAGTTGGCAGGTGTTCAGCTCTCTGAGCATTTGGATACAAAAGAAGGGAAACATAACTGGGAAGTGGGTAAGTGATTGGATAGTGATTATTGTGCTCACATTTTTACATTTATTCCTTTGTGTGATGTGGGCATGGCTGGCTGGCCAGCATTTATTGCCTGTCCCTAGTTGCCCTTGAGAAGGTGGTGGTGATTTCTTGAACTGCTGCAGTCCTTGTGCTGTAGGTAGACTCACAATGCCATTAGGGAGGGAATTCCAGGGTTTTGACCCAGTGGCAGTGAAGGAATGGTGATATGTTGCCAAGTCAGGATGGTGAATGTTTTGGAAGAGAACTTACAGTAGTAGTTTTTTCCATGTATCTACTGCCCTTGTCCTTCGAGATAGAAGTGTTCATAGATTTGGAACATGCTGTCTTGGGCGAACTTTTGCAGTGCATCTTGTAGATTGTACACATTGCTCAAACTGAGTGTCAGTGATGGAGAGTTGTGGATGTGATGGCAGTCAATTGGGCTGCTTTGTCCTTGGTGATGTCAAGCTTCTTGAGTATTGTTGGAGCTGCCCTCATCCGGGCAAGTAGGAAGTATTCCATTACATTTCTGACTTGTGCCTTGTAAATGTGAACAGGCTTTGGAGAGTCAGGAGGTGAGTTATTCGCTGCTGTATTCCTAGCCTCTGACTTGCTCTTGTAACCATGGTATTTATACCACTGGTCCAGGTCTGTTTTTGATAAATGACAAATCTCATGATGGTGATAGTGGGGCATTCAGTGATAATAACATAATTAAATGTCAAGGGGCATTGGATAGATGATCTCTTTTTGGAGATAGTCATTACCTGGATGTGAGGTGGATATGTTATTTGCCACTTGCCAACCCAAGCATGGATGTTGTTCAGTCCTGTTGAATTTGACATAGAGTCATAGAGATGTACAGCATGGAAACAGACCCTTCCATCCAACTTGTCCATGTCGACCAGATATCCCAAACCAATCCAGTCCCACCGGCCCAGATCCCTCTCAATCCTTCCAAATCACATACCCAGCCATGTGCCTTTTAAATGTTGCCATTGTACTAGCATTCACCACTTCCTCTGGCAGCCCATTCCACACACACGCTTCCCTCTGCATGAAAAGGTCTCTTGTATCTTTCCCCTCTCTCCCTAAACCTATACCCTCTAGTTCTGGACTCCCCCACCCCAGGGAAAAGATTTTGTCTATTTACCCTGTCCATACCCCTCGTGATTTTATAAATATCTATAATGTCACCCCTCAGCCTCCAACATTCCAGGAAAAACAGCCATTACCTATTCAAACTCTTCCTGTAGCTCGAATCCTCCAATCCTGGCAACATCCTTGTAAATCTTTTCTGAACCCTTCTGATAGGAGGGAGACCAGAATTGCACACAAAGCTTTGACAAAGGGTCAGATAGACTCAAAACGTCAGCTCTTTTCTCTCCTTACAGATGCTGCCAGACCTGCTGAGATTTTCCAACATTTTCTCTTTTGGTTTCAGATACCAGCATCCGCAGTAATTTGCTTTTATGACTTCCCAACTCCTGGACTACTTCAATATGTGAGGAGTCACAAATGGTGTTGAACATTGTACAGTCATCAGCAAACCTCTCCCCTTCTGACATTATGATGGAGGGAAAGTCATTGATGAAGCAGCTGAAGATGATTGGGTATAGGACACTACCCTGAGGAACTCTTGCAGAGATGTCTGGGAGCTGAGAAGATTGATATCCCACAACTAAAACCTATGTGCTAGATATGGCTCCAACCTGCAGAGACTTTGACCTGATTCCCACTGATTCCAGTTTTGCTAGTGCTCCTTGACGTTACACTGGATCAAATGTTTCTTGCTGTTGAGGACTGTCATTCTCATCTCCTGTCCAGTATTCAAATATTTTTTGTCCATGTTTGAACTAAGGTAGTAATGAGTCAGGAGCCGAGTGGCCCTGGCAGAACCCAAAGCAGGCATCACTAAGCAGGTTATTGCTAAACAGGTGCTGCTTGTTTGCACTGCTGTTGACACCTTCCAATAGTTTACTGATGATCAAGGGTAGACTGACGGGGCATACCTGGGCAATTTTTCCTGTTTTTGGGTAGATGCCAGTGCTGCAGTCATATTGGAAGAACTTGGCTAGGGATGCAGAAAGTTCCGATGTACGTCTTCAGTACTGTTGCCAAGTATGTTGTCAGAACCCATAGTCTTTGCATTATTCAGTGCACCCAAAAAATTCTTGACATCACATGGAGTGAATTGAATTGGTGATAGATTGGCATCTGTGGTGCTGGGGAGTAGGCCAAGATGGTTCATCCATTCAACACTTCTGGCTGAAGATTACTGTGAATGTTTCAGTCTTATCTTTTTCACTAGTGTGCTGGGCTCTTCCATCATTGAGGATTGGGTTAATTGTGGAGGCTCATCCTGTGAGTGAGTTGTTTAATTTTTCACCACCATTCATGTGTGGATGTGGCAGGACTGCAGAGCTTAGATCTGATCCATTGGTTGTGTCTATCACTTGCTGCTTCTGCTGTTTGGCGTGAAACCAATCCTGTATGGTTGCTTCATCAGGTTGGCATCCCATTTTTAGGTATTGCTGTGGCTCTGGAGTCACATGTAGGCCAGACCAGGTAAGGATGGCAGATTCTTTCCCTGAAAGGCATTAGTAAACCTGATGGGGTTTTCCTGATAGTGGATTCATGGTCATCAGTAGATTCTTAATTCCTGATATTTAAATGGAACACCACCTGCTGTGATGGGGTTCAAACCTGGGTCCCCAGAATATTGACTGCTCCTGGCATACCCTCCAGCATTCTCCATCAAATCAGGGTCGATTCCCTGGCTTGATGTTAATGGTTGAGTGGAGGCTATGCTGGGCCATGAGGTTACACATTGGGCTGGGGTACATTACTGCTGCTATTGATGGCCCACAGTGCCTCGTGGATGTCCAGTCTTGAGTTGCCAGATCTATTTGAAGTCTGTCCCATTTAGCACAGTGATAGTGCCACACAACACAATGGAGAGTATTCTCAATGTGAAGGTGGGACTTTGTCACCACGAGGACTGTGTGATGGCCATTTTGACTGATAGTGTCATGGACAGATGCATCTGCAGCTGGCAGATTGGTAAGGATGAGGTCAAATATGATCTTCCCCCTTATTTGTTCTGTTAGTTCATGCAGCAGACCCAATCTAGCAGCTATGTCCTTTAGGACCTGACTAGCTCTATCAGTAGTGTTTCTGCAGAGTCACTCTTAATGGTGGATGTTGAAATCCCCTATTCAAAGTACATTTTGCACCCTGGCTATCCTCAAAGCTTCTTCCAAGTGGTGTTCAATATGGAGGAGTGCCAATTCATCAACTGAGGGAGGATGGTATGTGGCAATCTCAGGAGGTTTCCTTGCCCATGTTTAATCTGATGCCATGAGACCTCATTAGGTTGGAGACAATGCTAAGGAATCCCGGGGCAATTCCCTTCATGACCATATACCTGTCTTATACTTGGGACAGGGATGGTGATGGTGGTGTTTGGTACATTAACTGTCTGTAAGGTACAGTTCCATGACTATGATTATGTTGCTTGACTAGCCTGTGAGAGACCTCTCCAATTTTGGCATTCGCTCCTATGCTGGGTCAACATGGCTGTTTCTGTGTTGTTGATGCCTGGTGGTCTGTCCTATTTTATTTTTGTTGAGATTTCATAGTGAATGATATAACTGAATGACTTGCCAAGCCATTTCAGAGGGCAGTTGAGAGTCAACCACATTGCTGTGGCTCTGGAGTCACATGTAGGCCAGACCTGGTAAGGACGGCAGATTCTTTCCCTGAAAGGCTGATGGGGTTTTCCTGACAGTGGATGTGTGTTCATCAGTAGATTCTTAATTCCACCATCTGCTGTGATGGGTTTCGAACCTGGGTCCCCAGAACATTGACTGAGTTTCTGGATTAATATTCTAGTGTTAATACCACTAGGTAATCACCTCCCCATAGCTTTAAACCCAGGAAATGCATCACTAAATGTAAATTTTCATTAGTATTAGTAAAATTAAAAAGTGGTACTAAATATAACTGGGAGCAGTATGAATTAAGCTAGAAAGAAACAAAGTGTCAGGACCCCTGGAAGTCAGTGTAATCCAGGGCAAATTTGTCTACAGATCAGAATTTCAGCTCAAAATTCATGAGCTGAAAGTTAAGCTGCAGATGCTGCTTAAGATAGTTATCGAGACACACATTTTATTTCAGGAGGTAGCCATATTCCTTAGGATATGGTTTCCTGATTCAATCAGTAGACAGGAATAGTAGGGTGTGAGGCAGACCTGGGGACTTGAGACAGAGGATCCTCAACTCTTGTAATTGTTCAAAAGGTCTGAAATACCTTCAACTTGCTTGGATGAGCTAACTGACCATGGCACCATGCTGCAGGAAGCCATTCAGGTTGGGACAGTAAAAATGAGTATTGTGGTAGTAAGAGACAGCATAATGAGGGGTCTGATTGAGACTAGTCTCTGCAGCCAAAGAACAAGGATCCAGAAGGTTGCCTTAGCTTCCGAGTGCAATGTGTCAGGAAATCTGCCCAGGCTAGAGAAGAACTTGCAGTGAGATGGGGAGGATCCAGTTGCCATGGACTCTATAGGAACCAACAAAATAAGCACAATGAGGGTACAGGCAGCAGGAGGAGCTGAGCAAACAAATTAAAAAGCACAATCTCCAAGATAATATCTGGATTATTACCTGAGCTGCAATCAAACTGGCATTGGTCAAATAAGATTAGAGAATGCATGTCTCAGAAACTGAGTCCAATTCATTGTCCAGTACTGATGGCAGTGACCAAAGTGAGAGCTGTACCATTGGAATCAACTACACCTGAACTGTGCGAGGGTGAATACAGTTGTGAGTTGTGTAGCTAGGGAAATAGGGATGGTTTAAAACTAAATAGTGGGATCAAATTGCGAAGATATGGTTAAATCCACAGTAGAGCAAGGCAATGATATGGGAATTGATAAACAGACCATGAGAAGGAATAGAGTACACATCCAAGTAAATTAACAGATAAGGCTACAGGCGACAGAGATAGTAAAAGGACGAAGTAAATGGTATCTGAATGCACACAGCTTTCCAAACAAATCAGCCAAATTGATCATGTAAATAGAAATAAATATGTATGATCTAATAGCAATTATAAAAACATGGCTACAGGAAGAAATAGTTGAGACCTGAATATTGAAGCACAGGAAGTTAGGAAAAGTTAGAAGGATGGCCCTATTAATTAATGATATTAGCACAAGAGAGAGGGTTGACCCACATTCAGGAAACCAGGATGTAGAAGCAGTTTTGGTAGAAGTAAAAAATGATGAAGGCAGAAGTTACTTGTGGGAATGTTGTACTGACCCCCCTAACAGTAACCACAGATTGAGATGGAGCATAAAGGAAAAAGTAATGGGAGCAATGATCACAGTGGATTTAAATCTACATACAGACTGGAAAAATCAGATGAGCAAAGATGGTCTAGATGAAGAATTAATAGACTTTTACAAGTTAGTTTCTTAAAATAGCACATTTTAAAGCCAGTAAGATAGCAGATATACTCAACCTGGTATTGAGCAACTGGACAGGATAAGTTAATAGCCTCATAGTGAAGAAATCTGAGATAGCAGTGATGCTTGAAATAATATCTTTGAATCTTATATTCAGTTTGAGAAAAGAGGAATTGGTTCAAGACTAGTATTTAAAACTTAAATAAGGACAATTGTGAGAGCATGAAACCAGAGCTAGCTAAAGTGAACTTGCAATTAAGATTAAGGGATAGGTCAATAATGATGCAGTAGACGATATTTAAGGAAATATTTCAGAATACACAGGATAGAAACAGTTCCAACAAAAAACATCAAGAGGAATACCCATCATTTGTGGTTAAAGTTTAAAAAATATCAAGCTTAACAAAAAAGCATGTAATTGTGCAAGAGCAGATGACAGGTCAGAAGATCAGACAACATAATAAAAAGTAAAGAATTCCTAAAAGTTAACAAAGAAGGAAAAGAAAAAGAGTATGAAAGAAAACTAGCCAGAAATGATTAGATTAGTTTAGATTCCCTACAGTGTGGAAACAGGCTCTTCGGCCCAACAAGTCCACACAGACCCTCTGAAAAGTAACCCACCCGGACCCATTTCCCTCTGACTAATGCACCTAACACTATGGGCAATTGAGCACGGCCAATTCACCTGACTTGCACACCTTTGGACTGTGGGAGGAAACCGGAGCACCCGGAGTAAACCCACACAGACTTATAAGTTTTAGTATGAGGGTCTGTTCTGTGCTGGACTTTTCTCTGTTTTGTGTTCCCAAAGCAGGTCAACTGGAATTTTACACAATATTTCAAATGCCACATTACCATTGTCTTTTACAGTGTAACACAACATCTCAATGCCTGCTCTGACCGATGAAGGTTAGCTTGCCAAGCACCTTCTTCACTGCCCTGTCTATCTGTGACTCCACTTTCAAGGAACTGTGTCCCTGTACTCCTGGGTCTCTCTGTTTGCCAACACTCCCCAGTTCCTTAACATTAATGGTATGAATCCTGCAGTAGAGTGTCTCACAAAATGCAGCACGTCACGCTTATCTCCGTTAAAGTCCATTTACCGTTCCTCGGCCCACTGACCCATTTATAGAGTCATAGATTCATTGGGTCCTGGAGTGCTGAGAGACTAGCCCTTTGGCCCAAACTGGTCCATGCTGACCAAGATGTCCATCCACTCTAACCCCATTTCCCTGCACTTGGTCCATATCCTTCTAATCCTTTCCTATCCATGTATTTATCCAAATGCATTTTAAATGTTGTCGATGTAACTGCCTCAATGACTTCCACTGGCAGCTCATTCCATCTGTGTAACACCCTCTGTGTAAACATGTTGCCCTTCAGGTTCCCTTGTATTCTTTCCCCTCTAACCTTAAACTGATGCCCTCTCACCCTCAATTCCCCAATCCTGGGAAAAAGGCTGAGTGCATTCACCCTATCCATGCCTCTCATGAGCTTAACCCCTTCGACAAGATCCCCCCCTTAGTCTCCTATGCTCTAAAGAAAAATGTCCTTGCTTGTTTAACTCTCACTATAACTCAGACCATTGAGTCCTGGCAACATCCTTGTAAATTTCTTCTGCAATTTTTCCATTTAATAACATCCTTCCTGTAGCAAGGTGACCAAAACTGAACGCAATACACCAAGTGTGACCTCACCAACATCCTGGATAAATGAACTTCTCTACATATTTTATAAAGGAAGAGCTAACTGGAACATGTATCATACACATCATGAATCTGGGAAATTAATAATGGGAAAAAGAATTACAGATGAATTGAACAAGTTATCTGCATTAGTTTTACTGGAGAGGACATACATAACATCCCAGAAGTACATAAAAATCAGAAAGGGGAAGGGAAGGGTCGGAGGAATTCAAGAAAAATGTAATCACTAGGAAAGCAGTACTGAGCTAATTGATGGAACTATGGATTTTACCTAGGTCCTAATGGACTTCAACGTAACATCTTAAATGAAGTGATTAATGAGGGAGTCAATGCATTGATTTCAATTTTCTAAAGCTCCCTAAAATCAGGGAATGTTCCATTAGATTGGAAAATAGCAGATATAACACTTCTTTTTCAAAAGGTGAAGGAAGAAAAACACAGGAAATTATAGATCAGTTAGCTTAACATGTCATAAAGAATATGTTAGAAAGTATTATCAAAAACATTATGGCAAGGCACTTCAACAAATGAAGGTAATCAGACAGAGTCAGCATGGTTTTGTGAAAGGGAAATCATTTTTATCAACTTTATTAGACTTCTTTGAGGAAGCAACATGTGCTATGAATAAAAGGTTAGAAGTACTGTACTAGAGTTCATGAAAGCATTTGATGAAGTGCCATATCAAAGCTTACTGCAGAAAATAAAAGCTCGTGATGTCGGAGGTAATATATTAGCATGGACAGAAGATTGGCTAGCCAACTGGAAATAGAAGTCATAAATGAGGTTAGATCACATGGAATACAGGGAGAATTAGTTATTTGAATAAGATACATAACTGGTTCGAAGGTAGGAGACAGAGGGTGGTGAGGCAGGGTTATTTTTCAGACTGGAGGCCTGTGACCAGTGGTATGCTGCAAGGATTGGTGCTGGATCCACTACTTTATCGTTTACATAAATGATTTGGATATAAACATAGGAGGAATGGTTAGTAAGTTTCAGATGATGCCAAAATTGGTGGTGTAGTGGACAGCCAAGAAGGTTATCTCAGAGTACAACAGGACCTTGATCTGAGGAGTGGCAAATGGAGTTTAATTTAGATAAATGTGAGGTGTTGTATTTTAGTAGGACTTATATACTTAATAGTAAGTTCCTGGCAGTGTTGCTGAATGAAGAGACCTTAGAGTGCAGGTTCATAGTTCCTTGAAAGTAGAGTCTCAGGTCAACAGGATAGTGAAGGAGGCATTTGATATGCTTGCATTATTGGTCAGAGCATTGAGTATAGGAGTTTGGATGTCATGTTGCAGTTGTACAGGACATTGGTTAAGCCACTTTTGGAATACTGTGTGCAATTCTGGTCTCCCTCCTATAGGAAAGATGTTCTGAAACTTGAAAGGGTTCAGAAAAGATTTACAAGGATGTTGCCAGCGTTGGAGTGTTTGAGCTATAGGGAGAGGCTGGAGCTGTTTTCCCTTGTAGGTTAGGATGCAAAAGGAAACATCTTTTCCATATGACTTTATTTCGCAACATTGCCTGACTTTGCTGCCAGTTGAGTCAAGAGCTCAATAAGTTTGATCGCTGTTGATTGTTGGAATCTCTGGTACTCGTATCAAAGTTAGATGCGACCACTGTACTTGTGGCAAGTGTGTTGATAGTAGAAAGCAATAACTTTATTTTTCCAAATATTGACTGGAAATACTATAGTGTGAGTACTTTAGATAGGTCAGTTTTTGTCCAATGTGTGCAGGAGGGTTTTCTGACACGGTATGTAGACAGGCCAAAAAGGGGCGAGACCACATTGGAATTGGTACTATGTAATGAACCAGGCCAGTGTTAGATTTGGAGGTAGGTGAACACTTTGGTGATAAGCCACCACAATTTGGTTATGTTTAGTTTAGTAATGGAAAGAGATAGGTACATACCGCAGGGGAAGAGTTAAAGCTAGGGGAAAGGCAATTATGATGCAATTAGGCAAGATTTAGGATGCATAAGATGGGGAAGGAAACTGCAGGGGATGGCCCAATTGAAATGTGGAGCTTATTCAAGGAACAGCTACTGCAGATCCAAGTGTTCAAGCAAGGGAGCTGTGGTTTACTAAAGAAGTTGAATCTCTTGTTAAGAGGAAAAAGAAGGCTTATGTTACAATGAGATGGGAAGGCTCAGTTAGGGCGCTTGAGAGTTACAAGTTAGCCAGGAAAGACCTACAGAGAGAGCTAAGAAGAGCCAAGAGGAACATGAGAATTTGATGGCAGATAGGAGCAAGGAAAACCCTAAGGCTTTCTATAGGTTTATCATTAACAAAAGAATGACTAGAGTAAGATTAGGGCCAATCAAGGACAGTAGTGGGAAGTTGTGCGTAGAGTCCGAGGAGGTAGGAGAAGTGCTAAATGAGTATTTTTCGTCAGTATTCATAGTGGAAAAAATGTTTTCGAGGAGAATACTGAGATACAGCCTACTAGACTAGACAGGATTGAGGTTCACAAGGAGGAGGTGTTAGCAATTCTGGAAAGTGTGAAAATAGATAAGTACCCGGGCCAGATAGGATTTATCCTAGGATTCTCTGGGAAGCCAGGGAGGAGATTGAAGAGCCTTTGGCTTTGATCTTTATGTCGTCATTGTCTACAGGAATAGTACCAGAAGACTGGAGGATAGCAAATATTGTTCCCTTGTTCAAGAAAGAAAATAGAGAAACCCTGGTAATTATAGACCAGTGAGCCTTACTTCGATTGTGGGTAAAAAGTGTTGGAAAAGGTTATAAGAGATAGGATTTATATTCAGAGAGAGGAATTAGTTGATTAGGGATAATCAATATGGTTTTGTGAAGGGTAGGTCATGCCTCACAAACCTTATTGAGTTCTTTGAGAATGTGACCAATCAGGTAGATGAGAATAAAGTGGTTGATGTGGTGTATATGGATTTCAGTAAGGCATTTGATAAGGTTCCCTATGGTAGGCTATTACACAAAATACAGAGGCATGGGTAATTTAGCAGTTTGGATCAGAAATTGGCTAGCTGAGAGACAGAGGATAGTGGTTAATGGGAAGCATTCAGTTACTAGTGAGGTACTGCAAGGATCTGAGGGCGTAGAAAGATGGGTTAGTAAATTTGCGGATGACACTAAGGTCGGTGGAGTTGTGGATAGTGCTGAAGGATGTTGCAGGTTACAGAGGGACATAGATAAGCTGCAGAGATGGATTGAGAGGTGGCAAATGGAGATTAATTAAAAGTGTGAGGTGATTCACTTTGGAAGGAGCAACAGGAATACAGAGTCATGGCGAATGGTAAAGATTTTTGATAGTGTGAACGAGCAGAGAGATCTCAGTGTCCATGTACATAGATCCCTGAATGTTGCCACCTAGGTTGAAAGAGCTATTAAGAAGCTATACGGTGTGTTAGCTTTTATTGGTAGAGGGATTGAGTTTCGGAGCCATGAGGTCATGCTGCTGCTGTACAAAACTCTGGCCACCCACACTTGGAGTATTGTGTGCAGTTCTGGTCACCACATTATAGGAAGGATGTGGAAGCTTCGGAACGGGTTCAGAGGAGATTTACTAGGATATTGCTTGGTTTAGAAGGAAGGCCTTATTCGGAAGGGCTGAGGGACTTGAGACTGTTTTCGTTAGAGAGAAGAAGGTTGAGACGTGACTTAATTGAGACATATAAGATAATCAGAGGGTTAGGGTGGACAGTGAGAGCCTTTTTCTTCAGATGGTGATGGCTAGCATGAGGGGTCATAGTTTTAGACTGAGGGGTGATGGGACAGATGTCAGAGGTAGTTTCTTTACTCAGAAAGTAGCAGTGGAACGTACTGCCTGCAACAGTAGTAGACCTGCTAACCTTAAGGGCATTTAAATGCTTATTGGATAAACATATGGATGAAAATGGAATAGTGTAAGTTAGATGGGCTTCAGTTTGGTTCCACAGGTTGGTGCAACATCGATGGCCAAAGGGCCTGTACTGCGCCGTAATGTTCTAGGTTCTATAATAAGTTGGCTGCTCCTAGAAACTGACAATTCTTGAGAACTTGATTATTGACTCAAGGTGACAACCATGCTGCCTTGCGATGCAGTCCTTTGTCAAAGCAGTGTAGCACCTTTTTATCTTCTCCTGTCAGAAATTTAAGCATCGTAAAAGAAATGGAGTGGAGAGCGAGGTGATTTGGGTGGTGATGGAACTGGTCTTTTGAACAAGCTCTATCCAAACAAATTGTTGCTTCTATTAACGAAAAATACTGAAATTGGAAGTAGGAAATCCAAGCAGTCAATCGTCCTATTTTTTGGGCAGTGGGACTATGCAGCTTAGAGAGGAAGCTACTGACAATTCAATCCATCACAACCAAATCACCTCGCTGTCCACCAGGTAGGTGACTGTTTTTTTGAGTGAAATACATTTCAAGAATGTTAATCGTACGCCCAGCTGTTGAAACTTCATGTTTACATCAGTTACTTCCCCAGAGAGGGACCAGCAGAGATTCTGAAGAAAGATTTAGAATACAGAAACTGGGCCAACACTTAATTTTTCTTTGAATCCATTGGCCTGCTTCAATAGGACAAGATTGAATATCCAGGGGTAATCAGCTCAGACCTCTTTGAATTTTACTGAATTCAAATTAAATAAGAGATTTGACAGATCAGAACATATTTGTGTTGTGAGTTTAAATTTAGTTTAAAAGTGACCAGGAATTAAATGAAAATGTTCAAATTAAACAATAAATCCTAGATGTGTTTACAAATAAATTACATATACTACACATAATATGAAATACAGTAATAATAAATTTAGGCAAAATATTTAAGTTGCAGTTGAAGTTGAAGTATTGGGTTTAGCATTGAGACCCCACTATAGGAAAGATATAATGGCTGTCAAAATGGTAAGTTTAAAAATAGCAAAATAAGAAATAATAGTATTGAAGAAAGACAAAAGAGTAGTATTTTTCATTAAAACAGAACAAGTTGATAAGACGTTCCTTACCTGTACTGGCTATCACGTGATTCCAGCTCCATCAGTTTAAATGGTGCGGCTATTGTGCAATTTCTTTATAATGTGAGTTCACATGAGAACCGAACTATTGTGTTCAACTAGAACCGACTATCCTGTCCATATTACAGAGGAACAGGTGCTGGACATCTTAATGCATAAAGGTGGATAAATCTCTGGGACCTGATTAAGTGTATCCTAGAAGTTTTGTGAGAAGCTAGGGAAATAATTTCTGAGTCCCTTGTGAGATATTTGTATCAATCATAGCCACAAGTGAGGTGCTAGAAGACTGGAAGTTGGTTGACGTGGTGCCATTATTGAAGAAAGGTAAGGAAAAGCCAGGAAACTATAGGCCAGTAAACCTGACGTCAGTGGTGGGTAAGTTGTTGGAGGGGACTCTGAGGGACAGGATTTATATGTATTTGGAAAGGCAAGGAACTGATTAGGAATAGTCAACATGGCTTTATGCACGGGAAATTGTGCCACTAAGTTGATAGAGTATTTTTGAAGATGATTGAATGTAGAACGGTGGACTTTATCTATATGGACTTCAGAAGGTGTTCAACAAGGTTCCACATGGCAGACTGGTTAGCATGGTTAGATCACATTGGATTCAGGAAGAGCTTGTCAACTGGATACAAAATTTGGCTTGAAGGTCAGAGACAAATGGTGGTGGTGGAGAATTGCTTTACAGACTGAAGGCCTGTGACCAGTAATGTGCTGCAAGGGTCCATGATGGGTCTACTGTTTTTTGTTATTCATATAAATGATGAGGATGTGAATATTGAAGGAATGGTTAGTAAGTTTGCAGATGACACCAAAATTGGAGGTGTAGTGAACAATGAAGAAGGTTACCTCAGAGTACAATTGGATTTTGATCATATGGGCTGAGGAGTGGCAGATGGAGTATGATTTAGATAAATGTGAGGTGCTACATTTATGGTAAGGAAAGTCAAGAAAGAACTTATACACTTAATGGCAAGTTCCTGAGGAGTGTTGCTGAACAGAAACCTTGGGACCCAGGTTCATAGTTCCTTGACAGTGAAGTCATAGGTAGACAAGATAGTGATGAAGGCATTTGGTACGCTTGCCTTTTTATTGGTGAGTTCATTGAGCATACGAGTTGGGAGGCCATGTTGCAACTGTGCAGGACATTGGTTAGGTCACTTTTGGAATATTGCATTCCATTCTAATCTCCCTGCTATAGGAAAGATCTTGTTAAACTTTAAAGGGTTCAGAAAAGATTTACAAGGATGTTGCTGGGATTGGAATGTTTGAGCTATAGAGAGAGGCTGAATAAGTTGGGGCTGTTTCCCCAGAAGTGTCACAGGCTGAGGGGTAGCCTTATAGAGGTTTATAAAATTGAGGGTATGGAGAGGGTGAGTAGTCAAGGTCTTTTCCCTGAGGTGGGGGAAGTCCAGAGCTACAGGGCATAGGTCTCAGGTGAGGGGAAACATTTAAAAGGGACATAAGGTGCAACTTTTTCAAGCAGAAGGTGGTGCATGTATGGAATGGGGAAATGGTGGAGTGTGGTAAAATAACAATTAAAAAGCCTCTGGATGGCTATACGAATGGGAAGGGTTTAGAGGTATATGGAAATGAGACTCAAGTAACTTAGATTAGATTCCCTACAGTATGGAAACAGGCCCTTTGGCCCAACAAGTCCACACTGACCCTCCGAAAAGGTAATCCACCCAGACCCATTCCCCTATCCTATATTCACCTCTGACTAATGCACCAAACATGATGGGCAATTTAGCATTGCCAATTCACTTGACCTACACACCTTTGGATTGTGAGGGGAAACCGGAGCACCTGGAGACACAGGGAGAATGTGAAAACTCCACACAGACAGTTGGCTGAGGCAGGATAGAACCCAGGTCCCTGGTGCTGTGTGGCAGCAGTGCTAACCACTGAGCCACCATGCTGCCCAAAGGATATTTAGTCGGCATGGATGAGTTGGACTGAATGGTCTGTTTCCATGCTGTACAACTCTGACTATATGAACAGTTTCTGCACACAATGCATTTTTTAAATGACTTGTTCATCCATAATCAATCTATTATCAAGTTCTGGAATCTCTCTCATAATTGGACAGGTCTGTAAATTTATTCGTCCAGGTGTTGCTGTAAGAGTAAAGGTAAGTTGTTGATTATTCAACTCTTTTCCAGCTGCCGATGAGAGTTTTTGAGCTTGTCAGAGGACATTACTTGTAATGGAGCATCTTTGAGTTTCATGCCCTCTGCAGAAACCATGTCGAGTCTGGGTTTATAACAAATCGGATTGTGGAATTCTCATTCAGACACACGGGCAATAACATAGGAAGTAAACATGGAAATATCAGTTGCAATTTAAATCATTGTACAGGAATGAAATATTAGGACATGAGCATGGAATGAACAGAATGACATAAAATATAAATACAAGGCTTTCAAACTCTGGATCATTTAAGTGTATTCTGAAGGAATAAAATTTATATTTATAAAAGTTCAGATCAGTGCTAATTATTACTGCAACCCAAAAAATCAATAATTCCTAAGTGGAAAAACCCACCTGGACAATGAGAATATTGGGTAATTAGCCCAGGTTCACACTTATAATTTTAATGCAGATTCTATTTAAGAAGTTGGCAACAGCACCACTTGTGGAGAATCAGGGTATCATTCATAGTAACTCTGGCATTTCCACATTAACTGTATGAGTGCAGATACTAGAAGTCACGATCAGTTGTGATTTGTACTAATGGAGAGAGTCAATTGCCTTGATGTTATTGGTCCAGCAAAATCTGAAATAATATTGAGCCTTGTTTGTTACATCCACGTTGAAGTTGAAATGAAAAATGAAGGATGTGAAAGTACATTTTTCTGGGCACCCACTACAAAATTCTTGCAAAGGTTTTCTAGCTATCTCTGTAGTTATGTTTCCTTTAACGGTACTTGCTTCACATTGGTGTCAGAACTAGCCTTTGAATAGTCATTTTTTTGCAAGATATGCCACAAATTCTGACAAGATGGCTGCCTCTGCACTGTTGATCGTAGTTACAAGTTGGATCCGTGTGGAATTCCTGATGCAATTGAAAATTTCAATGGGCAATTCCCCTGATGATGATCGAAGTTTCTGCCACTATATTTCTAACATTTTTCCTCCTGGTATCTAAGTTATTAATACTAAGGCCCAGATCTTCTAGCAGAAGATTGTTGTTACAGCAGTGGGGATAGGAGTTGTGCTTTGGGTCCATATGTAGGTCTCAATACATAACTTGGGGAATTGCCAGGGAAGTGGAAACTTCCAAATTGGCTATTAGCCAAGTTTTTGAACCCTCTGACTCGATTCTGTGATAGAGGCAGAGGCTTTGAATGGTTTCAATTCAGACAGTTTTGTAGTTAGTCAAGATAAACTAACTCCCCTTCCCCTGACTCACGACTAAATTCCCCAAAGGTATCTCATCTATATATCCCACCCTGATCTGAACCACAAAGCTGACACCCAACTGGCATTCTCCCATGACACCTAGCCCTCAAATCTCTTTATCTGATAGAACCAATCCCCTCAGACCCATACCCCAGATCCCACCTCTGGGCCTGACCTGAAATCTTCGTGGATTTCTGGATTTGACTTGGATTGGCTGGCACTCATTGGTTCAGATGTTTGTCTGGAAATTTTTGTTTAAACATGTCAGTGGGCAACCATTTGCCTGATCTGAGTCAGAAATAGGGATTCTGATTCAGAACAAAAGATTTGGGCCCAAATGGTATACTTAACATTGTTTATCGTTTAATTTAAAGAGTGACACACAAAGTTCCAGGAGAACAAAATGCAAGGCAGAATGTCTGCAATCGCTTAACAGACTTTTTTCTAATGTCACCCAATATTTAACCAATAGCTACTGAACCGTTCTGTCTTTACAGTCACACACAGAACTTTACCATTATATAAATGTTACTCATTCTACAAATCTCGCATTATATTGTCTACCGTGTAAGCACATGAACATATTTTGCTGGTAAATAATAAAGATGTAAATAAAACAAAACACACACAAACTCAATCACACATTCGGTTAAACATATTTTATTAAAGTCCAGATGAAATACTTTAATAGCAAGAACATATCAATACTGCCTGTCCACAAAATGTTAGCACCCACAATGATACTAAAGCCTGATTCCCATGAAGCTAAAATGTCTGAATCAAAGCAGGGGAAAGCAGTATAATACACTGTTACTACTTAAAATAAAAATTGGTTACCCATAATTTAAGTTTAAATGAGTGTATATCATAAATGCGAATCACAGAGGAAATATCTTAGTGTAAGCATACTGCTCAAAACAAATGAGGTGCCACTTTGCCTTGCTGCTGTCTTTGAGTGTGTAACTTCACACACACCAACCTGCAGAAGGAAGGAAAATCATTGTGCAAACAGACGTATGCAGTGGATGAATTTATAATAAAAGTTAATAAGAATAATGTACACAGAAAATAAAAATAAATCATTTTTTTCTTACAGCTCACAAATTTCCTAAAAGGTTTTTGTTGATATTTTGGTTTTCTTTCAGCAGTCCTTCAGTAGTAAAAATGTGAACTGTGCATTTCCCTATATGTACTCTGTGCCCAGGATTTCCTATTCCAAAGGGTGCCTTCTGTAACTAGCCTGTTCTCAACACCATTTCCCTGAGCTCATTATTCAAGCATGTATATCAAACTTAGGCACAGTGCGGGATCCTGGTCCAGCAGTAGACTCTTGTAGCTTACATTAGAACAGGCAGGAGCAGGCTTCAAGCAATTTAACTCTTTTGAAAGGATTAAGAGAAATTATGTAAAGGGATTCCAATTAAAAGTCACAAAAAACTTGGTATATCTACTTCAGATTTAAACGTTCTCAACTTGCAAATTGGCTTTGAATGTGAACATGATTGAAACATTCAAAATCAATTTAACGGGAAGCAGTGAGTTTAGAAACTTGACACATGGGTGAAGGGGTTAAAAATACAAATGGAAATAAATGGATTAAGGTTTGAATTATTTTCCATTGCCCTGCATACTAATAGCTTTTTAACCAAATAGAGAACTTTCAGGTAATAGTCTGCTCACTAAAGTCTACAACATGAGCACAAGATTAATCTTAACATTATTGTATCACTGAACAAAGTTGTGCCTTGGAAACTTGATGTTGCTGTAAAGGAGCAAAGCCATCACAGGTCACTCCATTACACCTTCCAGAGGCCACCTGCACCCCAGAAAACACTCTGCCTCGGACGTCTGGCAAGGCTGCCATGTGGCTGCAGGAAATAACAGAGTGCTCACATTTATACTTCTAATTTGATCACTTTTCAATTAAGAAAATCTATATTAATTTGCAAATAATGCAATGATTGACTTAACCAATGTTACAAATTGGTTAATTACAATTTGGGGGTGTGGTGGGATTGTAGTTGATCAAATTTCAGAACAATGGGGGTTGCCATAATAGTAAACTTGAACTTAATTAACAAAAGAAATCAAATGCGTAATTTAAATTAGTGGATTAACACAAATGATAATTAAAAGGTGCCAAGTAGCAAAACTTAATAATAAAGTCCACTTTTTGCCTTTTTGGTTAAGAAGCAGATCTAAAGTGAGCCAAAGAATCTGCTCCACATTTATGCTCAGAAGGGAAGGATTCCCAAGGAAACCTCCTCCTTTCTGAATACCACTGTGTTCACACATAGCTGTCCTGTAATTGGACTGCACATTGCTGGAGATGGGACCTGTCTTAGTGTCTCAGTCCCTCCGCACAAGCCTGTTAAAATAAACCATGAGGTTTTAAGCTGCGATCATTTTTACCAGTATTATTATCCCACAAGCAAACATTTTGCATTAAAATGAAAGGAGCCACAAATGTTAAATGCAATTTGATAAAGGATTTTTGAAATGATTTTTTTCTGAGCAGGAATTCCCCTTCTGCTATGTGCAAGGTTCAAACTGAATCCCCCAATAGGTGATCAGAGTGGCCTGACTAAATGGCCAAAAGGGGATATGCAAACTGATTAATCAGGGGAGAAAAAATGTTGATCAATACCCAAGGTTTTGGGGAAAGACATATCAGCCGAGTGACCTAACCACCTATCATGCTTTTTCTCAAAGTCATGGGCAGGAATTCCCCTTTGCCATCTGACTCACAATGCCTTCTCCTCAGGCTGCAACTCCCACCTCCTTCCCCTCCTGTCTACTCTCTGAATGCTTCCTTTAACCAGAGTTGATCCACAGATTCAGCACCATGGCTCCAGGACTTGGGCTGTCAATATTTTACCAATCACATGCTGGTTCTCTCCTATATTTGGCCTGCTGATTGGACAAGCACACATTTAAATATAATTGTCCACCCAGACAGTTTGTTTTAACAGCCACTCTTGTTATGTGTTTGCCCTGGAGAATTGGATCAAATGAACTGGATGACCTATTGTTCAGCAATGCCAATTCTGGGTTCAAAATTCCAGGAATCACACAGAGACATTCATGAACAATCTTAATATAAGTCTTAAGAGATGGCAAATTTGGATCAAACGTTGTTATATCATGCAGATCTTTAATTTGATTGAAGTGCCTATTTATCTTTAAAATAAATCCCCAAGATAACACCAGGGAATTCTAATCATTAGTGTGTCACGAAGAACATAATTGCAAGTTTGCACCTGATCTTTGTTTAAAAGTTTAACTTCTTCTTCACTGTTTATCTACTTAGCTACTGCTATCAACAATCTCATGTTTTTGTCAGAATGATGGATATGAATCGCTTTTTGACCATATCAGCAGAATAGTTCATTTAACAGTGCCACATTTCACTGAGGAATGTACTTACAATTAGAATTTCAATGATAAATTAATTAATTTGATCTTTAATCTGAGTTGGCTGTCAATTTTGATCAGATCTGCATGTGTCAGGGTCAAGTGAAATGGAATGGCTTTGTTTATTTTTCCTTCAAATTAAATATGGTGCAGATCCCAGATCAGTTACCCATTGGTTCATATTCAAAACAAAAAGAGGAATTATGGATAAAACACTACATTTCAATGCTCTGTAACTGTCATTTTCTTTTTGCTGGACTTGATTTCAATTCTGGAAGTGACATTCATTTCTGTTAAGTAACACAGGAAAGAGAAAAAACACAAAGCATGCTAACCGTGTTTAAACTACAGAGGCAGGAAGAATAAAGAAAGATTTTAATCAGGCAACAATTTGCAGCAAAAGAATCAAAAAGAAAACCTATTTCATCATTAAGACAAATGAAGGCAGTAGAGTTTTTAGTCAATGTAAATGCCAGAGAAATCAATCTGTTAAGCATACAAGATTTTCATGTAATGCACAATAACCCATTAAACACACACCTATTTTTGACAGCTACTATCACAGACAATGAACAGGCCAAAAAAGAAATAAAATTAAAATATTAACAAGTATAGAATTACAATACGTTTTCAACATAGATTAAAATTCATTGTTTTACACTATTTTTGACACTAGAAACATTAAACAATTTTTTTTAAAAAGAGAACCAGCAAAACAATTTTGTTCAGTAGGAATTATTAAGCAGTTTTTTTTAAAAAGGTCATTTTATTAATAAAGTGAAGCTGTACCAGTCTTGTATATAACACATGTTTCTTTGCATGGTTTAGTTTTGTACCAGACTGTGACATATAGTTAGTGCAGGTGCCAAAGGAATAATGGTTCCATCATTGGTTTAAGAAACAGTTTAACCATCTTTGGGGCACTTTATGTTAGCAGTACACCAAAGCAGTCAGATCAATGAATTGGGGAGAGGCACACATTGTCAGTAACATCCTGTGAACTTTCAGCCTTACCTTTCATAACTTTCAGCAGTAGGAAATGTTCATTTGCAGGTTTCATTGTATATGTATATGGAGATATATGAACAAAGTACAGATGGTGTAGAAAGGATTCATGACCTATATAGATTACATAAGTTTTGAGTTTGTATCTTGGTGTGCCATTAAACCCAAGCACTACGGTACTGGTTCATTACTCACTCCACATTTGACCACACAAATTCTAACCTTTCCTATAATGTTAATTTCCTTATCAATGGGATCAAAGGAA
The DNA here is from genome assembly GCF_047496795.1 of Chiloscyllium punctatum. Lineage (NCBI taxonomy): Eukaryota > Metazoa > Chordata > Chondrichthyes > Orectolobiformes > Hemiscylliidae > Chiloscyllium > Chiloscyllium punctatum. The sequence goes on from NC_092770.1 coordinate 47,090,142, forward strand.
GGATAAGATTATATTCTGTACAGCAAAAACTAATATTACTGTGATCTCATAAGTGACCACATTAACAAGGAGCTTATGTATGTGGCTATATAACTAAAGAAGCAGAAACGGAAACTCTTACAATATTTTACATTTTTTTTCCTAACAGACCACATAGAATTTACTGCACATGAACAGGTTATTTGGTTCAACTAGTTTATACAGATGTTTGTACTGTGCTGCAGAGTAGATTTCTCTCACTCTGACGACAGTTGCATGGCCTGGCTCTGGTTTCTTCTCAATTATGTATGTATTAAAATTCCCTTTCAAATGCTAATTCAACCACACCAACTACTCCATGTGTCAGCGTTCCACATCCTTGTTACTCTCTGCGTCTTACTTTCTATGATGTATCTGATCAGTTACCAGATGAAGCTTTAAAAAAGATTAATCACTTCATGACCTCATCCAAAAAAACACCATTTAATCCTCTTAACTGTAGGCTGGTTAACAGGAGAGATGGCTTTAAATTAAAAGTTAGAAGTGTCTCTCTCTCAAAGAGAACCTGGCCTTCTGGTGTCATTTTATGTACTGTTTCCAGCTTTCTCCCATCTTCTCTTGAATGTACTGATCCTTTGTTTAGTTGGAATATTGACAATATAATGGAAGGCTCAGTGACTGGAGCAGAAGCCCTCCAAACCTTCACCCAATTCTCACTTGCTACTCCAAAACTGCTTGCTCTTGCAAGCTTCACTGAAGAACAATCCATCTTAGGAACTTTGGGATATCAACAGTGATCACAGTACTTTAATGCCTAAACAGATGAGTTCAGTTACTTTGGTACAGACAAACCCCAGTACCGTAGTGCTTGGGTTTAATGGCTTAATTTTATCAAAAATGGCTAGTTGTCAATTTTGGGGAGTTTCATGAAAATTTTATCTCTGAGTGAGTTATCATTTACAATTATCCACAATTTACTGCACTGTTTACACACACCTCTACAGTGCCTCTCTTGTGTTATCTTGAACTCCCCAATGGCAGAAACACAGGTAACTGTTGGGACGTTCAGGGATTTCCCACCACTGGTGCCATATTTCAAGTCCAGCTGTACACTAGATCAATTGCTTCCAGCCATAAATAGTGCTTCCCAGACACACAGTGGGAGGAAAATGAAAAAGAAAAGCTTCTGAATGCACATAGGTGGCATGGATGACACTTTGGTATAGAACCTCACATTTATATATGTATTGCTACTTGACATCACCACCTGTCTGATCGACTGTCTTTGTAACTGTAACTGAAGCTGATAAGAATAAAGCGACGGAGTCGAGCCCCCATTAGTACAACATCATCTTAAAACACTGTCCAAGAGAGTGCTACTCTTTTCCTAACACCCGGTTTTGTATAACATCTCATCTCATTATTGTTCAGAACTGATTGTGGCCCATATTCCTGATTGGGTGGAAGGACAGCACTAACTGATGAATGACTAGATCCTTGACTGATCTCTTTACCGACTTACCACTAATCCCATCTCTGGTTACACTGAATCTGCAAGGCTAACCTTTGCCCACTCCCTGGTCGCTAATTAAACCGAACCCCTGACTCTGTCTGCCTAAGTGCCTGACTGTGTCAAAGCTCCTCAACTGATAATGGATGATATCCTTGATCAATTGTGCCTGACTTATGACAGTCCTCTATGACTTGACTGGGAACAACTCCCCTTAGACTGGACAAATAGCCATTTGGTTGAAGCACCTTGTTTACCATATAAGCTGCTGGCATATGGTGCAGATATGACATTGACATGGCACAGTGCCATACAGAAGCATATCGACTCTCTTGACTGATCATTGCTGGCAACATTACAAAGTGCAGAAAACTGCACCTGTACTAAAAGGCTAGAAAATCACAGAAGTACAGTGAGGCTGTAATTTCTTAATTAAGGGGGCAAGGCATAAAAGTGCAAGGCAAAGCAGACATGCTGTGAGCCTCCAATTAGTAACAAAATGTGAACACTATGACAGCAAGCTAAAAGTTGCATGATACAACTCCTGCAGTCCTGGAGATAGGCCTTAAATCTTGTTGAGTGATCTTTTCACTAAATTAATACACTTCTTTACAAGTCATCGGTCTCTATGGGGATTCTAACAAACCTAATGTTTGTTTGACAATCCCACTAAGTGAGAAATAGGATGGGTCAACAAACTGATCCTTAGTCACTCCAAATTTAGTACTGCAGGATTAAAAAATCATTGAAGAAGAGTTCCTGTATATGACTAGATAGATAAGAATGTAGCCAGTTGTACAAAGATGCAGTCTGCTGGACAATGGAGGGGTAATGTCAGAGGAGGATGTCATAGTTAACCATGTAAAATAAACTCTAGAAAGATTGAGAAGGATAAGGAGGGATTGTCCACTATGGTACCAGTCATATAGAATGCAAGTCTTTATTATGGTTGTTTGCAGCAGAAGTGAGAGAAATCTAACTGGAGAGTTGCTGGTTAAATGGAGAGTGATTTTGAAGGCACTGACATATTCAAAGACTCGAGATGAGAAGGAAGTTAAAGATGGAGTATAAGTTATTGAGCACATTGAGCACAAACTGATACACTCAATGTCATTGAAATGCTTACACAATGCTATTCTAATGTAGACAAAGGACAAGTAAATCCAAGTTCTGAGAGTTCCTTCCTTCAGACATGCTGCTTCTATTTTTAGGGAATGAAGTCGCTCTGCTGAAACAAGGTTATGTGAAATTGATAAGGAAGACTGGGGACCCACTTATATCTCGACTGGACTGATAGGGGCATTGCCTTCAAAGGGCTGTGGAGTTTTAGCTCCATAGTTTCTACTGACATGAGTGCTGCATTGTCAGCAGTGCTGTCTTTCAGGTGTTTGTTAAGCCTTTCTCATTTGTGTGACACAAATTAGAGTTATGTAGAAGTGCTCTTTCAATCATTTGTCCTAGTATTTTCAAAACAAGTTAACTGGCCAATCATCCCTTTTTCTGTTCCTGATAACTTGCTGTACACAAATGGGCTGCTACATTTTCCTTCAAAATATTTATAAGCTCCATAGTGCTGTGGATATGCTAAAACTTGAAAGGAATATTCAAATGCAGACAGTTGTCACAGCAAGGCAAAGTGGAGTGGTGAGAATAGGGTTCCAAAATGGGGATCAGAGGACGAAAAGGAAAAATAAGCGCTGAAGGTTTGAATGACATTGTATTTTCATGGAACCTGTCTTTAATCCATCAGCATGATATTTGCAGTGTTTAAAATTTACTCATTTAAGATAGATAACATGCTCCATATATTTAAGTTAGAATTGTAGGGCAAATTTCATAAAACTGAAATGAAATAAGAAGAATTTTCTCAATTAATGATTCTCCATTTTGACCATCAACTCTAATAGTGAAAGAGATTGGATCATTTGAAAATTAGGTTCTTTAGGCTATGAAAAGAAAAGTTACTTCCTTGTCTAATTAATTTGCACTGTTTAGGTTTGCCCAAGATCAGCCAAACTAGAACAAAAAGATTCAGAAATATTAAATGGCAGTTAGATTGAGTATCAATTGAGACCTTCTTTGACCTTTAACAAAAATAGCGCTGGGATACAGCACTGCCCAAAAACATTAATCACGGCCCAGATTGAAATAATGAGCAGAATGAATTTTCAACAATTGTCCAAGTTTCTGATCATTTGAGCAGACTCTTCAGTTTCAATTGCTATTTTTCTAGGCATAAGGCACATTTAAAAAATATTCAAAGAAGTAATTCAGTAAGTAACTATTCCTGACGAAGGGCTTATGCTGAAAGATCGACCCTCCCGCTCCTCGAATGCTGCCTGACTGATTGTGCTTTTTCCAGTGGCACATTTTTCAACACTAAGCAACTATTGCAAACCAATGAAATAGTTAACAATTCAGTATCGTTTTGTTTAGAAATAACTTTCAATAATTTAGTTAGGTTACTCCCAAATGGTGGAATAGATACAAGTGATAGCTGCTTACTTTTTTGTAAAAAAAAATTATTTTTATCTGTATTAATAGATCTGAAGGAGGCTTATGTGCCTACAAGGGAAAAAAATACAATTGTTTTATTATGATAATTTGTTGCATTGATTCATTGACAATGTAATGTCTGTAATGATGCAATGGGTTTGAGCGAAAACCGCAACCATAACTTCACTTCTAAAATCTGCTGTAATTTCAAGCATAATTTGAATGAATTACCAAGTATGCCCAAAATGAAAATTTAAATCTACTACTTACATTAAATCTAATACTGAACGAAGTACATCACTGAGCAGAATAATTCATACAACACTGTATTAACAGTTAATCAACTGGATAATTATGTTGCAGAAATAATGAGTTATAAAGAATTTTAATTAGACTCCCGCACACTGGAAGTATTAATTGATCATCCATATGTAAGAGAGAAAATATTAAATACAATAATCATTTTCCTGATGGAGATGTGGTTAATGTTTTATGCACATATTTGCAAATGTATCAGCAGCAGCACATAGTCTGATAGAACTTTTATGGGCAGTTTAATCATTCTTGTGGTTATTAGTAAATAAATGCTACAGCTATATGAAAGAATTATCATCTTATATGCATCGCATTACTTTGTATTTGCCCATATATGACATTGGGAGAGCCTATAATCAGAGACTGTGGGATAGAGATTACTTTGCCCTGACCGGTTGGATCATTATTTTTATTACAGATCAATATGCCTCTGTCTTTGCCCATATATGTCAACGACAAGAGCCAACACAGCTTCTGATTGTGAGGTAGAGTTCACTGTGCCCTGACTGGTTTCGAAAATCCTTTTTCTTCTGCAAGTGGTCTCAGATTCCTGTAGTGAATAATTATGGGTGATGTGCTTACAGAAAAATGCATTGATGGTTCTTAAAAGAACAGTGGTAAAAATCAGGCAATTTCTAGACAAAGGCATGGTGCACATTATATGAGCACAATGTCTGACTGGAAAAACACATGTAAGGTAATTATCTGTGTTACAGCTGCATTCTTGTCTGAATAGGAATCTGACAACCCTCAAACACACAACAATAAATCAAATGAATTATTCTATAAAATAAAAGTACAAGACTGAAGAAAGGCTTACACATTGGGAACAATCTGATTTATAAATAGAAAAAATGTGTGCAAACATGTTCCACTTAGGTATACATTAATTTACTTAATCACCTTGAAATAATACCCAAAGTGAATATGGTTGATTACAATCCAAATTGTGCAATAATCGTGGAACAGAACTAAGAGATTCTCTGACCTCTGTTGGCTGCTGATATTCAAAACTCAACAATGATTTCAGATTCAAACCGGATTTTCTACCAGGGAGGGATATGTCAAATTGTAAGATAAACACAGCAAGATAGAACAACAAAATGTAAAAAAAATGCTAGCTGGCTCAATTGAAATGAATCTCAGCATCTTGCTGTAGCCACAACCTTATTCTTCTATATAGGAAATCCTTCTATTTAAAACATGCAATGGTGCCTTGCTTCTCTCAGTAGCAATTTCTCTCTTTCAATTTTAACTTTATGGTTCCACACACCTGCATTAGTGACTCTCCAAACACAGCAAATATTATTTCCATATTTTTCTTTAGGAAAACCTCACGATCATTGTAAAATCCTTAATTAAATCTCTTTTTCCTTCTTTATCCCAGTTTATTGTCTTCCCTCATTCTGTTGGATATGTTGGGGGTGTGAGAAGTTGTGTCACATTGAGCTCAATGTTGTGGCAGATTGTCAATGTACCTATTGGGTGAAGGATAGTGTGTGACCTTGTCAGTGTAAATTAAATGTGGTGGAAATGACTTGAAGTCCATGCAAAATTAAGCACCGAATAATACATTTCTGAATGAAGGCATGACATATCAAAGCCGTCAAATTCTGAGGTAATAAGTAGGAATTTCATTGACTGACTACATTTCTAGAAATCTTTTACATCTGAGAACTCTTGTTAAAGGCTGAGGAATTTGAAAAACAGATTATTTGAAATAATTAGATCATTGTTCAAAATAATTTGGACTGTTACCAAATATAGTTCTATGAAAGATGAAGAAAATAATATTGTTTGCAAAGTGCAAATAAATTCAGAACTATGAACAATTTCCTAGCTTAATGCTACTGCCGTTGACAGCTGGTGGATCCCTATAACTGGAGATGACCTTGAAATGATATTCTTCCCTCTGATTCTCATTGCCAAGATTCTAATCCTGCGTGTTGAGCCAACCTATATTCCAATAAAGACAATTCTTGTGCGATAAATATGCTTGCCAGATAATGGCTTACAAAGCAATGAAGGAAATGCAGTATATCAAGAAAAGAAATGGTTGAGGGATGTAACTGTGGAATTCTGCATCAATTACTTTCAAAGGGTGCTTACTTCTTTCCTCCAAACAGCTGTTCCTTTGCTTACTGTAAAGGGGCAACCTTTACAAAACTCATTCCTGGTTTGCCCTATAACTAGAAAAATGACATCTTGCAGGAACTTGCTGAAGTCAGGGATGTCACCACGATAGTTCTGCAGTTTAAAGGAAAATAAATTAAGTAATTTCACTTCATTTCAATTACAGTAAATGTACGTTTACAGATTAGTTTGCTTCAATTGAAAGATGCAGTAATAACAGCCCAGGATGTCGGTTAAAGGATATCAAAGTAGATTTATAGTTATCTTAATTGATGTGTGGTAGAAGCTTGTGATGAGTACAAATTGTTAATTAAGATGATAATTAATAAGCAGAAGTAATATCGCAAACACTAAGGGAATTCAGAGTAAAGCAGCACATTTAAAAATTGAAGGTAGAAAAGCATGGTTTTGATCAACTGGCTTCCTGGAGCATTCCCTAAGGGAGGTTAACTGTAGGAACTCAGCTGTGTTGATAGGAGGTCTCAATAATGATGGAGCTTTTGTGAAAACTGAAGTCTCAACTGAGGGGCACTTGAATGTTGAAGGGGGTAGGCAATGCACTGCTGAAGATTTTGACTGGCAGCTAAAGGAAGTTCTCTGTCGAAAAGTGCCTAAGTTTTCCTCCCTTATCCAAATTTTTGACATTAGTTGATGGATTGGGTTTGTATTGCAAAATACCAAATTTGGCCCACCATGTCATAAGTACGGAAAACCTTAAAAGAGAACTGTATTCTCTTCAGTTGGTCAGATAGCAATAACGTTTGAGCCTTCTTCTTCAATTCTCTGCTATACCTTTATTAATTTAAAATCCTGAACCATGATGCTCAAAGTAGTCTGGGAAAAATAAATCTGGAGCTTGGTGTTACTTCTAGGATCATAATCACATGTTGGTTGCATTTCCAAGTCCCAATCCTGAATTTCCTTGGCACCTGACTTTGTGATTTTTGTTTTACCAGCTGGTCAAATAATAGCCAGGGAGTACCACGGGGAAGGGCCAACAGAAGATAACACATAAACAACTCCATGCTGGGAGCACTATTTAAACAATTCTTTAAAAATGTGAGAGTAGAAATAGCCTGTCGTGCTGGACTATACTGTGGAGGTGGAACCATATAGCTGCTGTTGCCACCCTGTGATTGCAGCTCCTGGCTGATTGCAGGGGTTGGGGTGGGGTTAAGGAGAATGTTTAAACATGGTGGACTGTTAGCCCTCTGTCTACTGCCAGGTCAGTCCGTAGGCCTCATTTTAACCTCTGCATGCTTCCATATGTCAAATTGAAAATTCCAGCTGGTATTGGAAGAGTGGTATTAATCGGTTTTTGATGATGCCGAATTGGCTACTCTCCAGTTGCTGTTTCAAGGAAAGGGGAGAGAGAGACAGACTGCTTCTTTAATAAATTTCAGTTAACAAATCGCTATAGCATTTTGGAATGGCAATTGTCATGGCTGATGATTCTAGGAAGCCCAATGTCAGAGACTCAAGGACAAGGTTAGATTAGATTAGATTCCCTACAGTGTGGAAACAGGCGTTTCGGCCCAACAGGTCCATACCAACCATCCGAAGAGTAACCCACCCAGACTCATTTCCCTACATTTTACCCCTGACTAATGCACCTAATACTCTGGGCAATTTAGCATGGCCAATTCACCTAACCTGCACATCTTTCCGGATTGTGGGAAGAAATCGGACACCCTGAGGAAACCCACGCAGACATGGGGAGAATATGCAAACTCCACACAGACAGTCGCCCAAGGCTGGAATTGAACCTGGGTCCCTGGTGCTGTAGGCAGCAGTGCTAACTACTGAGCTACTATGCTACCCTCAAGGTTGGAGACCTTGTGGTGAGAACAATCTGAAACTAGGCAATGGAGAAAGAACACACCCTGCTGATTATTGGGGGATTGGGACCTTCTGGGGCAATCAGGGCTTGGGGTGAGGTATAGGAATCTGGGTCTTTTTGGGATGGAGTTGGAGCTGAGACATGATCAGGACTTAGTTAGGGATGAAAATTAGATTGATGCAGGAATTGGGGCTCAAGTGGGTGAGAGGACGTCAGAGACTTCAGTGGGGAGATCATGACAGAGGGCTCCTTTTGCAGAGGTTCCTCAGGCAGATATTTAGATGTAGAAGGAAGTGTAGATGTAAATACCCATGAACTGACTGAGCCCTCTCCTAGAAGCTGCCAGATTCTTCAATGTTGAGGAAACCTGGCCAACAGCAATTACATTTCAAAAGATGCATGACAACAGTCAGGCTTACAGTTCAACCTGGTTCTTTGGATCAGCTTCTTGGTTTCCCATCCACTTTTATTTTTTTAAAAAATAATTACATGTAGAAATTTATGGAGGACAAGAGTAAACTGAAAACATAAGGCCAAATTGGTCAATTTGCTGTCCCATAACAAGGATTGGAAATGAGAAAACTGAGGCACTTTTCTTCCGGCTCAGGGGGATGTCATTGATTCTTGAAACACAGGCTTCATCAGTTTATAGAACTGATAAACTAAAACAACTGCAGGAAATTATTTGACAGCAGAGTGGCACGTTCTTGCGGTTTTGGGGCTTACATGAATCTCCTTGTCATAGTCCGAGCTACAGAGTTCAAACTGGTAGGTTTGATGGTTGGGGGAAGGGTAGGGTTAGTTCTTAAATTCCTAGAGGCAGTTATAAGGTGCAGAGGCTGACATTATCATCAGGCTTTCTAATTTTTTTTTAATATTCATTTTGATATCTTTTCACGTTGTGTTCCATAGATGGATTTATATCTGCTGAGTCTAATTCAAGATGGCCAAAGTTAGTTTGAAAAATCGAGTGATTTTGTCTTTTTTGCAGTTTGCTAGTTACTGACGTAAACAGTGACAATATGCTTTTTGCACATTAATTACCTTGCCATCTTTTATTCATTATTGACTGCCCTAATTATAAATGGGAGATAATTTTGTTGACAGGGTTTCAGTGCCAACACTAGGTTGCATCCTTCACAAACACATATCACATGAGGCACATCTATCAATTTCAAATTCGAGATAATATTTTCTCACTAACTAAAGCTCACACTGGGTGTAAGACTATGAGCTGAATTCTCCCACATTTTGACAAAGTATTAATCTCAAAGTTTTGCATGGTATCCTTCTGTGATTCCTGGTGACTTTTCTCATGCAATTCTCCATTAGTCACATTATTTATCCCCACAGTGCTGCTCTCAAGCAATTTTGTACTCTGCAGTGACAGAAGTGCTTGCTAATGCCAGGACCTTCTGCATGCATATGGTGGCTGCATTTTTAAACCCCAGCCGTTCACCATTTCAAACACTGAAAGTCTCGTCTGTGTGGTATCCACAGTCCAGAGAAATGAAAAGCGCAAGAAGGTTAATGATCTCTGAATTCCATGGAGTAAGTGCCACCATCTTCTCTCTGCTACCTTACACTCTTAACACATTGCATTCACCTCCCACCAAGACTGTATCTCAATATTGCATGCAGCACTTGCCTCAATGGTTCTCAGCTATTCCATCCCCAAACCACTCGTCCTTCCTGCCTTCTACATTTCTACTCACTCAGGACACCTCACTATCTTTCCTAACTAACAATGTCCATTTGACTAGACTAAGGACTACCTCTCTTAAGACTTTTAGAAATGGGCATATGATTGAAGTTAGTACCACGAGTTTGCAATATAAGATGTGACAACATGCTGTAGGTGTGACATTGATTTAGCCACAGGAACATGTCCACCCCTTTGACTGATCATTGCTCACAACCATGTCAAGCTACCTGACTTTCTTCCTGTGCTAATAAGCAAGACAAGACAATGATCCTGTGAGTTGTCCGAGTGAGTGAATACTAAGAAAGCAAGCTCAGAGGCCGAAGATGTACCCTGTTCTAAGACACAAATGGCTGCCTGTCCCTATGCACAAAGTAGCCTGGCAGCAGCATTGCAATGTAAGGTGTCAGTGAGCTTCAAAGTGCAGTATTAAAGCACTAAGTTGTACTAGAAGTGAGTGCAGGATGTGCCATGATGATGTGCTCAGACTGTGCTTTGCTGATGCCAATCTCTGTGGACAGTGGGTGCAAGCAGTTTTTGGCCATGGAGTGTGCTCTGAGATATTTGAGGAATGCTGACTAAGGTGGATGCCCAGAGAAGACATTGGTGAGCTACAGTCACCAGCTTCCTGGGATAATAGCAATCTACATTTAAATGAGCTGGACTTGGCTAATAGTGAGATGTTAAAGCATCCAAGTTGGCCTCTGACAGCTCACTTGTGAGATTCTCACTAGGTATTAAAACTTCAAGTGGAAAATCTTTCTCAACGTTAAGAGATTCATTTTTAAATTCTCACTGTATTTTCCTAACTTTCCCACCAATACCTATGTTGTGCAGAGGCTGAGAAAATCCTTTTTTTATATTTTATAACTAAACTGTTCAGAGATGTTAATATTCCACACCTCTGGAGCAAATGGGTCTTGAACCAGAGTCTCCTGCTTCAGGGGGTAGGGACATTACCACTGCACCACAAGAGTCCACCATAATAGTCCACCTTATATCAATAAAAATGGATCAGGAACAGCCACTGCTGGTCATAACTACCAAGAAATGGATGAGGGCTAGAAATGTTGCACTGAATGGCAATTGAACAGTGGAAAATAAAAAACATTCTTTTTTAAATTAAAACATTTGATCCAGAATTTCTAGATGTCAAAGCTTAAATGACAATGCAATAAAAGGGACTCCAAAATGGTCAATAGCAAATCAGTCATCATATTCTGCCTGATTTTGCTTTCCAATAAAGTAAACACAACAGATCAAGGATGTAAAAATGAAGCAATCATACTGCGAGGGCATAAGATATTCCTGACATATAAGTATTTCATGTTTTGTCAATATTCTGTTAGTTGTGTGTGGAATGGATGGTTCCAGTTATGTCCGTATAACTAGGACAGACTGTTTCTTCAGTTACGGGACAGCAGAGAGACTGAAACCTCAGAGGGGACACTGTTTTTAAATCATTGTATTTGTAGCCTTTGGAACATTATTTAAAAATCAATGTTTTACTTGGGTAGCAGATTAAAATCTACTTTAATGAAAAAATTATTACGTGAAGATATCAGATAGCTAACTACTTCTGTGGCTATTTTTTCCAGTTTGTTTCCAGGTTCCTAATATTATCATTTCAACATCTGCCACTACAGAGGTTTCTCTATCATCCCTAAGGGAAAGTGACTGACCTCTCTTTATCTCCTCTCCACCACAGCATACATCACAAACACACAATAAGGAGAATTGTAGTCCAAACCAACATAACGTGGTAAGCATCTCATCTAACCCACATCTACAATTTCTGGATAGTAATCACAAGTGGAAATCTTACTTGATTTTTTTTCCAAAGCCACAGGGCTTTGTGAGCCCCAAATACCTTTCTCGGAGGTAATCAAACACAGCCCTGACTGCAATGATAGATCTTGAGCCTTGTACTCTGTATGGCTGAATACTCAATGGGCTGTGTGTTGTCTACCAAATTTTGAGGAGTTTTCAAAAATCGATGTTTCGATAACACCAGTCCAATTCCACATATCTTTAGCTCCTAATTAACCATTCAAATATTCTGCTTGCATACAGCATAACTACCATACTCAACACAGCTTTAAAACTATCAGAAATGTTGTTCGGTAATGATGAAGTGGAGAAGCCGGTGTTGGATTGGGGTGGACAAAGTTAAAAATGACACATCACCAAGTTATAGTCCAACAGATTTATTTGGAAGCACTAGCTTTCAGAGCGCTACTCTGAAAGCTTGTACTTTCAAATAAACCTGGTGTTTAACCTATAACCTGGTGTTGTGTCATTTTTAACTTTGTATGGCAATGAGTTAAGACAGTAATTCAATCTTCTGATCTTCAGAAAGCACTAGATTTTCTTTCACATTATCCAAATTAGCAGAATTGATTTACTACTTCAAAATCTGTCACCCACTTACTAATATAGGTCACATGTCACACTAGAACACCTGCAAAACCAGGCTGTCAGAGAAAGCAACTTCTGTCAGCTGATAATTGATCATTACTTCTTTTTAAATTAGTAAACTCAAATACTTTAAGTGCACTTTTCTTAAAACAATGAAAATGCTAATGATTAGATTCATTAGTACTGAAGCAGCCTATCAGGAAACTCCCAAATTCAGTTAATTCTGCGCATTTATACGGCGTTTGCAGATCTCAACTGGTATGGAATTCAAGTCTTTATGAGTGGCTTGGATATCCTCGGGCTAGGAAGGAGGAAAATCGCTGAGATTTCTATTCCTGATTTCTAATCAATGATGCTTCTGGAAATTACACACATGAACATTGGTGTTTAAAGGATTAAGGTTGACTTTGATAGTTTCATAACCAAATCACCTAGTCACCTAAGCAAGGTACCAGGGGAACTATATACCATGATGCCCAGTGTATTCATCATGGCCTGGTGTATGTGTAGATGAACATGCTCTAGTGTTTTCTCTCTTCCATGTGCAAGTGCTTATACTCTAATGTTACCCAATGCAATTTCAATGCTCACCAAAATGTGCAATCAAGTCACCATGTTCATTACATAATATAAAATATGTATTCTTACTCAAAAATGTGTAATATTTTGAAAATAGATTGAGTTTTAAAATGGCAGGTGAGCTGTTCTACAAAACCAGTCCGCTGCATTCACTCTCAAAGGTGATGGCAGTCTGTTAAATGAAGTATTCTGTACCTTTGTGTTCTAGTTTACTTAAAAACATTTCTTCAATTCATATAGGAGATTCAGATTTGTTGATGATTTTCCCTCTATGTATTGGCTTCTGTATTCTGATTCCTGCCTTGCTTACACTCTGTTGCCTGCCTATCCAAACACCGTTTTCAGATATTTACTACATTTCGGCTCATGATCAATTTCCTGAAAACTCATTTTTATGGCTTTAGTGTCCAATTCGTTTCATTTTTCATTCCAACAGATTTAAGATCAAAGCTGAACACATTTGATTCTAGTTGCATCACCTCCAAATGCAAAATTTGCACAATTCAACACATTGAGACCTACACACCTCAACTGTTTTGTGAAAACCGCCAACTTCCAGAAAAATAAAACCAGTTCCTCAGTTAATATTCCTGGTGCTACTAGATTCCTGCAGAAAAGTTTAGAGCAGTCAGACAGCTGTCCTTCTGAATGTTGGTCCTGCCTTTCACAGTGCTCCACAAATCTGAATGTATCATCATTCAGAGGCAGACTTTGAGAACGAGAATACAGAAGGTAACAAATGGTGGATAGGTTTTCTTGTTTCATTGGTCTGTCAGGTTACGGGTGACAAGAAATCTGTAAGTGAACTAAATTTTGTAAAACATTGTTGTTGTCTGCCGATGAGATTTCTGTTTAACGGCAACATGGTTGATACTTCTTTACTCAGTTAGGGATGATCGACAAATTGCAGTCTAACAAGTGACATCCAAACTTGTACCCAAAGTTGCAATTTCAACAAAACTCTGTATCGTGTAGCTCTAACATGGTAAGAAGAAACATTATCTTTCTTTTAGTGGAAGTGTTCTAACCTTTGTGTAGCATTGCTCCAGAGACTGAGAACTCCAATTCCCTGTATGCCCTGGGAATCCTGGTGCAGGTATGTTACTATCACAGGCTGCACATGCGCCATTGAAATTTAAGAATATGGAGTGTACTTGCCCTATGAAGACTTGATCAGAAGCAGTCAAAGCAGACATTTGCTATCTTTGGGCTGCTGGTCAATCAGTGATTTAGAAGTTGAGGAAGAGGAGCCAGGCAGATCCAGGCTGTGTTAGCATATCCAGGTCTAGGAGATCTAAGAAGGTGACTCCATGTTGGAGAAGGTTAGTCAGAACTAGTCCTCGTTCAGAGCAACTGCAAATGGGATGAAAGAAGCTCTCAAACAGCATTTACTTGGTGCAGCTGAGTATTATTGATGATTAGAAATCTGGGGACACTGTCTGCTTAATAAAGCTAGCTGTCTGCAAGAGAGCTGGAAACGTGCTCGTCGTCAGTCTTGGAGTGCATCCTGGAAAATCCTGTGCAACACAATCTCAAGGGATGAGATTGAAATACCAGAAATGTGAGCAGTTGTTGAGACAGTCTATGATGGAGCAGCTTCCAAGAAAATCCTTAGAGTATAAAAGGCAGTAAGAGTATACTTCAGAACGAAATCAGGAGGCTAAAAAGGGGACATGAGATAGCTTTGGCAAATAGGGTTAAAGGAGAATCCAAAATGATTTTATAAATACATTAAGGACAAAACTGTAACTAGGAAGTGAATAGGACCCCATAAAGATCAGCAAGGCAGCCTATGTGTGGAACTGCAGGAGATGGGGAAATACTAAATTCGTATTTTGCATCAATGTTTACTGTGGAGAAGGACATGGAAGATATAGAATGTGGGGAAATAGATGGTGAGATATTGAAAAATGTCCATATTACAGAGGAGGTGGTCTGGATGTCTTTAAACGCAAAAAGGTGGATATATCTCTAGGATCTGATCAGGTGTACCCTAGAACTGTGGGAAGTTAGGGAAGTGATTGATGGGCACCTTAATGAGATAGTTGTATCATCGATAGTCACAGGTGAGGTATTGGAAGACTGGAGGTTGGCTAACTTTTTGGAGTTTTTGAAGAAATAACAAAGAGGATTGATGAGTAAGGCATTCGACAGGTTTCCTCAGGGTAGACTGGTTGGCAAGGTTAGATCACATGGAATCCAGGGAGAAATTTGGATACAAAACTGGCTCGAAGACAGAAGGATGGTGGTGAAGGGTTGCTCTTCAGACTGGAGGCCTGTGACCTCCAGGACTTTGTGCCACAAGGATTGATGCTGGGTCCACTGCTTTTCGCCATTTATATAAATGATCTGGATGTGAACATAGGATGTATAGTTAGTAAGTTTGCAGATGACACCAAAATTGGAGATGTAGCAAAGAAGATTACCTCAGAGTACAACGGGATCTTGATCAAATCGGCCAATGGGCCGAGGAGTGGCAGATGGCATTTAATTTAGATAAATGTGAGGTACTGCATTTTGGAAAGGCAAATCTTAGCAGGACTTATACACTTAATGGTAAGGAGCTGGAGAGTAGTCTTGAACTGAGAGACCTTGGACGGCAGGTTCATATGAAGTTCCTTAAAATTGGGGTCTCAGGTAGATAAGTTAGTGAAGGCATTTGGTATGCTTCCTTTATTGGTCAGAGCATTGAATATAGGATTTGGAAGGTCATGTTCCTGCTGTACAGGACATTAGTTAGGCCCCTTTTGGAATATTATGTGCAATTCTGGTCTCCCTCCTATCGGAAGGATATTGTGAAACTTGAAAGGGTTCAGAAAAGATTTACAAGGATGTCACCAGGGTCGGAGGATTTGAGCTTTGGGAGAGGCTGAATAGGCTAGGGCTGTTTTCCCTGGAGTGTCAGAGGCTGAGGGATGACCATATATAGGTTTATAAAATCATCAGGGGCATGAATAGGGTAAATAGATAAGGTACTTTCCCCAGGGTGGGGTAAGTCCAGAACTAGAGAGGGTGAGAGAGGAAAGATTTAAAAGGGACCAAAGGGGCAACTGTTTCATGCAAAGGCTGATGTGTGTGGAGTGAGCTGCCAGAGGAAGTGGTGGAGGTTGGTACAATTAATAGTTAAAAGGCATGTCGATGGGTATGTGAATAGGAAGGGTTTAGAGGGATATAGGCCAAGTGCTGGCAAATGGGACTAGATTAATTTAGGATATCTGTTTGGCATGGTGAGTTGGAGCAAAGGGTCTGTTTCCGTGCTGTACAGCTTCACTAACTGGAATCCTTGCAAAGCAGGAAAACCTTGAATGAGATTCGGTGACCGAAAACGTAACCATGTCTGGGTAAGTTGCTGAGAAATCTGTGGGGACTGTCTTGACCACATCTATTATTTGATGTATTGTGTGGAGTATTTGACCATAATTTGTCTGTTAGCCCATACTTACCTCATGTTTATTCTGGATGTTAGCGTATAAATTGCACATACACGTAGGATTGTTTTGTTTTTCTAACTTTGTAGAGTTTATTTTCAGCTTTGTTTGTTAAAACTATATGAATTTTCTGGGGTTGGGCGTCATAATTGGAGCTGGGGGTTGAGTTGAGTTGCACCAAGTTAACCCAGCTGTTAAACTGTGTAATAATTCCTGAGTAAATATCCGGCTAAGTTCCACATAGCTAACCTAAGTTTCCCTCTGAGCTCAGGTTCGGTGATAATCATTGAGGGTCCTTGATAGAGGAAATTAGACCATTGGAAGTTTAAACGTGTCAGGACTCTGCAGGGACCTGATGTGCAATTCCCAACTCATATATGAAGAAGCGTGTAGTTCATTCTTGAGTGCTGTAACAACTGATGGTAAACTGTTGACATCAACACCTGCATTGCCATCAAGTTAAAAAAAAACTCCCACAGTGAAGGAGGTAGAGGAATAAGTAAACCAAGGATCTAAATGCAATCTCTGGCTGGGGAAGGGAGAAGCAAAATGACACTGTTGGTTTGGAACAAAAAAAACTTAAGTAGCAAAATAAGAGACTTTGTTTTAAAATAAATCTACTTATCACTCATTTAAATTACAGATAAAGAAAACATATCTTCTCACCATTCCCTATATTAAATTGTGAATTATGTGGCATTTTCCTTTGATTCTGACTCCATAGTTAACTGCGGAACTAATTTTTCTGACATTTGAGAAAAGAATGCTAGCTTATAGGAAAGAGCAAAAGATCAATTCCCGCATTCTTGTTATAAATCAGATTTACTAAAGGTTACCGTGGGAAAAAAATTCAATCTACACTGACATGTTGAGTAATATAATATGTGCGAAATGCAAATACACTTCACTGGAATTGGAATCACAATGTAGGTTCCTGTGGCCAGCAACATGTTCTCTAGATTTGCACAATCATTGTTACTTGGATTAGAGATTGTTCATTGTTTCTACAAGATCAACACCAAATATACTAAGCTACTGATTCCCTCAAACATCAGTTTAAGAAATGGAAAATTATTCCATCCAATATTACAACTTTATACGACAGCAGAAGTTCTCACTACGGTTGCAGTCTGATCTACTTTCTACTGGGGAGTGAATGAAAGAAAGCTGGCAACTTAAGTGTCATTTTTGGGTTGCTGTCATGCAGCGATATTGCTTTGCTTTGTTTTAGGCACAGCAGTCCTGTTAAAAAGGTCTGGAAGCTGGTTGAATGTTCATGTTGGTTACTGTATTTAGGCTGTGGCCTAAGTAACAAGGGATTAACACAGACATTTCACCTGGAAGTAGTACGATTGTAGACTGTAAGTGCATGGCTGTAAACTAATATCAATTTAGATAGTGAAGAAGAAATGCCTCAAGATTCCCCCTCAGTGTTTAAATTATTTGCAATCAGTATATCTGTTTGTAGGATATTATTGACAAGTATTTTTAAGTATTTTCTCAATTTATCAGACCCTCTGTAATACTGGTTTTAAAATGTCTACTTTTAACAATCAACTATTAATGCAAGTCTTACAGAGAGAAATTTGAGACTTTTTTGTGAAGTACATTTGCACTTGAGTTTTAAGTTACAATTTATAACCATCAGTCAACATTACGCAACAGAGAAATGCAGCAACTGTTACATAAAGATTGATTAGAAAATATGAAGACGTATTTCAAGAAAGTTATTGAAAACTATTGCTTATATAGAAAAAAAGTAATGTGTGCTTCCATCTTTTTTGATACCTCTGCTGTGGTATAAGTTTTAATAATCTCTATATTCAGTCTTCTCAGCTTCAATCTGACTTTTGTTTGAGGAAAACAATTCAGTACCTATTTTCACAGATTTCCACGACAGAAAACCATTCCTATTCAATTCTAGTGAGTAACTTTGAAACCATTGTTCAGAGTGCTTTCAGTTTAAGTCCAAATGTGGCATTAAACACTCTTTCAGATTCATCGGAGAACTGTTACATGCTGATATCAGCAAGCTGCAGCACATTTACAGAGAAACAAGACTTCAAGGCTATTCTTGGTATTAATATTATCTTAAGGAGTACACCAGTGTGTAGCTCACTGCTAGATTGTTTAAACCGGTTAAAACCCAATGATATGAAAATCTTGAGGAACAGATTCAAAGCACTCTAAGAATTTTCACAAACATCACCAAGATGTGAAAACATGTTGTGCTGCAGGATGTAGATGTAATCCTTTGCAAGCAAGAATGTTTGGGTTAATGTGCACACAAAATTGATTGATTTTTAGAAACAGAATTTTTGTTTTCAATGTCCAGTAGATTTATCAGACCTGGCATGTTTCAACAATTTCATTAAATTGTCAAATTATTTCAGATATTTTTCCATTATGTTTACTTCTGTTGTTCATCTTTTTCAAATGAATTCTATAAAATAGTGACAAGTTAATTTTTTTTTGGTTACACCATTTGTTCAACTGCAAAGTATCGAGAATATTCAACTCTGACTGTTTTAATGCATTTACTTTCCTAAAAATATGACCTATTTCTGATACACTCTGTTGCAATACTAAAACCATGCAATGAAATAGTATCAGTTGTACTGGTAATTCTCATCAGTAATGTTGCATTGGAGACCAATGTTTTAGGAGTATAATGATGGGAAAAAGGATGCTGTCCACAAATTCCATGTTCCACATAGGAACTGATAAGTACAGATTTGGCAGTGCTGTGCTTTAAACATTTAAGTTTTGTGGATCTATTGCGGAATTTGTGTTACAAGTATCTATCCCATGCAGTGCAACCTCCATTATCTAGACTCCAATTAATTACATTCTCAATTTCTTAGGTTTCTCATTGATTGCTTGCACAGTCCACTAAAATGAGGTTCCTAATCAATGGTGTACATTACCCATCATATACTGTACAACACAAAATTCATGTCATTTTCATGTGTGTGTGCATGCATGTGTTTCTTCATTATCTGCCATTTTCGATTCTCCAGTATTAGGTAGACAATGGAGGTTCCACTCTAAGAAAGCAAACTTGTAGTGTCTGTTGGAAAATTTACAGTGATTAATTTCTAAAGTTATGTATCATGTAAGCTATATGAAAATCATACAGAATTCTCACAGGTAAATGGATATTCCTCACCTGAGAGAGGAGGTTTGTGCATAGCTTTAACCCTTTAGATCCCAGAAAGTGTTTACAAATATTATTTAAATGTCTAGGTCCTCTAGTAAAAAGTTACAATGGACAACTTCTACTGAGGAATTTAGGACTGGCATGGTAATTTGAAGCTTGAAAAGGTTAGTTCCAATCCCTTAACTGAGAACTTGTAGTTTGATTTGAAAGACAAAGCCATAGGTCCATTCTTTGACTTGATCCCAATCCCCAATTTCCCTGGCATACAACAAAATCAGTCTGTTATTGTTGTTTAATGAGATTGTCTGTTTATTCCTTTGCAGCTTTTAAAAAATGGCTGTCTAAAGGCTGAAACAGGTATGAAATATTCTATAACTGTATCATCTATGCACAAGGTTTGAAATGGGACTGGACCATTTCAAGAAAAAATTAATTTACATTGTTTGACCAATTTGTGTACAACTGAGGGTGTTCTCGTTTGTGTGCCAGATTTTTTTACAAATTCAGTATCAATAATATGATGCACAAGAAACTCCCAGAGTTAAAAAAATTCCATATATTCATAACTAAAGTTGCAAATATATTCATATTTGCAACTTTAGGGCTTCTGATCATATTAGGATCTATCGGGTTCAACAGAGAAAATTGAAACTTGGTGCAAAACTCTTTTTTTTACCAAAATTTGCATAGACAGTTTACTGCAGTGAGTGTTGCCAATGTCACAAAACTGTAATAATTTGTAAAGAAAGAAAAATACAAATTTTAAAAAACTGCAGCAACGTTGCTCATTTCTTAGCTCATCTCTGATGTCCAGGCACAGCGTCTCATGAGGATTCTTCTAAGGCGTTGACTACCAGTTCAAGGATGTCAGGGCAGTGGTCTGCAATCTGCTGTAAGATGGTGTTGGCATAGTCCTGAAGTTCTGAACTTTCTTTTTCACACTGTTCCAGCTCAGCATTTAGCTTGAAAACAAAACCAGATAAAGTATATATTTGTAAATAAGTATTTTAATTTGAGACAGAAGGACCAAAACATTTACCTTCGTTGTGAATACTTTGCATTTATCATTCTACCTATACTCCTCCAGAAGCAGAGGACCAACTGGACTTCATCTCATTACAACTTTGAACAATTCTTCTCTTTTAAAAGAATCTTTGCCCTGCCAAGAACATAATTTTGATATTTAAACAATAAATCAGGTGATTTATGAACAAGACTATTTGCATAATCCAATGCCATTGTACCAAATCCCCTTCTACCACTTATTCCTATTGAAGATACTGTGTTGTCTTTCATAATGGGAAAGAACCTCCTAATTGTGATCATAGTATAAAGGATGTGAGCTGTTTTACTTTCAGTCATACAAATCCTAAACTATGAGAATTGGGGGATGGTGAACTGGCTGTTTGGTCTTGCTTCATTTCTTTGACTTGTAATTGAAGAATTTAAAAAGTAGTCTTCATGATTTTTCCATATAAAAGCCTCATATTTCAAACCGACCTAAGAACACATGGTTGATATCAAATCCACCAGCATGAATTTACGGCTTGCAAATGATTTATTATGCATCAATTATTTATTTAAAATTATTTTAGAATTATTCACAATACTAGGATCATGGATATAGACACTCAACAAATCCACTCATTATTACAGAATAACTTGCAAACTTTGAATGTGAGCTATGTAAAGAAATTGACACATTCTGACAATATAAAACATTTGTACACTTCAGGAGATTGGATGTTTTTGCTCCGCTTCAGTGACCTTTACAATGAAGTGTCTGTTGACAACCTGGCATTGACCTCCAGGTATTATGCTTTCAGATACGAAAAAAGGCCTCTGATTGGGCCTTCACCCAAAGAAACATCATCTGAAACAACCTCAGCTTAAAATGACTGTGAGTGATGCTATCATAAGAACACTTAACATGGCTATATCACATTTCTCTCTTCGCTACTTTAACAGGAGTGTTAAACTGTTTAAAATACAAGGGTTAATGCCTCCATTGAGAGGAACTTGACGTCAGTGCATTAAGCTTTTATTTGATAACAATACACACAGTCATTTCCAGTCTTGTGTATATAAATGTGTTCCGCAAGGTAACATGCTCTACTCATTTCTCCTTTTGACAGTAAAAAAAATAAATTATTTTTCCCTCCAACTTTGACCCCAAATCTCCAAAGACTAACATATGACTTCCAGTTTCCATTACTTTGGGATGCAAACATTTCACCTGCAGACTGAAAAAGCATTAATGGAAAATGGACATATGTGATATATCAGAGGCCTGGATATAGAGCTCTGAGATCAACTCAAACTCTAACCAATTGTTTAATAGCAGATAAAACCCCAAAACAACCATTTCAAAATACAATGTAGCCTACTATTATTGTTCACAGGTGTCCCAAGCTTGTTCAGTTGATATAAATTTGGCGTAGTTCCAACTGTTAAAAACATAGAACATAGAACAGTACAGGCCCTTTGGCCCTCAATGTTGTGCTAACCTTTTATCCTACTCGAAGATCAGACTAACCTACATACCCTTCATTGTACTATCTTCCATGTGCCTATCCAAGAGTTGCTTAAGTGTCCCTAATATACCTGACTCTACCACCACTGCTCGCAGTGGATTCCAGGCACCCACCAGTCTCTGTGTAAAGAACCTACCTCTGACATCTCCCCTAAACCTTCCTCCAATCACCTTAAAATTATGACCCCTTGTGATAGACAATTCCGCCTTGGGAAAACATCTCTGGCTCTCCACTCTATACACCTCTACCAAATCAACTCTCATCCTTCTTAGCTCCAATGAGAAAATCCCTAGCTCCCTCAACCTCTCTTCATAAGACATGCCCTTCAGTCCAGGCAGCATCCTACTCTGCATCCTCTCTGAAGCTTCCACATCTTTCCTATAACGAGGTACGGTGGCTCAGTGGTTAGTACAGCTGCCTCACAGTGCCAGGGACCCAGGTTTGATTCCAGCCTCGGGCAACTGTCTGTGTGGAATTTGCATGTTCTCCCAGTGTCTGCGTGGGTTTCTTCCCACAATCCAAAGATGCACAGGTTGGGTGAATTGGCCATGCTAAATTGACCATAGTGTTCAGGGATGTATAGGTTAGATGCATTAGTCAGGGGTAAATGCAGAATAATAGGTTTGGATGGGATACTCTCCAAAGGGTCAGTGTAGACTTGTTGGGCCGAAGGGCCTGTTTCCACACTGTAGAGATTCTAAGAGGCAACCAGAAATGAATACAATATTCCAAGTGTGGTCTAACCAGGGTTTTATAGAGCTTCAGCATAACTTCACAGCTCAAACTTAATCTCCATCTCCCTGCTAATGAAAGCCAACACACCATATGCTTTCTTAACAATCCTATCAACTTGGGTGGGAACTTTGAGGGATCTAAGGATATGGACCCCAAGATTCCTCTGTTCCTCCATTCTGCCAAGAATCCTGTCTTTAACCATGTATTCTGCATTCAAATTCGACCTTCCAAAGTGAGTCACTTCACGCTTTTCCAGGTTGAACTCTATCTGTCACTTATCAGTCCAGTTCTGATTCCTGTCAATATCCCGTTGCAACCTACAACAGCCCTCTACACTATCCACAACTCCACCAACCTTCATGTCATTGTTAAGCTTACTAACCCACCCTTCCACTTCCTCATCTAAGTCATTTATAAAAGTCACAAAGGTCCCAGAACTTATCCCTGTGGAACAGTAATTTTTTCTTTCTCCTCCAGTCTTATGCTGTCACAAAGTACATTATATTGAATGATGACCATCTTATTGTTATAGTACAGATGGTGCTGCTGTGTTAGAGATCAGTCTGTTATGCTGTGGCAATATGCCCTTTTACATGCATGTTGTAATCTTGAACTTTGGAGAGTGAAGGTAGAGGCTCCAATTCTTTCCATTTCATGGCTTACCAGGAACGTATCCTGCTCTTACTACTTGCCACTGGAGTGTATTGGAAGGCTTTGCATGTTGATAATTAACTTGCTTGCCTGCATTTAATGTACTTTTGTTAGCAACTTGCCTTGAGATGGGGCTTGAACCTAGAGCTTCTGACTTAGAGACAGAGATGCTTCCCACTGCAGCACAACTGAAAGAGGAAAGAAAACATTTACGATCCTTCAGATACGGTTAAAGTTTCAGGCACATATTTAAACCTGGGCATCCCATTACTGGGTGCACAGCAGGAGAATGACAAGAGCCTGTGGTCATTTCTCACAATCCCTGTCTACTAAGTATCAGAGAGTGACTGCTAGATTAATGGTCTTATTGGATCATCTGCTCCAGGTCAGAAATGCATCATCTTCCTCATTTAAAGAATTAAATAATCCCTTCCTTCAGACCTGGGTGGTCTGGGCCCAGGCCATATATGAGGTCAGCACCTCTAGTAGGCATCTCTAGAAGCCAGCACAGAAAGTGGGTTAATGAGGGCTCATCACTTGACTCAATACTCATTACACATTCCCATCACACTGAACTCTTGTGGTTCCCTCATTGCTGGACAAGGTGCCACACAACACCAAGGAGAGGGCTGAGCCTGGCTGAGACACTTCCATTCTCTCTGCATTTGAGAAAGATGTGGTCCAGTTGGGGCGCAAGGATCAAGACCTTGTATAGAGATCAGAAGTCAGTGAGCAATATTGTTGTCAACTCTTCTGCCAACTGCAACTACTCTCTCATACATACCTCCATGTAACAAATTGCATCTGCCCCCATAAATTCCTTCCTTTGTATCTTGCTATGAGCAAGAGAGGTCCCAAAGGCTCTCCAGCGCAAGAACCCTTCAGGAGGAAGCCTGTCACCACCCCCCCGGCAAGGTGCTCATCTGCACCTTCCACCAGCACAAAAACAGACACCTTGGCCATTACTGTTTCTAGGGCAGACTCAGACACAATTTGGTTTGTGCATCATTGAAGAATCTGCAGCTGATGGAAGAAGAAACATGTGAGGTCTCCAACTCCAGGTCCCTGATCAGCCCCAGGCCGAGGACATTCTTTGGTACTCAGTCACAGGTGACATGCTCAACCTGCTGAGACAGCCGGGAATGATGCCAGTTACTAGACTCTAGTGAAAGATAAAGAAACCTGTCCATCCTCTGCTGTGGTGGCTCTGGCACTTAAGTGTTTTGCTGCCTCAAAGAGTGGTCCAAGAGCCCACTTCGTGGCTACTGGATAGATGCTCGGACATGCACTCTATCATTCCAGTCATGGGCACACAGCATCAAAAGCAAGGTGAGAGGAGGGCTGAGGCATCTTTTCTTTATTGAAAAGGTGGCGCAGAATGTTACAGCCCACCTGCAGCTACAGGAGAGCACAGTTAACTCACAACTGAAAGGGGTGTCAGCTTTATATCAAAGAGATCACATCACAAGCAAATAGAAGAAGTTTGCTTGTATTACAGCGTAAAGTGAACCTGCTCTCGGTCAACGTGGTATGTCAAATAGAAGCCACTGTAGCCTTCCAAGTAGCTGGTCCACAACAAACAGAACAGTAAAAGAAACATGTCCACGTAACTCAGGACCCTAGATGCTGGGGGCTGAGGTTTCTATATGCCTGTCTGGTTCTTCAGATCATAGCTTTATCATATGGGTTTCAACAGACTCTTCAGCAGTCTGCTCTCCAGTGGCCCTGTGGAAGTGTTTGCAGCATTGTATCTCAACAAAGTAGGTGTTTTGTCAGCTCATTGGTAGTTGGTCACACATAACCTGGAATCCATTTACCCCGTTCTCCCAGACTGACTGGAGCCCAGCTCCCAAAGGGAGTGAAGCACATATCCTCTGCCCTGAACTGACTGCAACACACTCCTCCCTCAGACTGAAGCATCCTTCCTCACTGATGAAATGTGCCATGCTGTTCAGACACCTGCTGATATTCTTGATCCATAACCTGAATGGCAAGAACTTAATGGCAAAGATTTCCTTCTTGGTGGGAATCTGATTTTTGACCTCTCTACCTCCATTCTCTTCTTCAATGCCAAGGAATAGGCATTGAAAATCAAGATCCACAAGGAACAGCTACAGGACCAAACAAAAGTCACGATTGATGGAATCATTCACTGCATATTTATCACATTATAGTGAAGTGAGCTGCAGTCCAGCATTGTGGTTAAACTTAGAATTGTCGTTTAATAGGCCTTCATATAGAAAATGTTTGTCAAACTTACAGATACAATTTAGGCAAAATGTGTTTGCTAGCACGAAAGAAGCATACAGAAGAATTTCTTAATTCAATGTTCGTTATCAGTAATTGCAAAATATCCAATGTCTGTTATTCATGTAAATCAGAGTGGAATGTGATTCAGGTGATGGGGTTCTCATTTGTTGGCTAGAGAGCTGCCTTCCTGTTGCCTCAATTAATTATGACCTGTCACATTATATACCCACCAAGGCCAGCAACAGACCTTCCCTGGGACTTAGGGCTCTGGTGACAGATATTCCGCTTCCTGGGGACCAGCCAGCAGCTAATTAGACAGTCTCCATTACCTGCAAGTGTTATCAGTGGTGGCTGCAAGTTGTGGAAAAACACCCACCAAGGGACCTGATGTTTCAAGGACAGTTTCTTAGGGCAGCATGTTCAGGCACCAACCAGAAAACAGGCGATAGTAGATATGGTAATGTGCAATAAGACAAGATTATTTATAAAGAAAGGATCCTTAGCCAGTGGTGATCTTAATAATATTGGACGTCACATTAAACTCAAGGCAGAGAAGAATGAATCAAACACTCGTGTTTTAAATGTAAAGGTAATTATGAAGATATGAACAGCGCTGTCTAATTGACACTGGAAACATAGTTAAGAGATAGGTCAGCAGAGATACAATGTCAGATATTTCAAAACACTCAGAAAAGACACATTCCAATGAGAATATTCTACATGAAGGGCACAATATCCATGGATAATTAAAGAAGTTAGAGATAATGCCAAACTGAAAGAAAACGTACGTCATTCTTTTTTCTCATATTCATGAGTAGACTGTAGGCATCGTTGGCTGGGCCAGCAATTATTGTCCATTTGGGGTTGCCCTTGAAAAGGTGGTGGGGAGTTGCCTTCTTGAACTGCAGCAATCCACATGCTGTAGATTGCCCATAATGCTTTTGGAGAGAGAATTTCAGGATTTTGACCCAGTCACAGTGAAGGAACAGTGATATATTTCCAAGTATGAATGGTGAGTAGCTTGGAAGGAAGCTTGCAGGTGGACATGTTCCCATGCATCTGCTGCCCTTATCCTTCTAGATGCAAGTGATTGTGGTTTTGAAAGGTGCTGTCCAAGGATCTTTGGTGAATTTCTGCAATGCATCTTGTAGATGGTACATGCTTTGTGGTGGAGGGAGTGGATGTTTGCGGATGTGGTGCCAATCAAGTGAGCTGCTTTGTCCTGGATGACGTTGAGCTTCTTGAGTGTTGTTGGAGTTGCACCCGTGCAGGCAAAGGGGGAACATTCCATCACACTCCCGACATTTACCTTGTAGATGATGGACTTTGGGGGAATCACTCACTTTGGTGAGTTACACATCACAGTATTGCTAGACTCTGACCTGCTCTTGGAGCCACTGTGTTTATGAGGTGAGTCCAGTTGAGTTCCTGGTCAATGGTAACAATAAGGATGTTGATAGTGGGGCATTCAGTGATGGCAATGCCATTGACTATCTAGGGACAATGGTTAAGTTGCCTCTTATTGGTCATGGTCATTGGCTGGCATTTGTGTGATATGAATGTTTCTTGTCACTTATCAACTCAAGCCTGGATATCGGCCAGGTCTTGGTGCAAATCTGAGTTACAGGTTAGAAGATTGGCCAGAGTATAAAGAACAGCAAAAAAAGACTAAGCAATGGATAAAGAGGGAGAAATTAAGAGTAGAAGAGAAAGCTAGCTAGAAATTGAAAGAACGGATGAATTGAACAAGTATTTTATGTCTGTCTTTACTGTTGATGATACACATCCCAAATATGAATCAGAAGGTAAAAGGAAGTGAGGAATTTAAAACAAACATAATCATGAAGGAAACGGTACGGGTAGAATTCTAAGATTAAAAAATCTGACAAGTTTCCTTGCTCTGGCGGACTTCATCCTAGGTCATAAAAAGAAGAGCTGCTGAGATGGTTTGATCATTAATTTTAATTTTCTAAAATTCCCTAAATACTCATAAGATCCCACCAAATTGAGAAATAGAGAATGGGCCTCCTCTATTCAAGAAAGGTGGGAGACAGAAAGCAGGAATCAAAAGGTTGGTTAGCCTAATGTCTGTTAAAGGGAGAATGGGAACTATCAGTAATTAATGAAGTTATGGTGTATATATATATATATAATATATATATATGTATCTTATTTTATGGAAGGGAAATATTGTTTAACTAATTCATTGCTTTTTACTTTCTCAAAGAACTCCAATGTAGTGGAAAACTAAGGGATGTAGTGTACAGTTGATTCTGCTGTAGTGCGTGTTTTGTCAACGTGAATTAGCTTTAACATGATTGAAGAATTTCGACTATTATTGGTAGATCGTGAACTTTCCTTACCTGCATTGACTAAACCGTGGTTCCGGCCCCGTTAGTTTGAATGGCGTGGCTATTGCGTGATTTTGTTATAATGCGAGATCTCATGAGAATGGAGCTATCGTGTTATAACAGAACTGATTGTACTTAGATTTCTAGAAAGCATCTGACAAAGTGTCAGATCAAAGATTACTATGTAAAATAAAAGCTCATATTGTAGGGAATAACATATTAGCACAGATACAGGATTGGTTAGCTGACAGAAAACTGCATAAGCATAAATGTTATTTTTGGATTTACAGGAAGTAATAAGTGGTGCATCACATGGAGATTCAATTATTTATAGTTTATACTAATGACTTGATGAAAGGATCAAATGAGTGCTAGATGATACTAAGATAGGCAGGAAAGTAAGTTGTGAAGAGGAAATAAAACATCTGTGTAGGGATATGGAAAGGTCAAATAAATGGACAAAACTTTAGCAGATGGAGCATAATGTGGGCAATAATGACCTTGTCTACTTCAAATAGAGAAGCTACATATTATTTAAATAGGGAGAGATTGCAGAACTCTGAGGTACAGAGGGATTGGGTGCCCTGATCCATGAATCACAAACATTAATAGGCAGATTCACCATGTGATTCGCAAGGTAAATGAAATGTTGTTATTTATTTTAAAGGGAATGGAATACAAAAGTAGTGATCTTTTGCTTTACAGCTGTATAGCATTGGTGAGACAATATTTGGAATAATATGTACAGTTTTAAGAAAAGGTACAAATATGTTAAAAGACAGTTTTGAGAATGTTCACTGGGCTTCTCTGTGGGATAGGGAATTATTTTATGCAAGAAATTGGACAGGATAGCCTTCTTTCCATTGGAGTTTAGAACAATGAGGTGTGATCATATTGGAATATATAAGAACTTAAAATGACTTGAAAGTGTGGATGCTGAATGGATATTTCTACTTGTAGGAGAGAGAACAAGAGACACAATTTAAAAATCAGGGTTCTTCCATAAAAGCCTGAGATAAGGAGGGCTTTTTTCTTAGAAGTTCGTGTGTCTTTGGAACTCTCTTCCCCTGAGAGTGGTGGAAGGAAGGAGGGTCATTAAATACTTTAAAGGCAGAGGTAGTTAGATTCTTCACAAGCAAGGGAGTCAATGGGGGCAGGTGAGAACATGAAGGCCACATTTCCAATCAGCCATGATCTTGTTGAATGGTAAAGGAGGTCGGAAGGGCAGAATGGCCTTCTGCTCCTTATTCAGATTTTCATATGTTTGTGGACCACAGGTAATTTTGGGGGGAGGGTGAGAGCAGGAAATGGATGAGAGTGTTGAGGCACTTCTTCCTTGTGCTGGGTCCTTAATCAGGTACGAAGTCCCTAGGAATGAGAGACTTGTTGTGGGAGCCTGCAAGTGTTTGCTTGTCAAACTTCCTGTGGTGGCAAATCCCTGCAGGCACTGGCTGGATGAGGGCCTTAACTGGACATTGATGGGAAGGTAGTCGAGAGTGTGGTGCTGGAAAAACACAGCAGGTCAGGCAGCATCTGAGAAGCAGGAAAATTGACGTTTCGGGCAAAAGCCCTTCATCAGGAATGAAGTAGGAAAGGGCTTTCCTGCTCCTCGGATGCTGCCTGACCTATTGTGCTTTTCCAGCACCACACTCTCGACTCTAATCTCCAGCATTTGCAGTCCTCACTTTCTCCTAATTAATGGGAAGGTAGTCCATAAGCCTTCTCAACCTGGGCCTAATTGGGTAGAGGAAGGAGGATGGCAAACAGAGTATACCTAACTCCAAACATGCTGCTGGGTGGGGCATTAAATTCCACCGTCTCTTTGATTATATCTGTCAGAAAGGTTTGAGCAATCCATTCAGTTATTAGATAATTAACACGAAATACATTTTTTGTAAAAATATGAAAGTTAACTTAAATATCCTGCATTAACACAGAATGCTAAAATTTTCTTTTCGATTCTGCATGGAGAATATGAAAATAAAATTATAATTAAAATGTATGGCTAGTAAAATTACAAAAATAGCAGACCTTTGTTGGTATAAAATAATCACTGTCCTGATGGAATCATGTAGCCAATATGAACAACAGCTGGGCTATATCATTCTGAATATGCTATTGTGATTTTCTGCTCAGAATGGCTTTTACAATTATATTTGTCTTGGTGCAGAAAATATTAATAGTGTTTTCATTATCCACTGCACCTAATGGGAAGCTAAAAGTGTAGCCTATGGTTTTCCATGGAAAAATAGATGGGATCTGAATCAATTTGATTTATTTTCCCAAGCTGTACTCCCTATAAGTTCTACACCCCTCATGGAGAACCAAATTTTGAAATCATCCTTAACATCTCTTCATTCTCATTATTTCCCCATAAGTTAAAGATGTTAGATTCAAGCAGATTTTCAAAAAAGCATGTGTGCATTTAGTGCATTGTGAATTTAAGTTTTAAATTAAATTAGTGTTGTGCTAACAGATAAATGTTATGAATACCATGCATTCATCCCAGATAAGTTGTCACAATCATGTCCCCATTGTTCCACAAGTTTTACAAAACGTAGAAATATATATTGTCCCAATGAAACCGCCAAAATGATCAACTTACCTGACCAAATGCTCTCAGGACAAATATAATTCACATCAGGTTGCTTCAATAACTGAACACATTTTCTCTAGTTATTGCAACATTTAACTTTAACAAGAGTTAAAGCAGAGATTTCTAAGTTATGCAACTTAAACTATATCCTTTCAAACCTCAAATGCACATGCACACACAATTGCAATTAAGGCAGACAAAAGATAAACCATTTCCATGTATACTAAGGGTAGAAAAATAATATAGACAGGCTAGACCAAATTCCGATGATCAAAAGTCTAGACCATAAGGTGGTAAGTTATTTTCCTTCCAGTCCTTTTGATTTTTTGCATTAATAATATGGGGCTTTCTGTAGGACGACAGTCATTCAATGGTTGATCTGACAAACTTGTGTCTTCTCTTGTATGGTATTTTTCTAAAGCTTGCTTGGTTTTTCTGTCCTTTCTCCACACAAAGAAAGAGAGAGAGAGAGAGAGAGAGAGAGTGTGAGTGAGTGAGTGAGTGTGAGAGATGGATGCTTTCGGTCTCCAAGCAATGGATAGCTTTGCCACTGCTTTTGTCACTTAAGCTTTTTAAAATTCTGCAGCTCAACCAACCAGTGGGCTGCTGTCAGACAAATTTCCTTAATTCAAAAGTTTCTTGGGGCTGCTCAGTCTCGAATTCTCTTTCCCTTTACCTCCAAAAAGCAATATTATATTGCATAACTTAACAATATGTGCAACACTTGATCTTCAAGTTCCAAAACTTTTCTGGTATTCCAATTAAAGCTGTCCAACTTCCATTTCATTTGATTGTCCCAATAATGAAGAATATGAGCTCTCTTACATGAAACAAAAAATTTCTATCAACAAAACAAAACTGTTCTATAATTTATATATTTTCTTCTCTTCATTGTTAGAAATTTCTGCTGTAGTGTTTTGTTTTGTGTTCTTGTGCTACTATGGTGCACAATCCTGACCACAAACATCCTTCAGGAGATTAATCAGAGTACCTGCTGTGTTGTGTCTTGGATGATAGGATGCTGGTTCATTAATAGTGGGCGAGGAAAAGGGGGTGTCTGTTATTTGCAGCTGGATTTCAATGACCTTCAATGTCAAGTTAATGGAACTGAACTTATTGCAGAAATTGGCCAACATATCATATCTCCTTGGCAAAGCATCAAAATACTTCTATGGTCTAATATAGTTAGAGAAGAATTTACTGACTTAGTTATGAGAAGCTACAATGAGAGAAGAAATTCACTCTCTGTACTGATTACAAATTCTCCTGCTCCAATATTACCCAAGGGTTTCTTTCTCTATGGATCATTTCAATTCAAATCTGTGTTTTTTCTTTTTGCTTGAGGATTGCTATCCTTGAACATCATAAACAGGAATGAATGGCATTGCATCACTGATTTGAACTGATTGAACAAGCTTATTTAATCTGGACCATTGGGATTGCCATTCGGTTTTTCCAAACTAAAGACCTAATTTTAAGATTTAATCTTCAAGGAAGAGGATCTAACAGGAAAAAAAAATGAAAAGCCAAAACCTTCTAACTTTTTCGAGCACCCAGAAAATAGAATTAGTTTAGTACTTATATAGAAATATGTGGAAAGTATTGGGTGCATTTTTCTTTAAGGAATTCCTCCAAACTTGAATCTCCAGATATTATATATTTTATCAAATCCAACTGCAGCGACACACAGGTTTTGAAGAATATTCTTGTGAAACCATAATCTTTGTAGTTTTTGTAACAGTTGTTATGATCCATTTGAGAAAGTGCGCTGATGCTTGAGCTCAACTATTCCCATGCTTGTCACAGAAGTTTAAAGATTTAATTAAAGTACATAAAGTCCCCAATTTATCCATCTGACAGACTCGGTTTAACAGAAAACAAATACTAGGCTTCCGTACTTAACTAGAACTACTATTTATGGCAGTTAAATACATTCTAACTGCTAGTAAATAACCATGAACTATCAATACATACCTCTACTAGATGAAACCCTAACTCCTATCTTTTTTAAAACCTATACATACACATATAGACAAAAAAAAGGTATTATGGATGGATGGATGAAAAGTACTGAGCAATCACAGATTCTTAGCACTAGTTCAAGCCTTCATGGAGTATTTGCTTGGCTTCCCAAGACCTTGTGTTCCTGGTTTATGTTTGCCAGATTCTCAATTCTTTGCTGGGGAGTCAGCGGATTTACACATTAATTATTCAGTTTGACTGTCATTGGTTAGAGGCAACACTTTATAGCAAAGTGTGGAAGAAAATAACTGACTGTTTCTATGCATGATTCACTTTGCTGTATAGATCAGATTCTGGTGTGGAGACCTTTGGGCCTGATATTGTTTACACACACCAGTGGTTCAGCTAACCAGGAACCAATCAGAGAGTTGTTACCATGTAGATGAGCTCTGATATCCATAACTGGTCATAATTGGTCACAAACTCATCAGCACTTTGTTGCTAGCTAAAGCTTGCTCTACACACATACTGTCCCATGTTCCATGCTGCATTGTCTCTGTTCCCCTCCTGCTTACAAAGCAACAGTGTACATGCAATTCACAATGAGTTCCAATAACTTACTTTTAAAATTGCAGCAATTCCTTCCACAGTCCTTATTTTCAAAAACATTCCTTTTCTCATTTAAATCCATCATTAAAAATACAGGAAAAGCAGAAAGATAAGGTCTTCATGGGCTGATTAGAAAATTCTTCAAAATTTTTGTTTAAAAATCTCTCCATTCAAATCAGAATTGTTCACAACATGACAATAATCAGGATTTATTGAGCTAAACCAGTTATCTGTGTCTCAGTTGAGCAAAATGCCCACTGTTTGGTTTGTCCTAACCATTGCTAAGCTTGGATGTGACATGTCACTTTCATTGTGTTAGCTTGTGAGTGACAGAAAACGGAATTCTGCTTTATACTGTATCATAGGACGTGCATAGGATGGCAACAATTGCTTCACTTGGTCTGGCAAAAATATCACCCCCTTAGCAGGTCCTCCTTCAAACTTTGCAAAGTTGCACTAAATCAGTGCTTTTTCAACTGTACTTTCAATGTTCCTGTGAACAGTATTCTATATTGATTTATAAGCTAACTTCATATTCCCTGAGGTTGTTATGGAGAATGAGAGGATTCTATTGAAAATGGCGAACATCACTGACAAAATACTTAAATCCCATTTCATAAGGGCGTATCCGCGTACTGGAATTAAACTTGTGGATTGTTTATTCTTATATTCAGTGTAACTGGCATAAATGTAAGTAGTTTGAATTGTGTCCATGGAACGACATGTACCAAAAATTGATTTCAGAATGTTGAAACTCGTTTTACCTGGAATTCTCAACATCCATTCAAGAAACTAGTGTGGGAGAATTTCTGCTTTGGGTGCAATTGGGGTAATGTTCCAAAATGTACTTGAAATGTTGATGTTAGATTATAACAAATGTTTCCAATAAATTAATTTGCATAATCAAATTGTGTAAAATTTTCAATTAAGTGGGACCTCTGGACTGCATACTAGAATGCTTGTTTTCTTGTTTTTATTAAAAATATTTCTTGGTGTTTTTAAACGTGTAACTTGATGCCTTATTATACCTTTTAATTGTTCCTTCAATAAAATGAAGGAAAACAAGTAAGTTCTAACTTTTAAATATGAGTAACTTGATTTAAAAATAAAAACATAATAAAACATTATATTGGTCCATTAGTCTGTTTTGTAGGTATTTCCTATATGCAAAATTTGTAAAGTGTACCTACTAGAGTCTACACACTAGGAAAACAGAAGTGCATTTGGGTTCTGTTAGGTCCACTCAGTTCCTGACCTCATTACAACCTTGGTCCAAATATAGACAAAAGAGCTCAACTCCAGAGGTCAGGTGAATGTGACTGTCCTTGATGTCAAGTCAGGAATTGACTGAGTATGGTATCATGGAGTCTTAACAAAACTGGAGTGAATGAGTATCAGTGGGAAAACCCTCTTCTGTTGGAATCATATCTAGAAGGAAGGAAGATGGTTGTGGTTGTTGGAAGTCAATGACCTCTCTGAAGACATTGTATTGCTAAGCTTAGATGTGACGTGTGTCCTAGGCCTAACCATCTCAGCTGTTTCATCAATAACCTTCCCTCCATCAAAAGGTGGGAATGTTCATTGATAATTCCACAATGTTCAGCACCATTTGCAACTCTTCAGAAAATTATGCAGTCTTTATCCATAAGGAGCAAGAGCTGGACAACATACATGCTTTGGCTGCTGATTGACAAATAATTTTAGTGCACAAGTGCCAGGCAATGGCCATCTTCAACAGAATCTAAACAATAACTTTTGGTGTTCAATAGTATTACTGACGCATACACCACTTGCTGTTCCCCTCCAAGTCACACACCATCCTGACTTAGCATTGTGGCAAAATTGGGTCCAAATCCTGGAACCCCTTCCTATCAGCATGTGGGTATTCATACACTCCGAAGGCTGCAGCAAATCAAGAAATTTGCTCATCATTACTTTATTCAGTTAGGGATGAGCATTAAATGCTGCCCGAGCCAGAGATGTCCATATCCCCGAGATGAATGAAATATAATTTGAAGTTTGATTGTGATTGGGCCAGTGGTGTGTGGGTTAGTTTTGTGGGGCATAATCTGGTGAATTGAATCTTAAACTAATGTAAAAGATTGAAGAAAACCCAAAATAAAGTGGTTTTGGATGAAACTAATACTTAAAATTTGTCAGTTGTGTCCTAAGATTTGGCTGATTCCACCTGAATTGTGCTTACATTACACATACATATAGGTGGTATATATCTGAGTTCTCATTGTTGTAAAACTATGCCCTCGTATGTGCATCAATTCAGCAGTATGACTTACAACCTATAGCAGAAAGCATAATATTCCAATTTCCTTCCCATATTTGATTAGTCAGCTTTCATTATAGCTTTTACTTATCCTCTCAGTAAATACCATAACCACAAGCGAAGGTCTGATGGAATCTTGGACACTTCTGAAATTCTCACCCATTGTATCTCCTGCATGACCATTTTCTCTGGATGAAGAGGCCTTAACTTTTATGGTCCCCACGATATAGTATTTAAAAGACAACGTGCACAATATTCCAGCCCGGGATAACAGTGGACCAGAACCTCACTGCCTTTCTGACCTTGCTCAAATTAATTTCTATGCAGAAAGGCCCAAGCTCAACCTTCCTGACCTGCTGCCAACTGAGGCCCTGAGATGGTCAATCAATGATGCATTAAGGGTTTATCTATTCCCCTTGGTCTGTGTGCTCGAGTGAGTGTAAGGTTGTACAGTATGGAAACAGACCCTTTGGTCCAACCAGTCCACGCCAACCATACTCCCACACAAACCTAGCTCCACTTGCCTGCATTTGACCCATATCCCTCCAACCCTTCTTATTCATGAAGGCTTGCCAAATGTCTTTTAAACATTGCAACTGTACCTGCATCCACCACTTTCTCTGGCAGTTCATTCCATACACAAACCATTCTGTGTAAAAAATGTTGCCCCTCATGTCCTTTTTACACCTATCTTCTCTCACCTTAACAGTATGCCTCTCAATTTTGAACTCCCCTACCCCAGGCATAGGACCCTTGCTATTCACCTTATCTATGCCGTCATGATTTTATTAACCTCAATAAGGTCACCCCTCAATCTCCTATGCTCCAGTAAAAGAAGTCCTAGCCTTTCCATTCTATTTTTATATCTCAAATATCCTGACAACATGCTGGTAAATCTTTTCTGAACCTTCTCCAGTTTAATAATATCCTTCCTATAACAGGGTGACCAGAACTATACCTAAGACAGGGAAATGGTCATAGAGTCACCTCAAAACGAAAACCTTAATCTAAGAAGTGGGAAGATTCTGGCCACTGGGTTTGAAATTGGCTAACAAGCAGCTATGTCAGAGGCATGAAATGCAAAACATCCAATCTAACGTCTTTTTCTCTTTACTCTTTGCAGGCCAGCATCTGCTGTCTATCCTTAATTGCCCTTGAATGGTGCAGAATCAAACTAAGAATCAAGTACATTGCTGTGGAGTCAGGAGTCACTGATCAGATCAGGTAAGAATGGTAAATTTCCTTCCCTAAATGACATTGGTGAAACAGATGGGTATTTCTGAATCAAACTTCATATTTTATATTTCTTGAATGAATTTAAATTCCATCAGCTCCCACAGTGGAATTTGAAACTATTAACACAGGACATTAATGCCAATTAATGAACTACCAATTTAGTAACATTACCACAACCTTCCCAAATGTGGGACAATGTGCATTAATACATCTACCGCAGGACTTGTGCAATGTACAATACTGGTAAAGCAGAAAAAAAATGATGTTTTGGGACTTTTGTTGATGGCCATGTACCAAAATTGGGCTGTCCTGAATGCATCTGGTACTGGGTGAGCTGCATTCAGCAAAATATAATCTATTTGTGGCTTGATTGATGGGCCTTAAAGGAACTGCTGGAGACCACCACATAAAATATAAGTTTGTTCAAAAATACATTTCTCAATTTGGAGCCAGGAACTGGAGGAATGCTGCAGCAATGCCAAAGACTCCTGCTTGGCTTCTCTCAATCCACCCTGTCTTCTGATATATTTACATAATCCCTTTTAAAATCACTTCTCCTTTCCCTTGCTTAGCTTCTACCCACCATTCCCTCACCCTCAAATACCTGAGATCACACTGGCGATTCAAACCTGAAAGTTAATATTGATTTGCCGGCCAGCTCAGGGATCCCTGGTTTAAATTAGGCTAAGCACCATCACTAGGATTGTTCTCTGTTTCCAATTTGTGCTAGCAGGTCACCAAAAACTAATTCCTGATAAAGAGCTTTTGCCCGAAATATCGATTTTCCTGCTCCTCAGATGCTGCCTGACCTGCTGTGCTTTTCCAGCACCAGTTTAATCTTGACTCTAATCTCCAGCATCTGCAGTACCCACTTCCTCTACCAAAAACTAATTTCCAGCCCATTGAGTTTAGGCATTTTAAATATTTTAGATGGGTAAAAACAATGACTGCAGATGCTGGAATCCAGCTTCTGGATTAGAGTGGTGCTGGAAAAGCACAGCATTCGAGGAGCAGGAAAATTGACTTATCGGGCAAAAGTCCTTCATCAGGAATACAGGTGTAGAGAGAGGAGGAAAACTTCTTCAAGGCAGGCATCCTTGCAAGAGGATTCGCAGTCGGGTTAAAATCAACCAGGTAAAAACAAATACTGCAGATGCTGGAAACCAGATTCTGGATTAGAGTGGTGCTGGAAAAGCACAGCAGTTCAGGCAGCATCCGAGGAGCAGGAAAATCTATTCCTGATGAAGAGCTTTTGCCCGAAACGTCGATTTTCCTTTTCCTTGGATGCTGCCTGAACTGTTGTGCTTTTCCAGCACCACTCTAATCCAGAAATATTTTAGATGCTCAATGGAATGGATCTGTGGCTTGTCTCAGATGAAGTGGCATGTCACTGATCTGCAAATCTTTTAACTTGGTCAAGGTGATCCTTAATGGAACTTGCCCCTAATATTTAATGATTGCATTACAAAAAATTAGCACTGTCATACAAGAGCAGCAAAATCCTACTTTATTGCACTATCTCAAATGTAAGACCTTGGCTGTTGGTTCTATGTGAACTAGATACTGGACTGTGTGTCTGAATGCACTCAAAGTTCAAGCTTTCTCTCTCTCTCCATGTGACAATTCTTTTTTCTCCACCTTGCAATCTCTCCTAATTGCTTAACTAAGATTAGAAATCCATGATGCATGAGACATGGTGCAAATTTGCATTCAATCAGCCTGCAATTAAGTATTTTGATCTGGAAAAGAAACAGATTTTTAGATCAGTAGTAGTGGGAGCAAGTTAAATTTGTGCTCATCACACAAAAGGAATGGAGTATAACTCACTGTT
Organism: Chiloscyllium punctatum; assembly: GCF_047496795.1. Taxonomy (NCBI): domain Eukaryota; kingdom Metazoa; phylum Chordata; class Chondrichthyes; order Orectolobiformes; family Hemiscylliidae; genus Chiloscyllium; species Chiloscyllium punctatum. Next base: position 47,128,738 of record NC_092770.1, read on the forward strand.
TATCCATGGTCACCATTACATACTCCCAGGGATCAAATGCAATACTGGTTACATTTAGGATAAAGATTACTGGAGTTTTCCAGTTTTTACCTAAAAATCTGCTTGAACCCCTACATTAGCACAAAATATCTTTGTACATTACTATGACAGCACCTTTTTTCCTTTTCCTCACAATAGCCATCCTTATGACTTCTGGCAGTTATAGATAGATTTGTGGTTTTCATTTATCATCTCCTGACACGGTAAGATTCAAACCTTCAAATGCTCTATGTAGGACACTTTAACTTGCCAACTTCAGCAGAAGCACAAAACTCAATTCACAAGCAACCTATGTATACATCATTTGAATGAAGAATTCAAAGAATTCAACATTACAGACCAAATAAAATTCTGAAGACAGCTTTTGAATTGCTAAATTAAATGGTATTATAACTTATAATAGCGCACAATCGTTCTTGAGATCTGACACTAGGTGATCTACTAACTGTGCTAAGTTCATTCCAAATGCAGCTAAATTTTGTTGAAAAGCTTTTATCAGTGAATAAACACAGACTTGTAAAACACTTCTCTTAGATATTCTATGTAACCAGTACCTCTACATTAACAAAACTAAAAACAGTAAGTTAAATAATACATTTATGATGAACATTTATAAAGGTCTGGTTTGGACTTAACTATGTCCAACTCTGAGCACAACACTTTAGGAAGAACGTGAAGGCTTTACAGAAGGTGTAGAAGCTGGGGTTATTCCCCCCTGGAGAAAGGAATGGAGAGGAGTTTTAATAGAGGTGCTTTAGATCATGAGACGAGTAGATAGAGATAAATTGTTCCCACTGGAGGTGTTGTTGAGAATCAAAAAGACTATGATATAAAGTAACTGGCAAAAAGGAATAAGAGTAACAAGTGGAAATACCTTTTTCATGCTGAGTGGTCAGAATGTGGAAAGCACTGTTTGTGATTATGTTAGACTCAGATTTCATGTGGGCTTAGGAAACAGAATCAGCTGAGCACTTGTAGGACTCTGAGGGTAGCAGGCTTTTGTGGGACAGGGTGGTGGGGAGCAAAGGGAGAGGTGCTAGGAGGGGATTTAATATCCTGAATTTCCAGAGACTTAGCATGGACATGATGGGCTAAACAGTCTGCTGTGTGCTGTCACTATCTTATGATTCCATTCCAGTTTTGGGTTTTGCTCCTATAGATTAAAATATCACTGGATCTTTCAACTGTTCAATATTAATGTTCAGTGGAGTTTAGAAAAGTGAGGGGTGACTTGAAGTGTGCAAAATCCCAAATTTTCTTGACAAGGTGGAAGTAGGAGTGATATTTCCTTCTGTTGATCAGACCAGAACTAGAAGGCACAGAGATGAGGATTTTTTTTTTCTTTCAGAGGGTTGTGTGACCTTGTCCTCTTTGTCTCAAAGGGTAGAGGCGGCAGAGTCATTGAATATTTCTAAACAGAGATGGATTGGAGAAGGTAGGAATATGGAATTTGAGACACAAACAGACCAGATCAGACACAAACAGAAACAGGCTCAATGGCTGAATAGTCTCCTTCTGCTCCTATTTCATAAGTTCACAGTGATGATAATGATTAACAAATAATGACTCGCACTACAAGTACACAGACTATTAAGGAGATTTATATACGTGTAATAAATAAAGTTTCATGATATGCTTCTGGAATTTCATTTGAACAAATATTTATGCTCACTTCTAGTCTCCACAGCTGTTGAAAGACTTTGAGGGGAAAAATAAAAACAAAATGCATGCAAGACAGAAGGTATCAGAAAAACATTGTGGGAAGTTGCATGTTTTGGGGAACTTTAATTAAATAGCAGCATAGCACACTCAAGGCCAGCAATATCCCCACTGTGTCTTACTCCTCCAGAACTTGATTTGTGCCAACAATAACGAGGGAATGATTCCACCCACAGTCTAAAAAGCTTCCAAACTCTGTCCAATTTAGTTTGGAGCACTTTTCAGCTACATCTGAATTCTGATAAATGCATTCCTAGTTTGCCAAAAAAAAATGCTTTTCTAATGCTGCAAATGAAAAATGAACAAGTTGTAATATTTGCATCTTATCTCACTTAATCAATGATACTGCAAATGATTCTGAAGTTAAACCAAACAAGAATTCTTCTATTTTCAAGAAAGTATTTAAAATCTTACAGAAGGAAGGCAAGTGTGTGGAGTGATCGACAAGCTGTGCTGACAGCGTTCAATTAGGCTGTGCAATCAAAACACACATAATTGGAGCAGCCATTTCTGCTCTTGCAAGACTATACTTTAAGTGTAATGCCTGGATCAAGAATTCTATAGAAGGGGAGTGAACAGGAAGTGACTTTATACATTGGAATGCTATCCTTGGATCAGCCTTACATTTATCGAGAGTCAACTGTGGTGAAAGCTGGGTAACTGATGGCATTTCAGCGTGCCAGTTTTCTCTGTATTTTATGTTTAGATCATGATTTACTCTACTGATTGCAGCTGCAGAAATAATTTCAATAATAAATCCTGCATTATTTCATGAGTGAGTTACACTCAATACTGAAGGAGTGACTGGTACAAACAGCAGGGGAGATAATTTAACCCTGTAAAAATTTTCTGAATCAAAATATAGTCTAAAGAGACTAAACAGTTAATTCATTGGCCCAGACCTTCTGCTAGAAAGGTAGAGATTGCAGCAGTATAGTCAGGATTCGTGCATCAGGACCACGTGGAAGTCCCAATGCAGCTGACTGTATGAGACTTGCCGGGGAAGTTGAAATTTCCAATGGTGAATTGCCTGGCATCCAAAACTATTGAAAAACCAGTGTTCCCAGCTCAGAATTAGAGTTGGAGACTTCAGGTAATTTGATTGACTTAGCTGAATAGATAGCTAGGAAAACAAAGAGGAACTAAAACCAGCTCTAACTCCTGATTAATTGGAAAACTTACTCAAACCAAAAAGTGCTGGAGAAATGTAACAAGGTCGGCAGGATCTGTGCAGAGACAGAGTTGACATTTTATGTCCAGTATGACCAATCATGTTTCTTTGTTCAGAGATGCTGCCGTGTTTCTCCAGCACTTTTTCTTTTTATTTCAGAGTTCCAACTTCCGCACTGACTCACAACTGACACCCATCATGACTTACCATAGACACCTGAAACTTCCTCCACAGACCTGAAATTCTCCATCACCCAGCACCCCTTACAGACCCTCTGAACCTATACCATCCAATTTAATCTTGATTTACAACTCTTCCCACCTCCATGGCCCCAGTGACTATTAACAGTATTCTGGAACCATCTGACAGACCTGCATTTCATTACCTGACAAATATTCTATTCTGCTGATACCTGTAACTCCATCCACTTGGCATGTGTTCCCTCATTGATCTGTCACCACCAAACGCTCCCCCAGCTGGCATCCTAACCCATCTATCTGGCATTCTACTTCACTCAGAACCCAGTTGACCTACGTTCCTATCCAGTGACACCCAACCCCCTCACCCACTTGGTATCCTAATAGCTCACTTAGCTTTGCTTAGTTGTTCACAAAGCAACAAATGGAACATGGCAGCAAAAGGAGGCATATTTTCAGTGTTGCCCCATTTAGCTGTTGCTGGCATGCACTATACTGTACCTGGACTATACAGTTTAAAAGTAGATGAGCAATATTTAGTTTGTTTGGGGTCAGAATTAGGGATTTTTGACCCAGATTAGAATATCTGGGTCAATGTATGCAAGCCACATAAAGCTGGAAAGGTCCCAGATTTATTCCATAATTCATACCAATGACTTTTCATACAAGTGTCTTAGATTGTCAAAATACTTATTTCTTTAAATCGTTATTAGTTCATACAGTGGTAACGATCAGGAAAGATGTTGTGAGTAGAGCATGTACGTTTATGATCATAGCCAAAGGAATGAAGAGAGAAGGGTTTTATTACATAGAATACCTCCCAGGAAAAGTAATGCAAACAGAATATGTAAAGGCAATTGAATAGAAGTGGATAAAGATTGTAACTTAAATATTTAAAAGGGTATGTGGAAAGGGCAAGGAAATTGGAATAAACAAACAGCTCTTTCAGAATATTAGTGCATGACTGATGGGGCAAAATGTTTTCCTGCTCTTATATACATTCTATGATTCCTACTGTTACAGTATACAATTTACAGGACTATTCCCTTGTTTAGAAAATAACATGCATCTTGGGACAACATATTTAACTGCTGTCATTTTTTTTAGAAATTGTTTCTTTATTTTAACTCTCTCTTGGGATGTTGACATCTCTGGTTGGACAAGCATTTACTGCTCACCCCTATTTGCCCACTGCTGTAGGTATACAGAGGAACCTCAATTATCCGGCATTTGATTAACCGAATTTCAGATGATCCGAACATGATTGCAAGGTCCTGATGCATGGCTAATTATGTTATCCAGCATTCAATTAACTGAATGAAATATTCTCCGCCCGTGTCCTTTGGAAAATCGAGGTTCTTCTGTATAGGCCAGAATAGGAAAGGACAGCAATTCCTTTCCCTAAAGGGCATTAATGAACCAGATGGGTTTCTTGGACAATCAATACTGGGTTAATTTCAGATTTTTATTGAATTCAAATTCTAAAATCTGCTCTGATAGGAATTAAACCCAGGTGCTCAGAACATTACCTGGCTCTCTGGATTACTAGCCTAGCAACAATACCCCTCGGCCATGACCTCCCCTATTTCACGATGCCACAGGAAAAGAGATCCATGATGTAAGATCCAAATAGGATTTCCTTCCTTCCTAGTTAAGGTAACTAAATAGGATTTTGATGTATTAAAGAAGAATGTGTTCATCGGTTGTGTTCTGTTATTCATGCAGATTAGCATCATACAGGAACAGTTACACTTGGTTTGTGCCGATACTCATCAAGTCATGACTCTTTGCAAAATCCTCGAGGCAAATTGATCTGAAATTTGATGCCCCAGCATTATTAATGATATTTACATTTCTCTAATTCTGGCTCATGTACATTTCCAATTTTAATTTTTCAACTATTGGTGACTGCACTTGGAATATTCTACCTACAGCTCTCCACTTCTTTGCCTCACTTTCTTCCTTTCAGATACTCTTTAAAGCTTACATCTTTGACCAATCTTTTGGTTATCTGGCCTATTATCTGCTTCTATGTCTCAACGTCATATTTGTTCATAATGCTGCCGTGAAGCATCTTGCAACACTTCATTATGTTAAAGGTGCTAGATAAATACAAGTTGTTGTTGTTTTGTTATTAGGTAGATGGTGTGGAAGGCAGAGATTTCAAAGAAAGTCTATGTTCGATAAAAGAATACACAAAAATAAGTTATGCCCTTAACTTTTACATCAGTGATGGAGAAAACCTTAAATGATGGGTTTAATTATGTATTTCCTTATACTTTTGCCTCAATAAGTGCTTGGATTATCTGCTGGAAATTGTGATAGATTCCATGGTTTCAAAACTTGTAGAATTTTAAGATGAAATTTTCACTGAAAAGGGAAACTGTGAAGAGAAACGGACTCTCGCAGTTTCCAAGGAAACTAAGACTGAACCTAAGTTGGGAGAAACTTCTGGGAGATTGGAACTTGCGAAAATACTATCTCTAACATCATAGGCCCTTATCTCCTTAAGAGGCTTACTTTGTGATACCTTATAAAATAACTTCTAAAAATCCAAACATCTTACATCCACAGCTTCCCTTTTACCTATCCTGCTTGTTACCTCCTCAAAGAATTCTAGTAAATTTTTCAGGCATGCTGACTCTGCTTCATTATATTTTCTATTTCTAAATGCTCTGCTATTACATCCTTTATTACAGACTCTAATATTTTTGTAATAACAGACGTTAAGCCAACTCGCCTACAGTCACCTACATTTTTGTCTCCTTCCCTTTTTCAAATAAAGGTGCTGCGTGGACAGTTTTCGAATTGTCTGGGGCTTTTTAAAATCTAATGATTTTTGAATGCATCCACTATTGCTGTAGCTACTTCCTTTCACATCCTTTCTTTCTCTATTTTGTTTTGGTTACTTTTTCTTGATTTTTAAAAACTTTTCCAATCATCTGGCTTATTTGCCATTTAAAAAAAAAAATCAATATGATTCTATTCTTAACTTCCGTGATTAACCATGTTGACTTGTTTACTTTCTAGAATACTCCTTCGTCACTGGAATGTGCCTTCGCCATGAACTGTTTTCTTCAACATCTGCCATTGTTTCTCAGCCATCTTTGCTTCTAAACTCCTTTCTCAGTACACTCTACTTGGCTCTGCCACACTGATTCATAATTGGACATGCAATTGTTATGAAAGATGATTGGGAAAAATCCAAACTCCATCCTCCTCTCCAATTCATTAGTATTTACTATTTCTGATGATGCAGGGTCACAGACTTTTCCATCACTGGGAATGGTCCAAGTTTTCATAACACTGGAAGGACTCGGAGGATTTGGTTGCTGTGTAGATGGTTCTCAAGTTTCTGTTTCGAATATGAGGCAGGGTTTTGGAAGGGAGTCTGGTACTGTCCATTGCTATGGAGGGAGTATTTAAGAGTTTGACAAAAGTGAGACACAGAAAATAGAGTCTGATTCATTGATGAACTCCTGCACCTGGATTACATTCAACATTTCTAAGAAATGTTTGCAATTATTTCTCCAAACATGTGCAATTAATGTCGAAATAAATATGCATATTCCACACTGCAAGTCTACCTGTCTGAAAGTAAGAATAAAATAAAATTTGATTAAAACAACCAAATATTACAACGTTAATACAGATATAAAAATTCAATTAGCAATTACTACTTTCTGTTAAAATATTTGCCAGGATAAATGCAGCTCCAACAACATTCTTATGGTTACCATTGACCAGAACTCTACTGGACTCACCATATAAACACAGTGGCTACATGAGCAGGTCAGAGGCTCGTAATACTGTGAGGAGTAACTCATCTCCTGACTCCCTAAAACCCATTATCTACAAGACATATGGCAGCAGTGTGATGGAATATTCCCCATTTGCCTGCACGGGTGCAGCTCCAACAACACTCAAGAAGCTTGACACCATCCAGGACAAAACAGCTCACTTGACTGGCACCACATCTACACCATCAATGCTCAGCAGCAGCAGTGTGTACAGTTAACAAGATGCATTGTAAAGATTTGCCTAAGACAGTACCTTCCAAATCCATAATCACTGTTCTCGAGAAGGATAGGGCCAAAAGATACCTGGGAACACCACCAACGATAATTTCCTCTCCAAACCACTCACCATCCAGACTTAGAAGCATTTCAGTGTTTCTTCTCTGCCACTGGATGAAAATTCTGGAATTGGCTCCCTGTAGGTCTATCTACAGCAAATTTGCTGCAGCAGTTCAAGGAGGTAGCTCACTACTAACTACTTAAGGGCAACTAGGCATAGCTAAAATGCTGGCCCAGCCAGTGGCATCCACGTCCAAATAATGAATTTTAAAAAACTAACCTACAATATGTATTACATCGTCAGATTAACATATGAAAAATTGTAGATCAGTTGGTGTCATTTCATCTTAACAGCTGGTAATGAACACTTCATCTAACATACAGCAGCTGTGTAAACAATTCTTGCATAATGATTGACAATGGGGGCTGATTTTTATAGGCCAAACTTTCCTTGGTAAAAATTACTTTGAATTATGTAACTTCAATTTCAGATCCTGCATGTGGGATGGAGGCTTGCCCACTGACCTTGAAAGCAGAGCACTGCAGAGGGCCAGGTGAATGGGAAGATAGCAAAGTGAGAAAACCCACTATTGTACTCTGGAACTTTGTTACTGTTGTTTCAGAAGCTACTAGCTTCTTTAGTTCCTTAGACATCACACTCCCTAAACAACTTCCCTCCCAGCCAATTCAGATCATAACAGGAATGGGTGGCACGGTGGCACAGTGGTTAATACTGCTGCCTCACAGCACCAGAGACCCAGGTTCAATTCCAGCCTCAGGCAACTGTCTGTGTGGAGTTTGCATATTCTCCCCATGTCTGCGTGGGTTTCCTCTGGGTGCTCTAGTTTCCTTTCACAGTTCAAAAATGTGTAGGTTAGGTGAATTGGCCATGCTAAATTACCTGTAGTGTTAGATGTAGGGAATGGGTCTGGGTGGGTTGCTCTTCGGAGGGTCGGTGTGGGCTTGTTGGGCCAAAGGGCCTGTTTCCAGACTGTAAGTAATCTAATCTATACAGGCCTAAATGACCGTTCAAAAGCATTTCTGTTAACTCCATAACGTGTGACTCCCACACTGCACTGAATCAGCAAAATGGCATGACCCTGCAGATATCAGCCACCCAAACATTGTGTTAGAAATGGAATGCGACATCTCGAACAGGATTCTGCCTGCCATGTTGAAAGGCACATCGAGTCTTCCAAGCTCCATGAAAATCTAACATGGGACACTATTTCCCAGTCTCTCTCAGGCTGACACTTCACAAAGTTAAAAAAATGCAATTAATAACATTTATTTAGCTGAAAACCTAATCAAATTTAATATTTCATCAAATTATATCAAAGACCAACAAATGCAGATTTCAGAAGGGAGACAATTTCTCTTTTTGACTGAGAAACATAAATAATCAAAAATGTTTAATTTGAACACAAATTAAGGGAACAGTTGTGTAATTAACACGGTCTCTCATATCTGAAGTCTATCTTATTTCTCCCTCTCAACAAACCTGCCTTTCGAAAAATTCTCAAACTAAGTTTTGCTCAATTAAAGCTGGTGAAATTTGTTGCCTAGGCTTTCTTTAAATACATGTTCAACACAACCAAGCAGATTTAAAAAAAAATCGTTAATGCAATATGGATGCCAGCATTCAATGCCCTGGAAATGTTGGTAGTGAGCTGTCTTTTTGACCCACTGCAGTGCTATTAGGAAGAGAATGCCAGGAATTTGACTCAGAAACACTGAAAATACAGCAATATAAATGCTGTCTGGTTTGGAACAGAACTTGCATGTAATTGTGTTCCCATATATCTGCTGCTTTTATCTTTCTGAGTGGAATAGGTTAAGGGTTCAAAGGTGCTGTCAGAAGAGCCTACAGTGCATAATTTAAATGACACAAACTATAGTTATTGGGTGTCAGTATTGAAGGCAGTGAATGTTGAAGGTGATGGAGGAGGTTCCAATCAATTGGGCTTCTCTGTCCTGGATGGTGTTGAACTTTGTGAATGTTGTTAGAGCTGAAAGTGGGAATATTCCGTCACAGTCTTGACCTGCTGTCTAGATGGAAGACAAGTTTTGGGCAATTTAGGACATGAGTCAGTTGCTGCAGAATTGCTCTTGTAGCCATAATGTTAATATGTCTGGTCCCAGTTCAGTTTCTGATCAATGGTATCCCAGGATATTAGGAGTGGGAGATTTAGACACAATGCCATTGAATGCCAAAGCATGATAGTTAGATTCTTGTTGGAGAAGAACATTACTGGCATGAAATGTATTGGAGCTTGGGAAGTGAGAAAGAGTGAAGAAAAAAATCCATTTGCTTTGGCTAAATATTGCTGATGCAGCTTGGGAATCTGTATAGACAGTCCATATTCAGGATGTCCTGATCTTTTTCTTACCTATTTTGACTGCAATTTCTGGCTCTACAGCACATGTTTTTGGTGCCAACAGAAGATTTTGGCTCCAAACTAGAGATCCCAGTGCACAAACCTCCCAGTACTAGCATGCCAGATGTCATTTTAGTGAGGATATTAGCATATATGCATGAAGAGAATGCCTACCAGAAGAATGCTGAGTCGACAGACTTTTGTGTAAGACATATTTATTACCATATTGGACATGTGCTCCAGCTACTGCCCTTTTTTAAACTTGCAAGATCACCCACTAACATTGTTTAAAGGGACCATTAACTGCTTTCAGTGATGATGTATCACTGGATTTTATTGCAGTTGTTGGGGAACTTAGTGGTTTCCAGAGTTGTTTAATGCTACAGAAGCCTACATGAGCTGGTGTGGCATGAACCCAGAGAATTTGGCCTGATTTGAAAAATTCTGCACAAATAGCCATCTTTGCTTGCCTAGCAGCATATGGCTTTCCCATGTCGCAGAGGTCTATTGATTGTACACACAGCATAGGGGCTGTATGTCAACTGAGATGTACTGAAACTGGGAAGGTATCAAATGTTTCACTTTGTGTATATGGTTACAGGCCAACTGGTTAGTCATGTAGTTCAATACCTCCTATCCTGGCAGCAGTCATGATGCTTTCACATTATAGTTTTCCACCAACTATTTGCATGTGAGCCATCAACCAATTGGTGGCTTCCAGGCAACAGAAGACATCTTTAGCTACATGCCTCATGACTCCAGTGTGGAGGCAATGCATATGTGAGCACCCTGCAGCCACACAAAATGTGATAAAGCATACTTAAATAGTGGTTTTGCCACTTGGAGAACTCTAGAAAAGCACTACATCCTCTGAAAGAGAGTGCTAAAATGCAGGTGAGAGACGGGGGACTGGATGATGTGGAAAGGAGGGGGTAACCAACACAGATACTATCTAGCTTGGTTTGGCATCCAAATATGCCACCAATGAACACAATCCCAATTCCCTGTTCACCCAGAGCACCATACCTCTTACTAACCATTAGTGTTCTTTTAGTTATAATGCAAACAAACATTTAGTTATAATGAAACAAATGTACCAAACCAACTTCATAAACTAAACCATGCCATAGCATATACAAAAGTAGACAAGTCACCTTTATGCATTCTCAGTGTACCTGCCTTTCTTGTACCTTGGCTTGTCCTTATGCTCCAATGCAAGGCAATCTCAGTGGTTGCAAATTCGTTACACTGATCGCTTTCAAGGGTAAGTGGCAAGTTGCACCTGGAATTGGTTCAATGCCAGGAAAGAAAAGATAATGGTTTGCAGGTGAATACAGGTTTGTTTCCAATTGGGTTCTGCAGGACTATGTATTGGATCTCTTGCTTTTCTTGGTATATATCAACGTTTTACACTTAGATTCATGGGAATGATTTGGACATTTGCCACTGTACATGTGGTTAACAGTCAGAAAGAAAGCCTTGGACTGCAATGGACTGGTCAGGTTGGGACTAAGGTGGCAAGCAGAATTTAATCCAGAGGAAAGTGTGTGGTAATTCATTTTGGGAAGTAAAACAAGGGAAGGAAATACACAGTAAATTGTAGGATTGTGAGATGTGTAGCAAAGCAGAGAAAATTTAGACGTCACCTCCACTGATCCCAGAAAGTAGCAGAACATACCATAAAGTAGTTAAGAAAGTACACAGAATGCTTTCCTCATTAGTCAAGGCACAGACAATAAGAGCAGGGAGATGATGCTAGAACTGTACACAGTATGATGCTAGTTAGGTTTCACAGCTTGAGAACTGCATGAAATTTAGTCACTAAAAGGATCCACAAGAAGGATGGAATCGCACAAGGGTGATCTAGTTAGGCACCAGCAAATTTTTTTTGTTTAAAGTAGACAAAATTTGAGATCCCAGGTACTTAACGTGTGAATAAAGCCACAAGTTTCCACATTCTGAACCCAAGCTCAACTTTACTGCAAAAGGCTAGAACAGTAAAATAATATACAATATATACAACTTTCACTTCATCAAGGAAGTTGGTCAGACCGGGTTTGATTAACGTTGATTGCAATTTAATAAGTTATTACTTTTAGACAGGCAGAGGGAATGGTACTACATTTCTGTACAACAACAATAACAACATCATGATTCTGGAGCTTCTTTTGAAAGTTGTTACTAAAAACAAGAAAGCTTTCCCTGAGTTGGAAACCTTTGCACCAAGTACAAGAGTCTATTTCAATCTTTTGCACGAATAGCAAAACTTGTACACAGCCTTAAGCCTGAAAGCGTGCACCATTTTATGTTAACTATATCCAGCAACATAAAATGTACTTCTGATAACAACTCAATTATTTGAAATATGACTGATATGAAGTGTAAGTAGTCCATAATTTGTCAGTCTTTTAGTAAACTTTTAAAAATGAAAAACCATGTCATCCTGTTTCTAATCTATTGATACTTTCTTCATTCCAGTGACTCCCTCAATGCCTCAAATTTATTTTCTTGCTTTTTTCTGTACCCTGGAACAAATGTCAACTAGCTCTGTGGATTTATTTTATTCTGGGTTCTTTTACCTCACTTAGGTATTACAATCCTACATATAACTAATGCTACTTACTATGGTTAAAAGAACTTGAAGAAAATGTAAGTTTAAATACAAAATGAAACATCAAAATGAAATATCAAACTGTGTGGTCCATCTAAAAATTATCTTCTATTTATTCAAGAAATCTGGAAATATCTTAGAATGATAGTCATTTGCAACCTATTCCAGACTTCCCTTCAAAAAAGATAACAATTTGTGTTATTGCTATTTTGTTATGGACTCTCCTTCCATAAGGATATAGTTTATATTTCCTGGGACAAGTTGACTTCTCTTGGGACATTGCTTTGAAAATAAACAAACAAACAGGCATGCAGGCAAGGACACACATACACAGCTACACAAAGAGCAATAAGCGATCAGCCAAAATACCAATTTTGAAAACATCAGACATTTTCCAAAACAAACTTATAACTAAGATGTTGCATTATTTACAGAAAGTCTAATATTGTAAATTTAACTTTGCATTTATGTCCTCCACTGTTATTCTGATTCTCAGCAAATTTAGGGATTGATATCCATTGATAAGAAAAACACAGTAAGACTCTAATGCTTCATGCAGAACTGTAACTAATTGGAAACCATCTCAAAGGATCAAGGAGATCAGAAATTGAATTAAAGGTGGAGATAGCTAGGGGTTTAAAAATAGTATTTATACAAAAAAGATACTGTAAAAGATACTGTAAAACCAATTTGTAATTTGCTATGGATTAAAAACATCTGAAATAATTTCTCACTTTTGTTATCTATATTTTTAAACTTAGAATATCAGAACAAAGTAAACTCTTCTGACTCAGGATAACTGGACATAGAAAATTGCCTGAACTATTTCATTGAAAAATAATTTTCTTTCTAATTAATTTGCTTAACATAAAAAAGTGAAACATTTTCTTTTAAATCTAAGACATTTACAAGGACTAACTGTCCTGTAAAAATATTAGTGGCTGGCCGCTTCCTGTTAAAACTTAACCTTCTGCAGCCAAATAGCTTCTCCTTCTGTGCATTTTTATTAATGTTTCCCATGTGTTTCATGCCAGGCAGCTGACAATGTCAATTACCTATTACTCAGGAGACTTTACATCTTGTTTAACTCTGCATTCTCATAGAGAGGAATAAACATACATCTGAGTCAGAGCTTCACACAAAAATCCCTTCAGTTTTTACTTATATTTCCTCCACATAGTCTTCCATATCTTTGTCGCAGATTTTGTTTTCCACCAGAAAGTTAGGAAATTTTTTTGTTGGCCTTCTTGTGGCTCTTATCAACACCACTGCTATAATCTTACAGTGTGGAGCATTTCTATAATTATTTTCACTCGTCATTTCCACATTTCAATGTTGTAAAATCTTGCTTTAAGTGGTATGGTGCCTCTGTATCCCAAAAAAAGGTAAAATATTAGCTGAAATCACATGCGGTCAATCTTCTGTTGAAGGTATTCCACTGTTGGGGAGTGTTGAGTCCCCCAGGCTGTAGGCTGCCCAGGTGGAAGATAAGGTTGTTCCTCCAATTTGTGGTCTGATTTACTGTGGCAATGGGGGAGGCCAAGGATGATCATGTCTGAAAGGGATTGAGAAGGAGAATTAAAAATGGGTGGTGACTGGGAAATCAGGTCGGCCCATGTTTTCCTTGGAACAGAGAAGGCTGAGGGGTGACATGACTGAGGTATATAAAATTGTGAGGGAACGAGATAGATAGGAGGAACCTGTTTCACTCGGCAGCGAGTTCAAAAACCAAGAGTCATAGATTCAAATTAAGTGGCAGATGGATTAGAGGGGATGTGAGTAAAATCTTCTTTACACAGAGGGTGGTGAGTGTTTAGAATTTGCTGCATGAGTTGGTAGTGGAGGCAGAGACTAGACTCTCTAGAAAGTACCTGGATCTCAACCTTAAGTAGTATAGGCTGCAAGGCTCTGTCCGTGTGCAGGAAGATGGATTAGGGCATCTGGGTATCTTTGGTCAACATGGACAAGATGGACTGAATGGCCCTCCTTCTGTGCTGTATCATTTATATGGTTCTAAGGGGTCCTCAGTGTAAGACCCTTGAGGTGGTTGTTCATTTCAGACAGGTATTGACAGTAAGAACTGACAGTTTTAACATCATTATAGTTGCAATCAGAGAAGAATTCAGTTGCAAATCTATCAACATATTTCTTCTCTAACCCCCACCCTCAAATGGTCACAGCTTCAAGAATAGTGCAATGTTGCTTCTTCATATCAAGTACAGGTCCATGTATCATTAAGTAATTTTATCCCTGCAAAGCCCCACTCTTAAGATTTATCACCTTAAAGTAAGTAACATTTAGTAATCATGAACTCTGACAGGATGCACATTGGTATCATCTCATTAGTACTTTTACCAATTGGATTTTCTACTTTCTCAAATGGAAACTTCCATTGACACAAAGTTAGTTGTTGACCTCTGGTGAAGATTGATTTCTTATTGGACACGGTTTACTGTGTTGTGACTGCTGTGAGCAGTATTTTCAGTCTTGTGATAAATCATGCAACAAATGTGAGTGTCAGCTTCACTGTTAGCACTTTAAAGACTGCCTGTCACTTACTGTTTGGATGAACAAACGACAGTTCGAATGATGGTTATGTTGACTTCTGGTGAAAAGTTCACAGTCAACATCTCTGCTCTTTACAGATAATGGTTAGCCTGCTTGTATCCTGTATTTTCCATTTATAGTAAATATTATGATGCCAAGTAGACATTTATGCATTTATAATTATTTTGTTGCCCTTTTCTCAATTTATTTTGCTTTCTTCCTGAAAGACCAGTCAGTTCCTCCCCAACCACCTTAACATTGTACCCAGGGCTCCACCACAAAACTTTTAAAATAGCCATCATGACCTAAAATCAATCGAAAATAACTCTTGCCATGTGAAGAAATGGTCAGCTACCGAGAACCACTTTAAACCACAGAATTTCCGTTTGATGTCAGTGATGATCTTGTATTTTCTTTTGTAAATTAAATCTGTGTTGATAAACTAAAACCACAATATCTTAATCAAATGGACCAGATATCATGCAGCAAGACTATGATTGAGAAATAAATATTCTGGGATGCTTTCCATTATAGAAAGCCAGGCAGAAAAGAAAAGGAGGAAGAATAGCCTTGTTGTAAGGACAACAGAAAGAAAATATTTTGGCTCAGAAAATCAGGACCTTGATTCAGTATGGGTGGAAATTAGAAACAAAAGCCTGAAAACGGTGGTAAGAATAATTTATAGCCCACCCAATAGCAGTTACAACATTGGACAGAGCACTGAGTATAAAGCATTTAGAGCTTATAACAATAGTGTGGGACTTTAATCTTCATATTGTTACAACTGTGAAAGGAAGAATGTGCTGGTAATCAAGACCCACTAATCCATGAGTTGCAACAGTAGTAAATTTTTTTGATTTAATCACCAAAAAGGTCAATTGTTTCCTTTTTGTGCAGCTATCCAGAAAAAAAGACACTTGCACCAGGCTTCTTTAATTAACTCAAATATAGTTCATTTTTTAATGAAACAAACCTGACTCTGGTAAGACTATTATTTGGAATTAGAAATATATCCTGTTTTAATTCCAAAACAGACATTCTCACACAACACAAAGGACAATAAAACTCTGTAGAAGTGTTATTTTAAAAAGAGAAACAGAACCATCTTTATTATCCAATGGTTTGAAGACAAAGTACAGAATATGATAGAGTAGAATTGCTCACTGCTGTATACCAATAGAATAGCTTCCAGTCAAGCTGGATCCAAGTCTTTGTATAATGGTCATATTTTAGCTTGTCACTTGGTAATCAAAATACTGAAGACTGGAAACTTTAGCAGGTTCCATGTACTACAAGAGAGAAATAGTCTTGCAGCTGTACTGCTACTTTAGATGTTGTTTCCTTCCTCTTAAAGCTCCTAGGTTCGTGAAACGAAAGCCAAGTCCAGAAATGCCTACGAGACAACCATCGGCACAGGTGTCTGCATAATCTCTTCCAAAGCAATTATGGGCAATAAATCTCATTTCTTTATTCATCCTTAAAAGCTTTAGTTGACTATTTTTAGAAAATATTTGACTTTCTGTAATCAGCAGGTGGATTAGAATGAGTGTTAAACTGTTGACCTCATTTCCACGGCAACACATAGATTACTTTCAAACTAGTAGTACAAAAAAGGTTTAAACCAGAAAGTTCAAGATCTTCCAGTTGTTCACAAGTGCATAATTATAGATATGCGTCCCAATAACATAGATGAGACAGATCATCTGGCTAATGTCATCAAGCATAGCCAGCTCTCTCACTGATGTAGCTCTCACTTAAGCTTTGCTTAAGTTTAATGTTCTTATTTTGAACTCGAATATGATATCAAACTTAATGTGGAATTCAGTTGTATTGTAAACACCTTTTCCCATAGGATTTCTTTTACCATAAGGTAGCTATTTAAACTTGAACACTAGATTTATGATAGCTTTAGTCCTATTTGCTTCCACGAAGTATTAGTCTAGAAACTGTCATGAAAACACATTTCAATTCCACCTTCCAAACAATCTGTGTCAATTTGATTTGCCCAGTTTTCATTCACTGATGATGATTAAGGTCCCCACAATTATTATATTTCCTTTATTACATGCTCTACTTTTTTTTATTAAATACTTCGTACAACTGTATAACTTGCTATAATTACGGTAAATAGTATTAGATTAAATGTTGCAAAGAACAGTAGCAAGGATGAGGATTGGGATAGTTTTAGAAAGCAGCAAAGAGTGACGAAATGCTATTGAAACAGGACAAAATAATATGAAAGCAAATTGGCCTGGAATATAAAAACCGATTGTAAGAGCAGTTACAAGTATATTATAAGTAGTAACTAAAATAAACGCCAAGCCCTTTGAGAGTGTCTAGAGAAATTATCGTAGGGAATAAGGAAACAGCAAAGGCATTGAATAAATATTTTGTTTCTTTTTCATGACAAATTATACATCTGAAATATAGGGTAATCTAGGGACTAATAAGAGTGAGGAATTTAACTTAATTAACATGAGCAGAGAAGGGACTAAAAGACAACAAATCCCCATGTCTTGATGGCCTACAGCCTTGGCTTCCAAAATAAACAGCTGCAGAGATAGTGGATGCACCTGGTCATGCTTTTCCAAAAGTCCTTTTGACTTTAAAATGGTCCCAGCAAAAATGAAGTTGCAAAACATATTACCACTATTCAAGAAAGAGAATTGAGAAGGGGACAGTGAAAGAAAAAGGGACTACAATGGGATTGAAAGAGATTTAATAAGTTTACAACAAGGTTGCAAGTGGGAAATTGTAATGATATTCATTTTGAAAATAAGAACATATTAAAAATTAAGTTTTAAATATTGATAGTGAGGCAGACTTGTGTGGATTAGTGCACGGTTCACAGGAAGGGAACATTCTGTTCAGAAATTCTCAGGCCAATGGAAGATTGACCTCTTTTTGCCAAAAGATTAGAATACAAGAACAAGGAAGTCTTCCTACAACGAGAAAGAGCTTTTGTGTTTTCCTTGTTTGCTATATCCCATGCGAATGCTTCCTTTGATGCATCCCAGGCAAACATTGCGGATACTTACTGGTTGGTTTAGTTCTTTTATTTAGTATTACAGGCGGCCCCTCATTAAGCTCACCAAATTGCAATTACCCCAAGGGGTACGGGGAGTAGACTTCCCGGATATTAAAAGATACCAACTATGCATGCTTCTGTCTTTCATGAATGACAGACTTGTGAGGACCCCACATCAATATGGTTGGATATCGAGGCCTCCCAGGCAAAGTGCCCTCTTACTAGTCTGTCATTTATGTACAAGCTGAGGACAGTTATGGAATACTAAAGGAAATCAATCATTATTAATACTGTCAAAGCATGGAAAGTAATGCAACAGAGTGAGGGCAATCTATCTAAAATCTCCTTTCTCACCCCGATAGTTGGTATGTGGGAATTCTGGCCAGGGATAACGGACTCTGAATTTAAATTTTGGGCAACTAGGGGAGTCTCCTGTCTGGGTGACTTATTTGAGGGTGATATCATGATGTTCTTCCACCAAATGAGCCACAAGTATGGATTGTCTAGCAGAGACCTTTTTCAATTTTTCCAGGTCAGGGACTTTATCCAAAAAAGAACTATGCTTTTGACCAACCCTTACAGATTTGATACAGAGAAGACAGTGCTTCATTCCAAAAGCACTCTCTCGGTTAGTACTCTCTACAGCCTACCTGGGGGGCAGTGCCTCGGATGATATTGAGCGACTATGTGAGGTTTGGGAGCAAGAGTTGGGAGTGGAGATGTCCTCCGAGACATGGGAGGACGTTTGGGAGAACGCGAGAAAGATCTCGATCTGTAACAGAACATGTAACATGCCGTTGAAGGTACTTCGTAGGGTTTATTTGGTTCCCAGATCATCTTGCAAAATTCAAAAAGGGAGCACCTCCAATTTTCCCCAAGTGCAAAATAAGCACAAGAACCCTCACTCATTGCTTGTGGTCATACCACAAGCTTTGTATGTATTGGAGTGCTGTGGCAGAAGTAATACAGTGCGTCTTGAGGTCCGAAGTTAATGTAGACTCAGTCCCTCTTCTCCTGGGCTTGCCAAATTTACCTTCCTTAGATGTACATGGCAAAAAGCTTTTTAACATTTTCACTTACTGTACGAGGCAGAACATTCTGATGAGCTGGGTGTCTGAGAACCCCCCAGGCCTGTTGGGATGGCATAAGTTAATTATGGAACACATCCCTTTAGATTTCCTCACAAGCATGGTGCACCATAAACTGGAACTTTTTTTATAAGACATGACAGCCCTTTTTGAATAAACTGTAAGTAGATTTGTCTGCCATTTTAATTTGGGCCTTTGTTTAGCCGTGGTGATTAGGTTGAATGAACCTGAAGCCCTGGGAGGAAGAATCCCGAATAAATAATGCTGCCGAAGATTGGGAGCTTTGGTTTTGTTGCGCTAAGTGGTGTATTTATTGATTTGAGAGTATAGTTTTGATTTGTTTTGTAGAGTAGGGCAGGGTTAGCCCTGATCCTCGGATGCTGCCTTACCTGCTATGCTTTTCCAGCACCATTCTAATCTTGACTCTAATTTCTAATATCTGCAGTCCTCACTGTCGCTTGGGCTTGTAGTTAGTTTATTGTAATTGTTGTTATAATTTTATACTGTTATATTTTTGTAATTTTATAATTTTGTAAAGAAAAATTTCTCAATAAAAATATTTTATTTAAAGAAACAGCTTTTGGGAAACCACATTTGAATAGTGCAAGTTTTGTTTCTATATCTAAGGAACAATACATTTATAGGCAGTCCAGCCAAGATTTATTTGATCGGTTTGTGGAATAAGGGAACTTGCCTGTGATGGGCAACTGAGTAAATCCCTGGAATTTAGAAGAATGAGAGGTGACTTCTTGAAATATACATGACTAAGAAGGTGTGTGGCAGAGAAGACACTGACAGGTTGTTTTGCCTGGCTGGTGAGTCCAAAGCACTAATACTAAAATATATCATAATGTTTAAACTCAAATAGCAAGTTAGATGTCAGATTAAAGGAGTGAACTCACACTTCTTTCACTGTGACTGGGCTAAATTAGTTGAATTCTTGTTTTAATAGCATAGAGAGTGTATCTATACCACAGGGATTGAGGTGTTCAAGAAGATGGTACTTCGTCACCTTCACAAGGTCAATTAGGGATGGGCAACAAATCCTGGCTTTGGCAGTAATACTGACATCCTATGAAAGAATAAAAATGAAGTAAGCACATCTCCAAGTCTGTGGCTTACCAACTGTGCAATGCAATTTGTAACTTTTATCCGGAGGTCTATCTTCTCTGGTTTGGATTAGATGACATTGTTGTGGCAGAGAATGAGGAGTTGTGTTCTACTCCCAGCTTTACAATACTGGACTTGGGCGTGCCTGATACTTACAATGAATGCTACAAATTTGAAATTAAATTGCATGGAAAGTTCTACTTTTAAACAATTGAAAGAATTGTTCAAGAAAGACTATTACTAAATCCTAAAAATAGAAATTATTCTAAATCCATGTCTGTTTTAATCACAGCAATCAACGTTGAAGTCAAAATGGCTTCAACAGTAAGTTAAATTCTAGTCTAATAATAATTACAAATTACACATTCCCTCATTTTAAACCCTTTCTGATTTGCTAAATAACCTCGAAATCCAGTGTCAACAGCTCCTTAGGTTTTAAGAAGGTTAAATACTGAGCCTTTGACCATACTTTTGGTTATCAGACCGAAAATTGTCCTCGGTGGCTTGGTGTCTTACCTTGCATTATAATGCTCTTGTGAAGAGTCTTTGGATATTTTATTATGTTAAAGGAACAGAATAAATAAATATTATTGTGGTTAACATCATATAAGTTAAGAATTAAGTGGTACTGAAACACTGGATGGAATCTGATAGGATTCTCAGTGATGTGGACTATGGTGAAATTTCTCCAGAATCGGATGAGAAATTTGGCAAGATCCATCTTGGCATCAGAAGTAAATCACACCATTCTCTATGCAATTGAAAAACAGCATATTAAGTTTCTTGCTAGGCAGCAGCAAGTTTGCAACTGAGAGGAATTATTGCTTGTTGATGGTCTAGCACTCCACATTTATGAACAGCTTTCCATCTTATCAACCTGCCAACAAGCTAGATATTGTAAAATCTCAGCATGGTAGTTAGGAGTAGGTACATGTTGAATCCAAGTCGCCACTTTTCCCCAAAGGACCCCTGTGTTGGCCAGTCAACACCAACATCAACAGAGCATGTTCAGTAGGTACCAGCCACACACATCTACATTAGTATCTGACATATGCTAGCCTCTAGGACCCTCATGACACATCGCTGATCCACTTAAAGATGCTTCTGTACTTTCCATGCTGCACTTCAGACTGTACAGGCAACTGTCATTGTAATGCTGTCAAAAGGACACTTTGTGCTTCTGACAGACACACCCAGCTCATGATGCCAGGTTGCATCTCTGGGTTCTGCACTTGCTCTCATAGCACTCACTCACTCTGAGCTAATGTAATGTTCATAGTGTCCCTGCCTTGCCTTTTTACACTTTACCCCTCAGCCAGAAATATAGGTTGTATTACTTCTATCTTGCCTTGCAGATTAGCCCAGGCACAAAGGAAATAAGTTGTCAGCAGGCCTCAGTCAAATCACAGAAACATTGTCAAGGGGAAATAGCCATAAGGCTGGGGATCCTGGTACTTTAAGTAAAGCACGCCGTCTGATATAAGTCCAAGCTACACAGGCAGTCAGATTCAGGATTTTCTCCACCTAAGGGGGGTTATGGACCAGACCAGATCCCCTCAAAATATTTTAAGAAGATAGCCTAGACCCTAATCTTTCCTTATTGTAAAGGCAGATGTAAAGTGCTGTGTTCCAGATGCAATTCAACTGATTAGACTACTCAACACAATGTATTTTAACTATAATGTTTAAATAAAATGAAAGAAAGAATTCAGGATAACATCTCTATTGGAAAACCTAACTGAATAATAGGTACAGTAGCTATTACTAATTTACTGTCCCAATACAGTAACATCCCATAAACACACCCTTTGCCAAAAAGGTAAACTCAGAAACAGATCTTGTCTCACATGCAATCCAGGAAGAGAACTTTCAGCTTTCGTCTGTAATTGAGAGGGGAGGGAAAATAGTTTCTACTTCTTCCAACCTACAACAGCAACTGCTGAAAGTTCACTAAAAATCCTTGATCTGTGAGAGCTTGACCATACCTAATCAGACTACTTCTATTGTTCCAACTTGAAAAAATCTCCAAGGCCTCCCAAGTTGTTTATCTTTTCATAGACTGCTCTACACCTCTTAGTCTCTCTCTATGAGAAACCAGGACAAAACACACCACTTAAAGCTACAGCATCAACACAGAATTGAGGTGCTGAATGTCGGGCACCTTAATGCCTGGTAAGACACATTTGGCCCTATTTGTGTTGCCTTCCGCCTGGTAATTTGCAGATCAGAGGTCCTGCAGGGTTCATGCTATCAGGAGTTGTTGGGTGACAGTGAGTGGGAAGATGTCGCAGGCAATAGTGAGAGTGATAGAACATGATCTTAATGGAAAGTGGATACAGCAGCATGGTATGGGTTTGATTTATTGGAGAGAATATACTTCTGTAGAAGGGCTAGGTCATTGATTTTCCTTCTATATTGCTGTGCATTCCTCCACATGGCTGAGATTGCACTGAATCTGGTGGCAATCTTGGACCAGGTTTGGTGTTGTGGCCTCCTCTGCTGGTCTTGGGGAAAGGGGAAGTTCCATGTCTGCATCACTCCATCCAGCAGGGGCTCCAGGTCCTGCCTACCAAGTGAGGTGCCAATTTCCTCTGCTTGCCATGCCTGAGGCAAGTGTCAGTAGCTGTACAGGGTAGCCCACGACTGACAATGCTTGATGGTATGGGTGCAAAGAATGCTGGTGAATTCTGGGATATCTGCTGATTGGCAAGTTGTTCTGGAAATGGAGCGTGCTAAGATGGGGCTGGAATTGGATGTGAAGGGTATCAGGCAGGAAAGGTAGGCCATTAATTGTGCTATGGAGAAAGTGAGGACTGCAAATGCTGGAGATCAGAGTCGAGAGTATGGTGCTGGAAAAGCGCAGCAGGTCAGGTAGCATCTGAGGAGCAGGAGAATCGACCTTCATCAAGAATGATGAAGGGCTTATGCCCGAAACGCTCATTCTCCTGCTCCTTGGATGCTGTCTGACCTGCTGTGTTTTTCCAGCACCACATTCGCGACACTAATGGGGCAGGTTTAGTAAGAAATGACA
This sequence comes from Chiloscyllium punctatum, assembly GCF_047496795.1. Lineage (NCBI taxonomy): Eukaryota > Metazoa > Chordata > Chondrichthyes > Orectolobiformes > Hemiscylliidae > Chiloscyllium > Chiloscyllium punctatum. The sequence goes on from NC_092770.1 coordinate 47,151,733, forward strand.
AAAAAATCTCACTAGGGGAAATCTCTCCAAAAATCTTGAAACAAACAAGACTCTGCCCACTGTTTCTGTGTAACACACTCGCAAATATGAGCCTTATTTACAAATATGAAACTGTATTGTTTTTGTACTCATTTCAAGAATATTTACCCATCTGACCTTTTTCATACAGTCCCTACTGATTATCAAAAATGTGGATATTCATATTTCATGTTCCCCAGATAAATGAAAGTGATGACTTCTTGCTGGATAGTGTTATGAACACAGCTGATGGTAATACTGCACAAGTCAGACCCCAGAGTGAAACTTGGGTCTGATAGAGCATACATCTACAGTCTGATTACCATGGTGGCCCTCCACTTAACTTATTCACAAAGGCTGCCAATGTTCTTTTAATTTAAAGAAAAGAGGTTTACTACACAAAAGATAATATTTGTGAACATATATGATCATTTCAAAATATCTTACTAAAAGTAGCAAAAAGATTCAATCCTCTTCCCAGCCATACCTTTTAAACAAAAAACCCAAGGAGGTATCACTCCTTTCTTAACTCTTTATATGCTTACTAAAATGATTATTTTCAGCCCTTGTCTGTGGACAACTGAAGCAGCTTCAGATTTCTTTTTAGTCTTCAAGGTCTAAAGACTTCTTTCTGGCTTAGATCGCCCAAATGTGTGTGTTTAATTCTGGAGCCTAAAGATTTCTGCCACTTTCACAGCCTAACTACAAACTAAACGCTCAGAGTTTGCAGAATTCTACCAAACTAAGAAAAAGCTCTTCTGCTATGATTACATTTGCTCTTCTGAACTCAACCCGACTTGTGGCCCCTGACCATCTGTTTTGGTATCATAAAACTCAACTCTACAAAGATTCAGCAATTAACTCTCCAGGTAGTTAATTGAATCATTTAATTTAAGTCACATGGTTTCTTGAAAAAGCTGTCTTCAGTATAGTGCTCAAAATGACTTTCTGACCTTTGTTTTAAAAAAAATCACATTTCCAGAGCTGAAAACTGAAAAGAATTTAAAAAATATTCATTTTCTAATTCAAGAGAACAAATCATAATATATCACAAACCTACATCACAATAATTACATATTGAAAGAAAAAAGAACTTTTTAACAGCTCAATTGCATATTTGGAATGTCAAGGAAGCTTAGTCCATTGCATTTGCAAGAAAAAGTGTTTATCCATGCAGACTTATAACAATATTCTAAGAAAATTAAAGGGCCAGCACTGATATGAATGCTCTCCAATATCTTATTTACTTTCCTCTGTTACACATCAGCAATGATCAATGTCAAAGTAAACGAAAGTATGTGTTGAACACATGGAACTCTAGAATTCATCCCGTGATTGCATCTGCTTTGTCATGACTATGATAAACTGGCTTGAACAAAGACATCAGCAAATGCATTGAAATCAACAAAATCATCCTAGTCCCCTTTAAGGATCTTTAGTGCAAGATTTAACTGTATCACTAAACATCACTATTACACTTGAGCACCTCCAATTCACTGTTCATGCTACCACCATCTAAGGCTTCAAAAGGAAAACATGTCAGCTCATCTCCTAACAAAAGCGTGGGAATTTGGAAACTTAATGGGTAGCATATTGTTGTAACTGTTGTGACATCAGACCAGCTGAGTGTGTTGACATGGATATTACAAATGAGGAAAGCACCCTGGGGCTTTTTATAGTTCATTGGATCCCTGCTGTAGCATAAAATCACAATAGGACTAACATAGTCCTGGTTTTGGAATCATTGCAAAAATTGCTTCAAACAATCACATTTCCAATAAACATTTTGAGCAGCAGAAGTAAGTGTTATATTGTGAATTTATCGGATTATCAGTTCAATCATTTTTGAATCATTATACTATTTTGATAACTGTAGTAGAAGATCTGACAACTTATTTGCTATAGGTTCACTTCCTGATATCAATAGTACAAAGAGCAGAATTAACTAAAACATGCTTGAACATTTATTATTTATGCTTTACCTACCTGCTCTGAGCTCATCTTCTGCAACTCTTCCTCCCACATTGCCCTGTCATTGTCAATTCCATATGCCGGGGGTGGTGTCAATCCTTGAAGAATCTGAGAGTCACGGTCCTGACACAGAGACGTAAGGTGTCCTATGTACAGCTTCAGTTTACTGCGATTCTGGTTCAGTTCTAATAGTGACTGGATGATCTGCTAGGAAGGAAATAAAAAGGTTGGAACAAGCCATCACCATTAAACATTTCCAATAGCAAATGTGGCCATCACCATTAGAATAAGTAAATTCTGGAAGCCTTCACCACAAAGTTGAGACTTAAACATGAGAGACATAAGGCAGAAAATCTGCAATGTAGCCACATACCAAAACTAAAAAAAAGACATTAAATAATGTAGTTACTAACACCCAACATTGTACTAAAAATTATGGAATGGCCCAAGTTTCATGAGAACAGCCACAGACCTCCTACCAAAACAAAAGCAACAAAATCAAGGCAGCATGAAAACAATCACAAACATTTTAAAACAACAGAAATGTAATGATTTGAAATAGGAGGTTTCCCCCTTTCTGAACTTTTTGGCTTGTTACCTGTAATATGAGAGTTTAACTTCTGATCATTTCGAATTCTTAAATGCTCTACTTTGTTCCCATCACCAGCATCACCAAACTGTTCTTCTCAAACAAGAAACAGAAGTTTCTAAATTTTGTATAGCATTTTTCATGACTCAAGACATTCCAAAGCACACCACAGCCAAAATATTTCTGAAGAGTTGTTGTTTTTCACTGTACTTTGTAGTATCCAATTTCTACACACCAAGATGATAAATGGTAGAATATTCCACTTTTGGTAGAGTTAATTGAGAAATAAATGTTAGCTAGAATTTTGAGACAACCTTTCTGCTCTTCTTAAAAAAATCCTTGGCTTACCACTACAGCTGAAAATATCCCCCAGTAACTCCCTTAATGGTCTGGTTTCTGGGCCGGGCTTGAACCCAAACTTCTCACACACAGAAATGTGTGTACTATCATTAAGTTCAGGCTGACACTCAAAACTTGGATATTTTGCCGCAAACAAAAGCATACAAGATTATTCTAAAACATATACTGTCCAGTCTACATTTGGAGTAATGTGTAGGTCACCAGGATAGAAAAAGGACATATGTATATTGAAAGGATACCAAATAGAGGTGAGATAAGGGTAAAGATTGGTATGGATGTATGGATATATTAATTCAGACATTACATTAAAACATATCAGGTTTGTAGAACGGAAGACTCACATTTACATTAGTGAAAATAAGTTATACCAGATACTATAATTACTTCTTAAAAATGCCAAAGTGATAAATGTTTCGAATAACCTACTAAGCAATGTAGCTGGAAGTAAAATTATTTTTAACAAAACTGAATGCTTGCCTGAAGTATTAATGTTCCTTGCTATTGAAGTTTAAATGCTGAAAGCCTACATATTTGTATTGCTAGACTGTTAATTCAGAAACCCAGGTATTGTTCTGGGGACCTAGGTTTGAATCCCATCATGATAGATGGTAGAATTTGAATTCAATAAAAATCTGGAATTAACGGTCAATTGATGACCATGAACAATTGTCAGAAAAACCCATTTAGTTTACTAATGTCCTTTAGGGAGGAAAACTGCTGTCCTAACCTGATCTGGCCCACATGTGACTCCAGACCCACAGCATTGTGGTTGACTCTTAACTGCCCTCTCAGTAATTAGGGATAGGCAAATGTTGTTGGCCCAGCCAGTATCGTCCACATCCCGTGAAAGAATTTAAAAAAGCTCCACGTAAATATATTCAAAGGTTGTATTTTTTGTACTTCAGAATTTGATTTAATCTCACTGAAGATGTCACTACAGTCAGAATGATAGCTGTTTGTAAACAATAGCTATTTATAGGTGTAGAATAAAAGGATTGGTTTGAAGTTTGCACAATTCCATATGAGCACTAAGAAACAAAGTCTACACCAATGATCCACACTCAGGATCTAGAAGAAAGATTTTGCTTCATTAGTTGACAAGAACATTGTATTAATTATATGTATTGGTACTTGTACAATAACAGCTGCTGGCCTAAACATCAAAGTACTTGTGACTGCTATGGTTATCATGATTAAGATAGGAGATCCTAGCTGCAGCTCCTGATCATTTCCCAGTGTGAACTGTATATGCGACTTAGTATCTATTTCTCAACATTATGAATATAATTTTGTTTCCAAAATGGCATTGGCAGCCTGTGTGAAGCACACCAGATGCCATTTTAGTGAGGGTGCTTGCATGTCCAAATGAAGCATCCTTGGAAACCAAACTAGGTAGATTGTGATATCAGCAACACTGAAAATCAACCAGCAATTAACCTGAAGATAGCGAATAATCCCTTTAACTCATAATTGTGGTAATGTGTATCATGGTGATTTGACACTAGTATTGCCATTTTGGTATGTAACGGGATCATCAACTTTCAGGGCAGTCAATGATTGATTTGTACCGGCTGTTGCTGGGTTAGTAGAATTGTTTGGAGGTTAAAGTTCAAGTCTGTAAGGAGTGGTGCAGCATGTGGTTAAAGTTCTCACTTCAAGTGCTTGCTTTGATACCACAGTTACTACTTTAAGGGATTATCATCCATCTTCAGGTTAATTGCTAATTGATTTTCAGTAGCTGCTGTGGCAATTATAGAATTATTTGATGATTTCTTAGAGTAGTTTAAAGTTTCTAAAGCTTACTGACAGTGATGTAGCATTTCCTAAAGGATTCTGTCCTAACTTCTGCACAAAGCATGGGCTGTCAGATATCCATGCAGCCAGTTACATTCACCTAGACTGCGGTATGAACAGAAGTGATAAATAACAGAACAATCTGCTGGGGTGGGGAGTGGAAGGGGGCTCAGCAGCATTCAGCAGGCGACTCCAACTACTCGTGTTCAAACAGTAACACTTTTATCTGAATCTCAGTAAGCAGTGTATCAGATGTTGGCATTTCACTAAGGATATCTTCATTGAAATCTGCCACCTGTTACTCCAGCCTCAGAGCAGGGTTAGTGACTGTGACGATGCCAGGAACTGCAGTAGACAAGCCACAAACTAAGAGTGGCCATTGAATGAAAAGGACTATCCTAATGTAACATGGCTCATGACACTGGATGAGCAACCTAATGGCAGGTGGACAGCAGGCAAGAAAGGTTGTCAGGGCCAGGCCCTTAACAATGCCTGCCACAGCTATCTGGTTCCAATACCTTTGCAATATTTGTCTGAATGGTTTCAATGCTCTCATTCTCCCCATCCTCTACAGTAAGGCCTTAGTGCAGTGTCAGAAAACATTAGAGCTTTCATTCTGCCATGTTGTGCCATTATTGAGTGGGTCCTCTGCTGGGAGCGCTTTCAGCAGCTACCTGTTCTTGAAAGAAGGCATCTCTGTTTTAAGAGGCTGGCTTTAAATATTGCAGCTAGCAACTAGCATCTTTCAATTTTGCAGCCCTTGTCAGGTGTGTAGTCACTCAACAGTGCACTCAGAATTGGCTGTACACAGCGATCACTTAAATCAGCAGACAGTCTCTACCTGGCCAATTTCACAGAAGGCGAGGTTCAGCTCTGAATGCTCAATGGCTGATATGTCTGACAAAGTCACTGATCAGGCTCGTAGCAAAAAATGGTGGGAGAAGAGATGGAAATATTAAACATTATTCATGTCTTGTTTGTTGAGAACACCAGACCCTTTAAAAATAGCAATTACAGTCAGTTCTGATATAACACGACTGTTCCGTTCTCATGCGATCTTGTAAGAAAATTGTGCAATAGCTATGGCTTTCAAATTAATGAGGCTGGAATCACATTATAACCAATGGTTAGATAAGGCAAGTTTGCATTCTGCAAATAACGGTCTAAATTATTCAACCATGTTCAAGCCAATTTGTGTTGAAGAAACATGCAGTACAGCAGACTTGACTGTACATGGATTTGGCATAGGAGTAGACAGATATGTTTCAAGAAAGAACAATCCAAGGAAGGGGCACTCAACCTGAAACGTTAACTCTGATTTCTCTCCAGATCTGCTGATCTTTTCCAGCAATTTCTGTTTCTGATTTATAGTATCTGCAGCTTTTCCTGATTTTACTGATATTTACATCTTCCCATTCTAATATGCAATATTCAAACAAGCTTAACTTTCAGCTAACTGACTGGTCTGTTCATTTGTTTATTTAAATACAGGAGTCAGCATTCAGAATTAATAATACTCCATTTTACAACAGCTAGCCAGAGGAATCAATCAAGTAGTCCTTTCTGAACAGATAATAGAATCTGATGGAAAAGTCTATGAGGTTGCTGCCTCTCTTAGGAAGAAAACCATCTTTATCGTCTTTTTGTGAAGACTTTGTGAGGCAGGGTGCCTGGAGGTGGTGGTAGATGGTGCATGCAGGAATGAGATAAGAATAGCACTTTAGAGGCATCCCTTACTTGGGATTAAAATGTTACATGTGAAATTTTGTTAATTTTCCTTTACATTTAAATAAAATGCAAACATAGCAGCATGTCCCCCTGTCAAGGGTTTAAGATACCTTGGAATCTGGGATGGACATGGCTGATGTCACTATCTCAACCCCTTTGCAGTTTGAACAGGAGAATTAATTTCTTCCAAGATACACCGGACACAAGGGGTGAGCTACTGTACATTACCCGTGCCTGTATCAGATGCAGAGTTTGAGGAATCTGACGTGGTGGTAAAACACCCCCGATGGAGCTACACAAAAAAGAACCAGCCTATGTCCTGGACGCGGGGGAGGGATGTAGTGATTGTAATGTGGTCAGCCAAGGGGACCTCATAGAATAGGAGTTATCTGATTGGGGCTGTTAACCTGGTCCCATCAGGGAACCCTGGCTGACAAATATAAACAGGAATATCAGAGGTTACATTCACTGGAAATTGGCTCTGAGGAGGCTAGATTAGTGTCAGGGACTCTCCAAGTTTAAATGAAGGGGGACTTGGATATGGGATACATTGTGGAGCTATTTCAGTTATCTCCTTTCTGGGGCTGATCAGGTGCCTTGTCTCCCGCAATTCTGAGAGTGCCAATGGTCTGGGAAATTTTTTTGGCCAGCTGCAGGACTTTCGCAATGAGGTAGTCACCAGATTATGGCCCCACACTTTCTAAATTCTGGATTAGTGATGCTGGAAGAGCACAGCAGTTCAGGCAGCATCCAAGTAGCTTCAAAATCGACGTTTCGGGCAAAAGCCCTTCATCAGGAATATAAGGGCTTTTGCCCGAAACGTCAATTTCGAAGCTACTTGGATGCTGCCTGAACTGCTGTGCTCTTCCAGCATCACTAATCCAGAATCTGGTTTCCAGCATCTGCAGTCATTGTTTTTACCCCACACTTTCTAAGCCTGATGTTTTCAGTAATGTATCAGTACATGAGCTGGTGTGGAGATTACAGGAGGTAGCCTTGCCACTGTTTACTCTGAGGACTCCAAATTCTTTTCAACAAAAATGGAGATGGAACATCTTGGTGAGTGGCTGATTCACCTGGAGGTGGTGGATGTGTTGGCGGTACTTGCAAGACAAAGAGAGAAACCATTGCGGCCAGTGGTTAGAAGTGGTGTGTAATTAATGTGACAGACGGTGGGGTTACAATGAGAGTTGCAGTGGAATGACCAATGGGACTTACTCAGTTATAATGTCATAGAGATGTACAGCACGGAAACAGATCCTTCGGTCCAATTCGTCCATGCCCACCAGATATCCCAACCTAATCTAGTCCCATTTACCAGCACCTGGCCCGTATCTCTCCAAATTCTTCCTATTCATACACTCATTAGATGCCTTTTAAATGTTGCATTTGTAGTAGCCTCCACCACTTCCTCTGGCAGCTCTTTCCATATACGCACTACCCTATGCGTGAAAATGTTGCCTTGCAGGTCCCTTTTATATCTTCCCCTCTCACCCTCTAGGTCTGGACTCCCCTATCCCAGGGAAAAGACTTTTGTCTATTTACCCTGTCCATGCCCCTCATGATTTTATAAACCTCTATAAGGTCACTCCCTCAGCCTCGGACACTCCAGGGAAAGAGCCCCAGCCTATTCAACCTCTCCCTATAGCTCAATCCCTCCAACCTCCTCTCCAGAGAGAAAAGTCCAAGCTGAGTCAACCTCTCTTCATAAGGCAAGCCCTCCAGTCCAGACAGCATCCTGGTAAACCTTCTTTGCAGCCTCTGTACCTTTCCTATAATAGGGTGACCAGAACTGGACACAATATTCCAAGTGTAGTCTCACCAGGATTTTGTAGAGCTGCAGCAAAACCTCACGGCTCTTAAACTTAATCCCCCTGTTAATGAAAGCCAAAACACCATATGCTTTCTTAACAACCCTATCCACTTGGGTGGCAACTTTGAGGGATCTATGTACTTGTATACCCAGATCCCTCTGTTCCTCCACACTGCCAAGAATCCAGTCTTTAATCCTAAATTCAGCATTCGAGTCCGATCTTCCAAGATGCATCACTTCACATTTATCCAGGTTGAACTCCATCTGCCATTTCTCAGCCCAGCTCTGTATCCTGTCAATGTCATGCTGCAGCTTGCAATAGCCCTCGATACTGTCAACAGCACCTCCAACCTTCGTGTCATCTGCAAATTTACTAACCCACCCCTCAACCTCCTCATCCAAGTCATTTATACAAACTGCAAAGAGCAGAGGCCCAAGAACGGAGCCCTGTGGGACACCACTCAACACTGACCTCCAAGCAGAATACTTTCCATCTACAACCACTCTCTGCCTTCTGTCAGCCAGCCAATTCTGAATCCAGATAGCCAAATGTCCCTGTATCCCATACTTCCTGACTTTATGAATGAGCCTACCATGGGGAACCTTGAGAGGCATGGATAGAGTCAATAGCCAGAGACTTTTCCCCAAGGCATGATTGACTGGCACAAAGGGTTATAATTTTAAGATATTAGGTGGAAGATATAGAGGAGACATCAGAGATAGGTTCTTTATGTAGAATTGTGAATACATGGAATGCATTGCCAGCGGTGGTGGTGGAAGCAGAGTCATTAGGGACATTTAAACGACTGCTGGACATGCACACGGACAGCAGTGAATTGAAGGGTGCATAGGTTAGGTTATTTATTTTAGATTAGGAATAATCCTCGGCACAACATCATGGGCCGACAGGCCTGTTCTGTGCTGTACTTTTCTATTTTCTATGTTCTAACCCTGCCAACATCCTTGTAAACCTTTCCTGAACCCTTTCATGTTTCACAACATCCTTTCGATATGAAGGAGACCAGAATTGCATGCAATATTCCAAAAGTGGCCTAACCAACGTCATGTAAAGCCGCAACATGACCTCCCAACTCCCATACTCAATATTCTGACTAATAAAAGAAAGCATACCAAGTGCCTTCTTCACTACCCTATCTACCTGCAACTCTACTTTCAAGGAGCCGAACCTGCACTTCAAGGCTGATGGGACATTTATGTTTTGTTCTCATCACAGGAGCATTTCTGGCCTTTTGCTGCAAGGGTCAGACTACTCTCTTTGGGTGAAGAGCCTAAATTTGGGCACCTCTTCACCTGTTTGCCCTGTCCTCTTCTCTAACGAGAGAAACGGAAGAATTGGCTGAGATGAAATGGGTGGCATGGTTATTAGTCCTGGTGCAGGATGATGAACAGTGGGGTGGGGTGCCCTGCTAAGTGAATAGGTTGCATAGAGGGCTTGCACGGTTAGTGAAGTTTGAAACTTGGTGAAGGAAAACGTTGCAGACAAGAGTGAGAGCAGTAAAGTATGAGTCTTGTTGGGAGGTGGGTACAGTAGCAGAAAGTGATTGAGTGCAATGTAGTAGAGGACAGCACTGTGGCTCAGTCGTTATCATTGCTGTTTCACAGCGCAAGGGATCAGGTTCAATTCCACCCTCAGGCGACTTTCTATGTGAGGTTTGCACATTTTACCTCTGTCTGCGTGGATTTCCTCCCACAGTCCAAAAGGTGTGCAATTTAGATGGATTGGCCATGCTAAATTGCCCTATATTGTCCAGGGATGTGTAGGTTAGGTGGATAAGCCGTTATAAATGCAGAGTTAAAGGGATTGGGTAGTGGAATGGATCTTGGTGGGATGCTTTTCAGAGGGTTAGTGTGGGCTCGATGGACCGAATGGCCTGCCTCCATACTAGGGATTATATGATCTATGACAAATATAAAAGAGTGAGACTGGACTTAACTATGGTTAGTATCTACAGTTCAAATAAGTGTAGACACATGGTTGATTTTGTGAAGAGATGAGGCAAAACTAATTACCTTCATGCGTTCTTGTGCTTTGTCAGCAATAAATACATTCGTCCTTCATCTGTCACTACAGCCTGAAATGTATATTTGCTGTGGCTGGATGTGAAACTCTTCTGAATATTTGGGAGCATTCACTGTCCTCCTATCCATGGATGTAAAATTATGTAAGGAACTGTTTTGAGAAATATTTGCCTCATATGGATTGATTGGGAACATCCCAATTCACCTTTGGTAAGTTCCTAAAATCTTTTATGTTGCCCCAAGTAGGTAGCAACGTTTGACCTGATACTTTTCTGAGGAAGAGAAGGAAGATTTAAACAGGAATGAGCATAGTTCTCTTTAAGACATTAACCTGACAAGTAATTTTAGAGAAGCATTGTTACATAACTTAGCAGCAAGTCTTAAAGCCAGAGACATTGTCTGGGATGAAGGAAGTCAACAATGAAATAGGAAAGAAAATGCAATTAAAGAAAATGAAGAGTCTCTGCTCCTTAACATACAAAATATGAAGAAGAATAATTACTCATTCAATTTTAAATAAAATATCTCCATCACCAATGTACCTTTCCATCAAATTATTCTGTTTGGTTTCCTTTCTGTGATTAACTTTACAACATGATATATTTTTACTATGATGACTAGAAATTATTGCTAGTCATGACAGTGTGAAGGAAAAGAACTAACAAACATCTAGTACTACGAAATGAAACTGCAGTGATGGCAATTAAGTTCCTTCACCTTGGTTTCCAATAAAGCATTCATACTTCATTGCTTAAAAAATATTCCAATTATAATAAACAATATAAATTTTAAAGTTAAGACTTTTTGTGGTGCAGTGGTAACGCCCCTAACTCTGCATCAAGAAACCTGTGTTTAAGGTTCACCTGCTCTGGAGGTGTGTACTAACATTGCTTTACAGTTTGATTAGTAAATATTGAAAATGTTAAACTTAACAATAATTCTTTTTAACATAAAAGGGATATTGATGACAAGATTTCTCTTTTCAAGGCTTTTCAATGTCTTCTCTTTTGTCTGGGCTGTAAGGAAGAAAATCATGTTTGAAAATAAACTCTGTTTTTGCTAAACATCAGTATCATCACTTCTTCTAATGACATATCTACAGAGCCAACTCGCAACAACAGTCTGAAAAGGTGTTGCTGGAAAAGCACAGCTTATGCCCGAAACGTCGATTCTCCTGTTCCTTAGATGCTGCCTGACTTGCTGCGCTTTTCCAGCAACACATTTTCAGCTCTGATCTCCAGCATCTGCAGTCCTCACTTTCTCCAGCAACAACAGTCTGTCAACACAGCAGGTCACAGAATAAGATCAATCCTGGCTGCTGATTAGGCAAGTGCTTCATAATTGATGTCATTTTCCAGGTGAATGTGGGTTGGAAGGTGTGGAATTTCAAAAATATTTCCAATAGTTAAGCAACCAGAAAATGCAGCAGCTTGTAAGTGTCAGCTGTCCTTTGACTGCTCCACATCGGTCATCAACCATACAACAACTTTATGCAGTGAAGAGAAAGTGTTACAACAATGAAAATAATATGCGCACACCAAATATTGCCACAAAATCCCCATGGCTGGTGTCAGGTCTCTTATTTCTTATTTTATTTCATTTAAAAGCTTACTTTTCAACTTTCATCTGAAGTATCTAACATTGTCCATCATTCCCCTAAACCAACTGGATCTGTTCACACTTTTTTTTGCTGTGCTTACATTGCTGTAAACTTTGAGAGATCTGTGCTGACTTTTTTCCCTTTTCATTCACTTGGATTCTGCTCTGAAACTTTCTCATTGCAAAAATTTGGAAAGCTTAGCATGTTATCAAATATGTATACAAATCTGGGTCCGGTTACAATTTTGAGGTAACCTTAGTGTTGAGACTTAAAATGATTTTTAATGAAGCAGACCATGGAGAACAAGATCAGGTTGAACAGGAATTATATGCTGCTAGAAAATAGTAGCATTCTGTATTTGAGAAATGAAATACAAGGGTAGAAGAATGAAAAAACTGGGCTGCTGCCTATGACACAGGGAGATAGAAACAGAAGCAAGCTATTTTAGAATGACAGAACAATCCAGAAAATTAGAGTGTGCAGGCATCTTTCAGAGAGAATCAGGTCATTCAGAAAAGATTGGGAAAAGCAGCCATACAGTTTAGCTGTGTCCAAAACAGTCAGGGCAGAAAATAAAAGAACTCCGAGGGAGTTTAATGTTAGTAAGAAGAAAAAAAATCAGAAAAAGGTTGTGGAAGTGGATTTTAAAGAATCCATGTTAACAAATAATTATTTTCATGTTTGTTTAAAGGTCTCAGGGAGAAACATGAATAAAAGAAATAGCATCATGTGAATGAGGAAGTTTGCTGAAAAGTAACAGCCATACCGAAAGAAGATTAAATTTGAAGTTCTGATGTTAAAATTCACAGCCTCTAGTAAATATGTTCCTTGTCTGTTCACCATGATAAACAAATTGCAAACGTAAAACATGCCTATCAAGCCAGGTTTCACTCAGGGATCTAGTGTGTCGAGTGTTACTATGAGCTGAGATTATAACAATAGAAAGAGAAATTGTTTATCAAATTCATTTCGGACAGTTCCAACCTACATGCGCAGAATTGAAAAGAACAGTGACTTAAACCAGGCATCGCAAACCATTTCCTCTTCACTTACCGTATTGATCTGCATGCACCACATGAGCTCTAAGCTCAATGGTCTTTGATTGGGTAGCATATTGAAAGAGCATACTACACTAATTTCTTTCCACCAGCTACTAATAAATAAGTTGCACTACCTTACTTTGGATTTGCTGAATACTTGTGTTAGATTTTCAGTTGATTAATGTGGCAAACATCAGTGCAATCCTAGTAGTACAGTCCTTATAATTTAAGTTAATAATAGTCCTTTCAACTCACAAAGATCAAAAATACTGTCATTCAATAGTGATGGCTAGTAAAATTATGAGTTCAATAATGAGAGACAACCCAATTATCATGTAATAAAATAGTATCAAGGTCTGCCTAATTACCTAGCTCTGGCATGGACCCATGCTCTCCTCCAAGTAAGCATGTGTTTTAAAAGTTGGAAGCATAAATGTGAAACCATTATTCTCACAATGTTGGACTTAATAAATCCATTCACGGTGGCACAGTGGTTAGCACTGCTGCCTCACAGCGCCGGAGACCCGGGTTCAATTCCTGCCTCAGGCGACTGACTGTGTGGAGTTTGCACGTTCTCCCCGTGTCTGCGTGGGTTTCCTCTGGGTGCTCCGGTTTCCTCCCACAGTCCAAAAATGTGCAGGTCAGGTGAATTGGCCATGCTAAATTGCCCGTAGTGTTAGGTAAGAGGTAGATGTAGATGTAGGGGTATGGGTGGGTTACGCTTCGGCGGGGCAGTGTGGACTTGTTGGGCCGAAGGGCCTGTTTCCACACTGTAAGTAATCTAATCTAATCATTCAGCTAGTACCTTAACATTATCTTTCCAGTTCTGAATGATACAGCAACTCCACCCAGATGTTCAATTTCTTTTCACCTTTTGCACAAAGTATTTTTAGAAATGTTTACCATAATAATCAAAAACAAAATACTCATATTTGTTAAAAAATATTTTCCTTTGTCCTTCCTCCTGGTCACTTTGTCTCAAACCTAAGGTTTGTCCTTCTTTAGGAATCTCCTCTGCAATAATCCCACCTCAACTACACCTGTCCCAATTTCAGTCTCTTATGTATATTCCTCTCTCTTTGACACTACTGTCAGTTATCCTGGCAGCTACAACCTCCTCAGCTACAATTCCCTCAATAACACCCACCATCTGTCTCTTCCAACATCATCCAGGAAACCCTCTCTGTGAACACTCTTCTATTCACTCTTGCTAATTGCTTGCTCTTTGACTTAGTTGTCTTTCCATGTTAAGCACTGTGGAATGCCTTTCTATTTCAGTTATTGGACAAAATTCCTGCTTCCTACTTGAGGACTGATATGAACTGATTTTTCCAATTGACTTTTGGTGCCCAAAGAAAAGTCTGGCATATGAATTGTGATGTGATCAACTAAAAGCAGACTTGCAATCTTCCAACTGGCAGAGTTTTGTGTGTGGGATAGGTGACCTGTGTGTTCTCACTTCAATTGGGATCTTAAGTGGTTGCTTGCTGCCTGACCTCAATCTTCAGTCTGGTGGATGGGAATCAGATTAGTTGACAGGGCTCTCAGGCAATACCTCTGTCTGAGGTGGGGGCAGAAGTTCTATTTCCGGCTAATTAACACACCTCAGGGCATTCAATGATTGCAAGGCTACGAAATCCCTCTGACCCATTGGGTGGCAGGGTGCAAAGTCCCACCCAAAATTGTACATTAAGACTAATAATAAACTCATCTGCCATGAGTAGCTCACAGATAATCAGATATTCAAGGTAGGGCAGTAAGATTGAGGAACTCAAAGTGGTTAGATAGAGCTAACTAAATTGTTAATTTTGTTACTTACTAAATGAGAATAGATCAACATATTCTGCATAAATTGTTCATCTTTTTAGCTGCTAGGCTTCCAAAGACATGGGATACTTGGTCGCCAGGATCAAATTTAAAATTGTAAATCAATGTGAGGCTGCCTGTTTCATTATAATATTAAAATTAATGAAATGTATTGCTGAGAAAGGACCTTTTTTGTGGAAGCTTTATGTCTTATACTCAACCAGACAATTTGCAATATCACCAATTCACAGGATAAAACCAATGCAAAGGCTTTCCCCCTTGAATTGGCATTCTTGTGAAGTGTCCTGATGAGTACAAGATGAAAAGTTTTAAGAAAATGATTTCTTTTTTCAGTAATACTACCAAACAAACATATGAATGAAATGTAGTTGGCTCTTACTGAATAACGAATTTTTATGATCTCCCATACGCAAGGAGGCAGCAAATATCTCAAGCTCCAGCCCAGAAGGAACTAACTGCATAAATGTTTATCAACATAGTCACCTTCACAGCCATAGGCTATTCATTGCTTGACCTGCTTGAGATTGTAGCTGTAGCTGCAACATAAGGTAGAGTTAAATGAGGACATCACAGAATGCTTACACCACAAAAGGTTTAAATCTGACATGGCCTGCTCTTTCTGTGCTGACTTTCAGCAATAGCACATCCTAACATTTATCCATTCTGCTTGTGAGGATTCGGATATGCAAACTGCTCTCTGAGTATCTTTGGGCAGATATGGCTTTCTGCTCAGAACCCTTCTTCCACTCCTCCCTTTTCCGCAACTTTTCTTGCTCTCTGCAGCATTCTGTTCATTCTACAACTTGTGGCATATTGAAAAGACAATGCTTACTAATGCATCAATGTGCAGATGTCTTGTAGTCAGCAAACAATCCTTCAGCACTTGGCATCTCCCTGGAGATGTCTGCAACATGAAGTAATGACAGAAAGTACTGAACAGTTGTAAAATTATAACAATAGGAAAGAAACAAACCAGCACTGAGTGCAGCTACACTATCTGAACAGCAGTAGCTCAAGAAGGTGATAAACTCTTCACCACCTTCTCAAGGGCAATTAGGAATGGGAAATATACATTGACCTTGCTGTGACATTCACAATATTGAACTAGGATGGAAAAAATACTTCTCAGTGCCGAAGCACTGTTCAAAATTAAGAGATGGCACTATCTGAACTGCTGAGAACCTTGATTGTACTGCTGATGTTAAATCAGCCTTACACGCTGCTTAAGATCATTATCCGTCTGCTGTTCTTTGTTTTAATGGCTGTCCATGTGCTAACATCTGCACCAATATTGTATCCAGCATGATTGCTATGCAACATGTACACATGTGCCACAAACACCATTTTGAAGTTCTACGGACATTTGTACTTCCAAAACACTAAATGCTAATGGGTCCAATTTCTCATACTTAAGGCTGTGTTTTTGTGGAAATGTGAAATTAGCATTAGGAAAGTTCCAGACTCCACAAACCCATCTTTGTTAAGGAAGCCTCTACTCACCAAATGGGGAGGTGGGGAATAGAGTGGAGTCAGGCTTGCCCTCTCTGAAGACAGGGCTATGGTGTTAAAGGAGGCTACTGGATAGTGGGGCTAGCTGGCTAGAAGACATGATTTGCAGCATCTCAAAGAAATTATGAACCTTGCAGGGAGCCCCAGTTCCAAGTCAGGAACCAAAACTGGTTATGCGGAACATTTGTCCAGTTGTAATTAAATGAATATCAGGAACTCAAGCCTTTAAAAGGAGCAGATAGAAGATAGCAAAAGACCAAATATCTCTTTTTCCTAATTACCTCATCATGAATGCCTAGCTGAACTCCAAGAATAACTAATGCACTTAAGTTCAGCAGATAATTGTTGACAGCTGCAGATGGGAATGCAAGCTTTGTTTGCTCAACATTGAAGTTATTTTTTGAAGAATTCTTGTCAATGTATGTGAATCAACATAAACTTAAGAATTTATTCTGACTGACATAACAAATGAGTGATTGACTGACAGCTTTATGAGAAGGTAAGAAGGGCAATACTCTTCAAAGGCAATGCTGCAAGTCTTTATTTTGGATCCCTCAAGGTTCATTAGTCCTTTGAAATACTGTGAACCATGTCACCTAATAGAATGGATCCAAATTCATCAAAATTATTAATAGCGGTATGTGAAACGTACAATGGAGTTGAAAATGGCAGATGTATTGTGGTAGGCTGATTATCTATATCCGTAGCCTGCACCTGAGAGAATTGCCAGCAATGAGATTGTGGGTTGGAATCCCAGAACTTGATCCCTCCTATTTTTAAAGGCATCCTGAATCCATGAAAATCTGGGCCACAGTATAAACTCTATTGCATTCGGAATAGCGAATGAGTGCATGGTCACTTTAGTGAAATGCCTTTTAACCAACAAAGCTAAATCAGCAATTTTTGTCTCATTCTGAAAGTGCACTTTTATGGATGCGTGAGAAGATAACATACTCTCTAAACTGCTCCAGTGGGTGAAATCTTTAGTCCCAAAGGTGGTGGACTTCAAGGTTGAAAGGCAAGCTAATCTGGTGGGATGACAGCATCCCACAACCCTGCTGCCTTTCTGTATTGCTTAAAGTTCTGAGTAGGCAAGTGCAAACTTGACCTTCTCATCCTATCACCAACTGAGGTGATTAGTGACTGATGAAGGACCACTTGAATGCCTATTCCCTCCTGGGCTGTAATTATTTCATCACCAGGCATTTGAGGGAGAATAGGGCAGAGGTGGTTGCGAAGAGACTTTGCCCTTGCATCTGTCCCTCTCAACCCTTCCCCTATTTCCAATCCCAGAAACCCTCATTCCCCCAAAAAGGTCATTTCCCTGACATCCTTATCCTTGTGATAACAGACAACTTCCAGACAGCAGTCATGAGTGGAGTGTGACAGTTACTGGCCTCTTACAGAGCAACAGTTCTCACTTGGGGATAGATTTCCACTTCTAATGACTTGATTTCAGAGAAAGGTCCACCTTGTCCTCCAAATTTCCTTATAAGAGGAAGATATGGTGAGCCAAGCCATGCCATGGAATCAGGTATCCTGCCACCTTTACAGTAAGCAAGCAAGACACCTGATGACACAAGAATATTCTAGCTTGTGCTGTCTTCACATTTCCAGACATTACCTCAGAAACCATTATTTATTTGAATAGTTAATTTTGTAGAGTAACAAACTGAAAATAACAAAATTAACTGTGTCGACTGAATACACAAAAAGATATTACCTCAAAATTTGTCGGATTCTCCACTGCAAGTGAATAATTAGTTTCATTCACTCAATGCAGCTGGCTAAACAAATCGTAGGTAAAGAGTGAATTGATTTTGAATTGTAAATGTTACCAATAGGTCAGCATCAATCTGTTGCTCTCTTTGTGTCTCTCTATCTAAAGCTTGACCCTTTCTGAACAAAAATGAATAACATAGGTTTGTTAGAAAAACTGCTTAAATTCACCATTTCTTTTGTATCCATATTGTTTTCATTGGCAGAGCATTTACTATTTCTTTTACAGTATCAATGGAAGCCTCCTGACTACGCAGAGCATGAAAACTTATGCATAGGCTCCACATTTAATCGATTGTGGAGTTCATTGTTTCAGGGAGAGATGAGCAGCATGAATATTTTTTAATGGTGCGAATTTATATGCATGCTCTATGTACCCTTACTCTTTATAATTAAACGCTTGATTAGGTGTGCAGTATTGCACAAGTTGTATGCCCATGCAGCATGTTGCAATGACTACCGTCCAGTGGCTCTAACTTCGGTGGTCATGAAGTGCTTTGAAAGGCTGGTCATGGCATTAATCAACTCCAGCCTCCCCACTACTTTTGATCCACTCCAATTCGCCTATCGGACCAAGAGATCCATGTCAGATGCCCTTCACTCCTCCCGCGAACATCTTGACATCAAGAACAGCTACGTAAGAATCCTACTCATTGACTACAGTTCAGCCTTCAACACTATTATCCCCTCGAGACTGTTTACTAAACTTAGTGACCTTAGACTAAGTCCCACTCTCTGTACCATTCAAGATCAGAGACGGTTACAGAGAGTGGTGAACTGGGCTTGGACAATCACAAAGGTCGCCAGCATTCTCAAAGATCCATCCCACCCTGGCAATGTTTTTCCGCTACCTCTATCATCGGGGAGAAGTAACAGAAGCCGGAACACGCACCAGCCGGTTTTGAAACAGTTTCTACCCTATTGTTGTTAGAATACTGAATGGACCAACAAACTCTTAACATTTGCCTGTACCTGTGTTTTTGTTTTTGCTGTTGTTTACCTATTATTTACTTACCTATTCTACTTAACTATGTGATCTGCTTGTATTGCTCGCAAGACAAAGCTTTTTACTGTGCCTCAGTACATGTAACAATAAATTCAATTCAATTAAATTCAATTCAGTTGTATAATCTACAGTTCTGATCTACTGGCAATACATCAGCATCTGCTGATCAAAATGTATGAGTTATTGTTAATATCTCTCCAGCACACGTGTCAGGTTGAACTGTCCAAGAATATCCATAGAAATAAATGGACATATTACTGGTTAACTAGCAAGTAGCAGCTACCTTTCGGGACATTACCTGATGACCATAGTTCTGTATTTAAATACCAGTAGTTTCAAGGGTTTGGAAACTGTTGTCCTTTATAAATATTTGCTGACAGCACTATTTCAAGGTTAACCTAAAGCGCAGCTTGGTTAACGTGTCTGTCTGTCTCTCTCTGGAAAATGGTGTTTCTTTCTATACTTCTCTGCACTAACTTTGGAATAAGGAGGTAAACACCACCCGGTGGATGTACTAACAGAAATCATGGTAGAATCTGCTTTCCTTATGTTAGCTTGCTTTGTGCTGGAAGTACTTCTAAATTATAAAGGTAAGAAAGTTGACTGACTATAATATACAGTCATAGAGTCATTGTGCACCGAAACAGACCTTTTGGTCCAATGCATCCATGCTGACCAAATTTCCCAATCTGAACTAGTCCCAGTTGCTTGTGTTTGGTTCATTTCCATCTACACCTTTCCTATTCATGCAACTGCTCAAACGTGTTTCAAGTGTTGTAACTATACAGTCCTTGTCTGTCAAAATCTATGTAAATCCCATCTCAGAATCCCTCCAACAACTTACTCACCATTGACATCAGACTCACTCGTCTATTGTTCCCAGACTTCTCTTTACAGCCTTTCTTAAATAAAGCATCTACAATTTGCTCTGGCTCATTCGACATATGAACCACCCTCTATGAAACGTTGCCCCTCAGGTCCCTTTTAAATCTTTCTTCTCTCACCTTAAAAATATGCCTCCTAGTTTTGAGCTCCCCCACCTCTAAGGAAAAAGACCTTTGCTTTTCAACTTACCTATGCCTCCCATGATTTTGTAACCTCTATAAGGTTGTTCCTCAACCTCCTCTGCTCCTGCAAAAATTGTCCCAGCCTATCCAGCCTCTCCTTTTAACTCAAACTCTCCATTCCTGGCAACTTCCTTGTAAATCTTTTCTGAACCTTCTCCAATTTAATAATATCTTTTCTATAGCAGGGCAACCAGAACTATACACAATACTACAAAAGTGGCCTCACTAATGTCCAGTACAACTGCAACATGACATCCCAACTCCCATACTCAATGGTCTGAGCAATGAAGGCAAGTGTGCTAAATGCCTTCTTAACCACCCTATCTACCTGTGACATAACTTTCAAAGAACTATGTACCTGAACTCCTAGGTCTCTCTATTTGACAATACTCTCCAGGTCCTACCATTAACTGTATAAGTCCTGCCGTTGTTTGCCTTACAAAATGCAACACCTCTCAGTTACCCAAATTAAACTCCATATGCCACTCCTTGACCCATTGGCCCAATTGATCTCTTTACCACCAATTTTGATGTCATCTGCAACCTTACTAACCATGCTTCCTAAATTCTCATTCTGATTAGATTAGATTAGATTTCCTACAGTGTGGAAACAGGCCCTTCAACCCAATAAGTCCACACTGATCCTCCAAAGAGTAACACACCCAGACTCATTTCCCTCTGACTAATGCACCTAACACTATGGGCAATTTAGAATGGCCAACTCACCTGGCCTGCACATCTTTGGATTGTGGGAGGAAACCAGAGCACCTGGAAGAAACCCACGCAGACACGGGGAGAATGTGCAAACTCCACACAGACAGTCACCCAAGGCTGGAATCAAACCTGAGTCCCTGGCGCTGTCAGGCAGCAGTGCTAACCACTGAGCCACGTGCTGCAGCATCCAAACCATTTACATAAATGACAAACAACAGTGGACCCAGCACCGAGCCCTGTGGAACAGCCCATTGGTCACAGGCCTGCAGTCTGAGAAACAACCCTCCAACACCATCATCCTCTGTCTCCTCCCGTCAAGCCAATTTTGCATCAATTGGCAAGTTCTCTCTGAATCCCATGTGATTGAACTACTAATCAGTCTACCATACAAAACCATGTCAAAGGCTTTACTAAAGCCAATGTAGACAACATTGCTCTCCCCTCATCTACATTTTTAGTCACATCGTCAAAAATTCAATCAACTTTGTGTGACACGATTTCCCATGCACAAAGCCATGCTGACTATCCCTAATCAATCCTTGTCTGTCAAAATGCATGTAAATCCTATCTCTCAGAATCCCTCCAACAACTTACCCACCATTGACATCAGACTCACTAGTGAATTGTTCCCAGACTTCTCTTTACAGCCTTTCTTAAATAAAGCCAGAACATTGGCAGCCGTCCAGTCCTCTGGCACCTCACCTGTGGCTGTAGATGATACAAATATCTCTTCTGGGGGCCCTGCAATTTCTTCCCTAGCTTTCCACAATGTACTTGGATACACTTGATCAGGTTTGGAAGATTTATCCACCTTTATGCTTTTTAAGACCTCCAGTACCTTCTCTTCTGTAATGTGGATTTTTTTTCAAGATATCAACATTTATTTCCCTAAGCTCCTCAGCCTCCAAGTCTTTCTCCACAGTGAAAACTGATGTGAAATAATAGCTTACTATCTCCCTCATCTACAGTGGTTTCACACACAGACAGTCTCATTGATTTTTAAGGAGCCCTATTCTCTCCCTGGTTGCTCAGAACGAAACAAGATCTTTCTGGCTTAATGAGAATTCTACTCGTTTTTCTTATGATAATTGGTGAAGCCAGAGTATTGTACTCGTTCAATGATTCAACAGATTCGATGCCAAGAGGGAGAGTTGAATTGCAGTTGACACAATATGAGGGTGCATCTTGGGGAGGGAGCCAACTTAGAGTAATATAATTAGTAGAAGTATATGTACAAAAGATTACGTACAGCACCTAGCAGTCCTTTAGCTCTTTTGTTCTCAAGGAAGTAATTAGGTTGGATAGACCGCCAGACAATGAGCAAAATTTGTTCAGTGATGGTAGTTCATGCGAGATATTCCCAGAATTTCATGTCATCTTTTTAAGTTGATTTGCCAGCTCTTTCAGGTTTCAGTGGTTGATCTCCTCAGGTTCACAAGACCATAGTTTTAGAGAATACATTTGGATGATGTCAATGGACTCTCATGATGTTAGTAAGTATTACAACCTAATAAAGATACAATATAAAGGAGTGAAACAGAAGTGAAGACTTGTGCTCATGTTATTTTCAAGGTTGATGAACACTCACTTCACGGAACCCAACATCTGGACAGAGGATACAAGTAAAATATAGCACAGAAGTCAGACCTATATACAATTTAAAATATGTTTGTCAAGCTATGTGTTTAGTGGTTATGGTGTCATTTGTAAATCACAAAGTACACGCACAGAAAATGATTAGCTCTCTCACTTACAAAGAGAACAAATGGCTGCCACGTTAGTTACTGGGCAACTCCCAAGTGGTTGCAGATTGTGTTCTCAAATTGGATGCAATTAGTTTGGCCTGAGATTTGAGGTTCCACTTGCTTTGACTGGGTATCAATCATCCTCACATATTTAAGGGTGTTCTGCCTCAACATTAATCCCTTGTTGTTGTTTACATGTACAAGGTAAAGGAAACACTCTACTAGAAATGCAAAAATATGGTTAGTCCCAGTTGGTCAAAAGTACTAACAGTCAAATGTCTGCATTACCCTGGAAATGGAGGATCGAAATTGTGGCTCAAAATCATAACTTGTTATCATATATTCAGACAGCTGATATTACACTGTTCTCTGATACACAAATATATTTTCACAATAGTAATGTGTGTAGCTTGAAATGGCAGTAAAATTGAGCTTAACATAATTGACATCAACAATTATAGTTGAAAAATAAGTGGCTTTTAATAGCAGTTATGCAAAATTACACTTGAATTACAGATTTAAACTGTGTCCTAACATTGCTGCAACCAGCCAATTGAGCCAATTCCATTTCTGATCACATCTTCAGTTTTAATTTATCTATTTGTGTTACAAGATTGAAAGATCTCAGAAATGATTACTTTAAATTGTTGTTTGTAACACGGAAATGTGTTGGTATCAGAATACAGCAGCAGCATGTTACAGATTAGAAGACCATTTAGCCTACTCCATCAGTGTTGGCTTTATGGAAAATGCAACCAACTGGCCTTCTTTCTCCATATAGCTATTGATCTTTTTACTTCAAAAAATGTGAATTTGTGTTGAATGTTGCCAAGCATGCATCTGCTAAACAGTAACTGAAGTTAAAAAAGGCATGGACATAAAGATTCCTCACAATAAATTGCAATTGCTTTTGATGCAGGTCGTTGAATGGAGTATTATCATGACGGCTATCATTCAGAGGTCTCTTCAAGATGGTGCTTAATGCAGTATATCAGAATGCAATCTATCAGTGGAAAGCTGGAATCTATTTAACTGTTTCCTCTTGTAAACACTGTCTTTATTCCACTTTACCCATCTTCACATAAATGGTAAGAGACCATTTCCCTCATGGGTGCTGGTAAACTTTCTCTCAATTTCTGAAATTATTTGAGTGTCTGAAAGTCAGGAGGGAGAAAGTGAGGACTGCAGATGCTGGAGATCAGAGTCGAGAGTGTAGTGCTGGAAAAGCACAGCAGGTCAGGCAGCATCCGAGGAGCAAGAGAAATGACGCTTTAGGCATAAGCCCTTCATCACATTTCTGATGAAGGGCTTATGCCCAAAACATCGATTCTCCTGCTCCTCGGATGCTGCCTGACCTGCTGTGCTTTTCTAGCACTACACTCTCATGTCTGAAAGTCAGTCTCATTATAACTTTGTACCTGTTTTGCCTGTCCCAATGCCTTCTTCCTACTACTGCAGCAGAAGACATTCTCCACGATGACCATCTGACTTGTCAAATAAATTTCAGATAAGCTTCTTCAGTCATTTCTTGTTATTTAATGCCTGTATTTGTAGTGTCCACCCCTTCCTCCAGGCTCACTATGTTTGTGATACAAGGGAGTTGCTTTATATAATACAATACAACATCGGATCAGGCCCTCTCGTCCACCAAGCCTGAACCGATTCATATTCCTCATTTAGACCCAGTACTTTTTGTCCATGCAGGGTTTCTATCCCTCTGTTCGTCTCCCATTCATATGTCGATCAAGATACGCCTTAAGCTTTGCTAATGTGCCTGCTTCAACCACTCCCACTGGCAGTGTGTTCAAAGCACCCAATACCGTTTGTGTGAAAAGTTTTCCCCTCTCACCTTGAATCTGTGCCCTCTTACATTTGGCCTTCCACCCTGGGAAAAAGCCTATGTCTATCCACCCTAGTTATGCCTCTCACAATTTTGTAGACCTCTATCAGGTCATCCCTCTGTCACTCCAGTGAAAACAATACGAGTTTATCCAACCTCTCCTCATAACGAAACCTTCTAGATCAGACAACATCCTGGTAAACCTTCTCGATAGTGTGACAACCAAAAATGCAAGCAGTATTCTAAGTATGGCCTAATTAAAGTTTTGTACAACTGCAACATAACTTGTAAGTTTTTATATTTGATGCTGTAT
Source organism: Chiloscyllium punctatum (assembly GCF_047496795.1). Classification (NCBI taxonomy): domain Eukaryota; kingdom Metazoa; phylum Chordata; class Chondrichthyes; order Orectolobiformes; family Hemiscylliidae; genus Chiloscyllium; species Chiloscyllium punctatum. Next base: position 47,176,486 of record NC_092770.1, read on the forward strand.
GCCTTCTTGACCACTTTATCCACCTGTGTTGCCACTTTCAGGGATATGTGGACCTGTACACCCAGATCCCACTGTATGTCAATGCTCCTAAGGATTCTGCCATTTATTGTATAATTTGCACCTGAGTTTGATCTTCCAAGGTGCATCACCTCGCATTTGTCTGGATTACATTAGATCTGCTATTTCTCTGCCCAAATCTGTCATCCATCTATATCCCACTGTACGCTTTGACAATCCACCTCAATATCTGCAACTCCACCAATTTTAGTGTCATCCACACAAAGGTCAGTATTGTAAACAGGTACAAATCTCACTCCCTATATTTGTGACTTCAGCAGATTTGGAAAGTGTGCTTCTTCAAACTTAAATTCAAATAACGTTGCGAGAAGATGAACAGAGTCAGTTGGCCCTTATGCAATACCATCTCTTGTTCTTCTCTAATCCAAGAAATTAATCTTTTCAAGTTTATTGACTGCAGAGGGAAGACAGCATTGGAACAAGGTAAAAAAAAGTGCAAAATTATAGTGAGGTTGACCTTCAGACACTCTGTTGAATGACTTTTCATTGACATCGCTACAGTTCTTTTCATGCCAAAAGACAGCCTGTTTGTAAAGATGTAAAGGTGCCATGTTGGACTAGGGTGGACAGGTCAGAAGGCACACGACACCAGGTCACAAGCTTTTGGAGTGCTGCCCTTCATTCGGTGACCTGTCAGACTATGAACTGGTGCCATGTGACTTCCAGCCTTTTTGTAAGCTTAGTCAAAGACACCTTCACAAACTAGTTTGAAAATTCAAATGCACCATCTCCACAAGTCTAATATAGTTAGTTACTTCTGAAAAAAACGTTTTAAGACTTCATCATTAATATCGGGACTAGCTCTACTTCATGAATGAGTTGCCTTTTAAAATTCTGACTGGTTAACGTCGAGCTCAGTTTTTATTTGTGCATAGTACCTTTGATCAAATTGGTTATTTTCCTATAAGCTTTGTGGAATCAGCCAGAAACTATCAGTTTCCTGTAATATGTTTACAAGGTGCAATTTTCTCTCTCTACCAAGTTTGTCATCATCACTAACATCTAGGGAAAAAGACCATCAGATGCATGAATGCTGAAAATACTAAGTATTACATAAAGTCTGAAGTCCCCCTCAGCAGAACTCCAAACAAAGAAAGACCAACAGTTATAACACAACCAGACAAAATGGATCCAGATACAAATTAAATGGGTATTCTGTTTATGCTGGTGAGGATTTAACTTGATAGTGCTAATAGCAGAAGATACGAATAAGGAAGCCTTCAGCCAAACATCATTTGTACTTGATAAATTAGGTCTTTTCCAGCTGATGAGAATGTGGATGATAAGAAGATAGTGGGTGAAATCTTCTGTTATGTAGCTAAGGTTGGAAATGGGTATGGAAGTGAGCGAGTGAACCTCAGAATAAGAGATTCCCATAAGACTGCACTCCATCCGGAGCTCACATCCATCACCGTCCCAATGTTCACCCTGACCTTTTAGCACTCCCATTATCAAGCTCACCTCCTCCTTCACATTTACAGATTGATTGCCTGGCACTTGTTGTCAGGAATCTCGACCTGCCTTGAATGTGCCAAGGACTTCATTTTAAAAGTTCAGCTATTGTGATTAAGAATTTTGGCCTCCTATGCATTTAAGTTCACCATATGTCTTACTTCATGCGGCTGGGAGCAGCAAAAGATCCTGGTCTTACTCTGTATGTGTTTAAAATTATGAAGAGATATGATAGCCTAAATGTAGAAGTAAACAGTTAATGTAGTTAAGGGACCAAAAATAAGAAGTAATTGATACAACATAAGAGATACAGAGCAGAAAATAGGAACTTGAGAGAGTCATGAGGTAATGGAATTAGCCTTTGGAAATTAGTGCCAAAAACTAAATCAACAGTCAAAATTAGATTGAATAGTGAGATGAGTAAAAAGGGACAAACAGAAAAGGGTGGGTACATTTGATTAGAACTATTGGCTCATGTGGAGAATAATTGTCAATAGGGTTGGTGAGGCCAACCCTGTGTTGTGACAATTTCAATGTATTTCTGAGGATCATTATCTGAAAGTGACAAAGACCGTGTGTGCTTCATTTGTATGCTCTTTACGCTACTGCATTTATTACTCAGAAGAATTACATTAGTCAAAAGGCAGACAATATCCTGTTTCTGCAGGGAATGAGATATGCCAGAAAGCTTTACTGAAATTTGTGGTAAAATGTCCCTCGCTTGCTTAGCTTCCACCTTTGGTTTATCAAGACATGGCTATGACCACAGAAGCAGAGGGAGACAATGAAATCCATCATGTCCATGCTGGCTACTAGAACAGCCAAACCCATTCCTCTGCCCTGTACTTTGTAAATTTTCTATCTTCAGCTATCCAATTTTCTTTCCAATTTCCTTTTGAAAGCCATGATTCCATTTGCCTCTGCCACACTTTCCAGCAGTGCATTGCAGAATGTAACCATTCACTCCATTAAAAACAGGATTTTCCACATGCCACCACTGGTCAATCACCTCAAATGAGGGCTTTGGTTCTTGGCCCATCTGCCAGTGGGAACTGTTTCTTTCCATCTACTCTGACAAGGCTACTCAAGATTTTCATACCTTAATCATATCTTCTCTGAACCTTTTCTTTAACAATAATAATTTCAGCTCAACCAATCTGTGCATGCAATCATGTATCATTAGAAACATTTTCATTAATCTTTTGTGTACCCTCTTAAAGCCTTCACTTCATTCCTGTAGTGTAATGCACAGAACTGGACACAACATTTGAGCTGAAGCCAAACAAGAATTATGAAGTCGTTCATCATCATTGCCTTGTTTCTGTATTCTATACCTTGATGTATAAAGCCGACAATCTTTATGCCTTTTTAAGCACTCAACCTACTTTGCCATGTTCAATAATTCTTAAAAAAGGGAAGATCCCGGAGGACTGTGCTTCGTACAGACCCATTTCGCTCTTAAATGCGGAGTTCAAAATCCTCTCTCAGACTCTTGCATTAAGGCTGGAGACTGTTACCTTCTTTTGCTAAAGAGGACCAGACGGGCTTCATAAAGGGCCACAGATCCTCCAATAATGTTAGGAGCCTGCTTAATGTAATTCAAGTGTGTCAACAACAGTCAATACAGGAATTGGTGATTTCTCTAGATGCAGAGAAGGCATTTGACCGACTTGAGCGGCCATACCTTTTCTATACCCTGGAGCAGTTTGGCTTGGGTGAAGTCTTTACAAGATGGGTAAAAGTTCTCTACAGTGATCCTCTCACTGAGGTCATCACCAATGGGGTGTGATTTAGCAATTTTAACATTTTTAGGGGCAGCTGAGAGGGCTGTCCCTTTTCGCCACTGCTTTTTACATTGGTGATTTAACCATTGGTGGAGGCCATTCATAGGGATCCCAATATATCAGCTCCAGAAGTGGGGTCAAAATTACATAAGATTTCGTTGTACACTGACTATGTCCTCATCTTTTTGTCAAATCCAGCAGTTTCGGTGCCTCGCCTGATACAATGCATCAGTGCGTTTGTCACCTTTTCAGGGTACAAGATTGATCTTGCAAAATCAGAGACTATGCCTATGGGTAGTCTTACGAAGGAGCTAGGTCTTGAGGGCGAATATCGATTCCCACTTAAGTGGTCATGGGAGTTTTCTGCGTATTTGGGCATATTCATTATTCCAGTTCTGGATCGTTGTTCAAAGCCAATTTTGTTTAATTATTTGACAAAACTAAATAAGACCTTCAAAGATAGGCTTATTAAGATGAATATTCTCCCCCGCTTGTTGTACCCTATACGGATGCTTCCCCTGATTTTCAATAAGCAAACATTGAGGAGACTGAAAGCCTGGTTCAGCTCCTTTATTTGGCATCGTAAGCAACCCCTCATTAAATTAGCTAAACTGCAATTGCCTCACAGATTGGGAGGAATGGATTTCCTGGACATAAACTACCAACTAAGCTCGCTTTTATCCTACGTGAGTGATTGGGCCGGTGGGGACCCTCTTTCAATATGGTTAGATATCAAAACCTCCCAGGCAAGGTGTCCCCTTACTAGCTTGCTGTTTTTGAACAAAATGAGGACAGTTAGGGAATATTGCCATAACCCAATAGTTATCAATACTGTTAAATGATGGAGGGCAATTCAGCAGAGGGAAGGCAATCTTGGCACAACATCTTATTTTACACCGATAGTGGGTATGCAGAGTTTTCAACTGGGGATGAAAGATTCAGGATTCAAACGTTGGGCAGCTAGGGGTGTGTCTTGCATGGATGATTTATTTGAGGGAGACACAATGATGTCCTTTGATCGGTTAGCATGGAAATACAAGCTAACAGGGACCTGTTTAGTTTTTTTCAAGTTAGGGATTTTATTAAAAAAAAGTACACTTTTGATTGATCCCTACAAATCCGAAATAGAGAGGAGAGTGCTCAGTGCTAAGAGTACACTTTCTGTCAGCACTCTATATCAGCAATTGGGGGGGTGCCCCCTTAGATAAGTTTGATCGACTTTGCAGAGTGTGGGAGAGAGAGCTAGGTATTGAAGTCTCCTCAGAGGCATGGGAAGGTATTTGGGGAAACACAAGAAAGATATCAATTTGCAATAGATCCATGCTTAACAGTTGAAGATTCTCCACCGGGTCCACTTGGCTCCAGACCATTTGTCAAATTTAAAGGGGATCTTCAACGTGTCCCAAGTGCAAGGTCTATACGGGAATTTGTACCCATTGTCTCTGGTCTTGCAGTAGGCTTCAAACACTCTGGAGTGCTGTGGCGGGTGCTATGGCGGGGATTTTGGGTGTCAGGGTGGAGAAGTACCCGATCTCTCTTCTTCTGGGCCTACCCAGTGTGTTTCCTGCAGATGCTCATCAGAAAAAAACTTTTCAATATCCTCCCTTTTTGCGCAAGAAATAATATCTTGCTAGGTTGGGTATCTGAAAACCCCCCCGGGCCCGTTGGGTTGGTGGAAGATTGTTATGGAGTATATTCCCTTGGATTTTCTCACAAGTATGGTACACCACAAAACTGAGAATTTCTGTAAGACATGGCAGCCCTTTTTGGAATATCTGGACACAGATTTATCTTCCACACTAATAAGGGCTTCTATATAGCTGTAATGATTGCGTTTTATGAGTCCAATATCCAGGGAGGAGGAACTGTGAACGTACGAGTGTCTTGTTTGGCTGAGTTGAGTTATCACTATATATTAGTTTGTTGTTGGTTATTTTTTATTTTGTTAAATAGTTAGTTGGATTTTTTTATTATATATTTTTCTATATAGATTTATACATTTGTACATGAGGGCAGGTTGGGTTTTTAAAAACTTTTTTGAGTTCTTTGCATTGTTTTGTATTTGTTGTAATATTAAAAAGATCTATTTTTTCAATAAAAATATATGTTAAAAAAATTAGGCCAAATTGTGAACAGTCTGCTTTAGCATCAGGCAATGGTGAGGGAAAAGGATGACAGCTGTGGCTTGGTATTAGAGTTCGAAGCAAGGACTGAAAACAATGCCTTTGGTTTATTCATAAAACACAAGAAAAAGAAACAGGACTAGCTATCCAGCCACTCGAGCTTGCTCCACCATTCAATAGGATGGTTGCTGAGCCGACATTCCTCATGTCCATTTTCCTGTCCTTTCCACACAGCCCTCGATTCTCCAACTAATCGAGCATCTGTCTCAACCTTAAACATACACAAGGACTCTGCTCTCAACAGCTCTCTGTGGCAAGGATTTCCAAAGGCCCTCAATCCTCTGAGAGCAAACATTCCTCTCATCACGGTCTTAAGTCGGTACCACTTAATTCTGAGACTATGCCCTCTGGTCCTAGACTCTCCCTTGAGGGGAAACATCTTCTCAGCATTTATCCTGTCAAGCCCCAAAAAATCCTTTACATTTCGACTGAGGTCACTTCTCATTCTTCTAAACTGCAATGAGTAGAATCCCAACCTGTTTGATCTTTTCTTATAAGACAATCCCTCCATGCTAGAGAGCATCCTATTGAACCTTCTCTGAACTGCCTCCAATGAAATAATATTTTTACTTAAATAAGGGGACCAAAACTGTTCACAGTACTCCAGATGTGGTCTCACCAGCACCTTGTTCAGTTGCAGTCAGACTTTCCTACTATTATTATCTAACCCCGTTGAAATAATGGCTAACATTCCATCAGCCTTTCTGATTACCAGCTGAACCAGCTAGCTTTCTGTATTTCATGCACAAATACCACCAAATGCCTTTGTGTTGCAACTTTCTGCAGTTTTTCTCCATTTAAGTAATACTGTTCTTTTGTACTCCCTTTCAAAGCGAACTTCACATTTTCCCACATTAGACAATAGATAATAGGTGCAGGAGTAGGCCATTCTGCCCTTCGAGCCTGCACCACCATTCAATATGATCATGGCTGATCATCCTTAATCAGTACCCTGTTCCTGCCTTATCTCCATAACCCTTGATTCCACTATCCTTGAGAGCTCTATCCAACTCTTTCTTAAATGAATCCAGAGACTGGGCCTCCACTGCCGTCTGGGGCAGAGCATTCCACACAGCCACCACCTGGGTGAAGAAGTTTCTCCTCATCTCTGTCCTAAATGGTCTACCCCATACTGTTAAGCTGTGTCCTCTGGTTCGGCACTCACCCATCAGCAGAAACATATTTCCTGCCTTCAGAGTGTCCAATCCTTTAATAATCTTATACGTCTCAATCAGATCCCCTCTCAGTCTTCTAAACTCAAGGTATACAAGCCCAGTCGCTCCAGTCTTTCAGCATAAGGTAATCCCGCCATTCCAGGAATTGACCTCGTGAACCTACACTGCACTCCCTCAATAGCCAGAATGTCTTTCCTCAAATTTGGAGACTAGAACTGCACACAGTACTCCAGGTGTGGTCTCACCAAGGCCCTGTACAGCTGCAGAAGAACCTCTTTGCTTCTATACTCAATCCCTCTTGTTATGAAGGCCAGCATGCTATTAGCCTCCTTCATTACCTGCTGGACCTGCATGCTTACCTTCATTGACTGGTGTACAAGAACACCCAGATCTCTCTGTACTACCCCTTTACCTAAATTGATTCCATTTAGATAGTAATCTGCCTTCCTGTTCTTGCCACCAATGTGGACAACCATCTATTTATCCACATTAAACTGCTTCTGCCATGCATCTGACCACTCACCTAACTTGTCCAGGTCACCCTGTAATCTCCTAACATTCCTCATCACATTTCGCCCTGCCACCCAGCTTAGTATCATCAGCAAATTTACTAATGTTATTACTAATACCATCTTCTATATCATTAACATATATTGTAAAAAGCTATAGTCCCAGTACTGATCCCTGTGGTACTCCACTGGTCACTGCCTGCCATTCCGAAATGAAACTCTTTGTTTCCTATCAGCCAACCAACTTTCAATCCAAGTTAGTACTTTGCCCCCAAAACCATGCGCCCTAATTTTGCTCATTAACCTCCTATGTGGGAGCTTTCTGAAAGTCCAGGTACACTACATCTACTGGATCTCCCTCGTCCATCCTCAGAGTGATATACTCAAAAAACTCCAGAAGATTAGTCAAGCATGATTTCCCCTTCATAAATCCATGCTGACTCTGACCTATCCTGTTACTACTATCCAGATGTGTCGTAATTTCATCCTTTATAATAGACTCCAGCATCTTTCCAACCACTGAGGTCAGACTAACTGGTCTATAATTTCCTGCTTTCTCTCTCCAACCTTTCTTAAAAAGTGGTACAACATTAGCCACCCTCCAATCCGCAGGAACTGATCCCGAATCTATCGAACTCTGGAAAATAATCACCAACGCATCCACGATTTCTCGAGCCACCTCCTTCAGTACCCTGGGATGTAGACCATCAGGCCCTGGGGACTTATCAACCTTCAGACCTAACAGTCTCTCCAACACCAATTCCTGGCAAATATAAATTCCCTTAAGTTCAGGTCCTTCAGCCACTGTTACCTCAGGGAGATTGCTGGTGTCTTCCCCAGGGAACACAGATCTGAAGTACCAATTCAATTCTTCTGCCATTTCTTTGTTCCCAGTAATATATTTCCCTGTTTCTGTCTTCAAGTGCCCAATTTTAGGCTTATCCTTTTTTTTTGCCTTTCACATACCTAAAAAAACTTTTACTATCCTCCTTTATATTATTGGCCAGTTTACCTTCGTACCTCATTGTTTCTCTGCGTATTTCCTTCTTAGTAATCCTCTGTTGTTCTTTAAAAGCTTCCCAGTCTTCCGTTTTCCCACTTATCTTTGCTATGTTACAATTTTTCTCTTTTACTTTATATGTTCCTTAACTTCCCTCATCAGCCACGGCCACCCATGCCTCCTCCTAGGATCTTTTTTCCTTTTTGGAATGAACTAATCTTGCAACTTCTGCATTATACACAGAAATATCCGTTATTGTTCCTCCACTGCCATCCCTGCTAAGGTATTGCACCATTGAACTTTGGCCAGCTCCTCCCTCATAGCTCCACAGTTCCCTTTATTCAACAGAAATATTGTCACTTCCGATTGTACCCTCTCCCTCTCAAATTGCAGATTGAAGCTTATTGTATTATGGTCACTACTTCCCAATGGCTCCTTCACTTCGAGGTCCCTGACCAATTCTGGTTCGTTGCACAATACCAGATCCAGAATTGTCTTCTCCCTGGTCGGCTCCAGCACCAGCTGCTCTAAGAATCCATTTCTAAGGCACTCCACAAAGTCTCTTTCTTGAGGTCCAATACCATCCTGATTTGCCCAGTCTACCTGCATGTTGAAATCCCCCATAACAATCCCCCGTAACATCTTTGCGACAGGCTAATTTCAGCTCCTGATTCAACTTACATCCGACATCCAGACTACTGTTTGCGGGCCTGTAGATAACTACCATGAGGGTCTTTTTACCCTTAGTATTTCTCAGCTCTATCCACACTGACTCTACATCCCCTGATTCTAGGTCCCCCCGCGCAAGGGACTAAATATCATCCCTTACCAACATGGCCACCCCACCTCCTCTACCCGTCAGTCTGTCCTTACGATAGCCTTACATTATACTTCATTTACCAATTTAATTAACCTCTCAATATCTCTCTGTAAACTATTTGCATCCCTCTCGCAACCTGCCTTTCCATCTGTTTTTGTGTTGTCTGCAAATGTGGCCATGTTACATTCCATAGTGCATTTCAGCCATGCTGACACTGTTTGATCAGGTTATGATTTTCCAAATTTTCCTTAATAATTGATTCCAATATTTTTCCAACAATAGATGTTTGGCCAATCAGCCTATAGTTACCTGCTTTTTACATTGTGCCTTTTTAAATAGGATATCACATTGGTAGTTTTCCAATCCTCTGGTATTTCTCCAGAATCCAAGGATTTTTGGAAAATTACAACTAATGGTTCCAAGATTCTCAAATGTGATAGATCAATGTAATGTAAGTATCAAGATCAAATGGTGGTGGGCTGTCTCTACTCTATTTTGAGGTCTTACATTGTCCTTACCAATGATATCACTAAGGGAAGGACATAGATGAAAATTAGGAAGGGATAAAGCATAGAGACTTGGGAGATACCAACAGTAATAGAGTGGGAATTGGATTAGAAACATTGCAGTTTATACTCTGGCTACAATTAGGTAGATACATTGGCATTAAACAAATCACCTAACGGGACATTGAGGAGAAGTGTTGAAGGACAGTGGCATGGTTAATCATTTCAAAGACAGCAGATAGGTTGAGAATGATGCAGGGAAGGCTTACTTATGCTTGACACAGTCACATTAGATGCCATTTGCATGTTTGATCAGGGTTGTTTCAATGCAGCAACAGGTAACTCACACGCAAGCAGCTATTCTTCATATGCAAGCCCAGCTAGCAAATGTAGTTTACCACTCAATCAAGGAAGGCAAGACAACTAAATAATACATTTCCTTAAATAAAACAAAGAACTGCAGATCCTGGAAATCTGAAATAGAAGCAGAATTTGCTGGAGAAGCTCAGCAGATCTGACAGCATCTGTGGGGAGAAAACAAAATTTATATTTTGGATCCAGTGATCCTGCTTTAGAATCGGCCCTGAAGGAAGATCACTGCACTCGTAACTTTAACTCCATTTTCTCCCCACAGATGCTGCCAGACCTGCTGAGCTTCTTGTGCAATTTCTGTATGTGTTATACAGTGCTTTATCAGCAGTCTCTACAGGAAGCCATGAAAAAAATGGAATTTCTTGCCTTCCTTTTCTCTTAGCAAGACTTTCACAACGCTCACCCTTCCCACCATCCCCTAGCAGTGAACCATGCATTCTCACACATGCAGTTGCATAGTTAAGATCAGTAGAGCATCTTGAGGCTGGAAATACTTGAGCTGCGTACTCTCACTCAATGGTGGACACTGCTCCAGCTTTACACTCCAGGGTATTTCTCTTTAATGTTGAGGGAAAGGTTAAATATGTTGTTTCAATTTTTTTAAAAAATAGCCATTTTAGAATATCTGTGAGGGGTACAATACTTCAGGAAAAAGCAGCTAGTCAGCAACCTCTTGGCCTTTATCCGGTTTAGATGTCACTGGTGTAAATTACGATGTGTCAGACAAACTTTGATGTTCACTCTCAAAATCACATTCTTTTGGTCAAATAAATAATGTGCCTGGGATGCTGGAGTCACGCCTTGTAGGTGTTCCTCTGGGATAGCTCAAGGCAGTCCTTCTCCCACTCGTTCACCCTCCAATTACATTCCGAAGAGGCCCACTTAACTGCATCCATATGAAAAGGAAAAAGCTGACAGACATCATGCCAAAAAACTGCACCACTCCCTTTCATGTCCCAGCATCATTAGCAGTTAATAGGCTTCCAGGAGTCAACAAATAGGGTATTATGGTGATACACAGGTCACTGGCTTGTGATCGGTACTGATTTAGTGACAGTTCCTCCTTCACCCCTCACCTATTGCTTGGAAGATGCTTTTGGAGTTGTTTATGAGATAAGAAGATATTGAATATGTGGATAATTGGTAACTTAAGCAAAAGCTTTGCATAATCCTTCATAAATAAAATATCCATATCATCTAATCTTAATATTAATAGCAATATAACCCAGAGGTCATGTTGTATGATTTTACAACAGGGAAAATACAAAGTACTGGATTGGTTCAGTGACAGAAAGGACTTTTTGTACCTTCTATGGGTGGACCTTACTGTTTTTGTTTGGTCTTTATTCTCTATGTGGAGATAGATTAGCTCTTAATAAAATGTTACAAAAAGTTACTGTATAGAATAGTTGTAAAGAAAATAAATTATATGATCAAAATAACATATAAGTTACAAAACACAGAAAAAATACAGAAGGTACATGTGTATGTGGTTAGTGAATTGGTGCTAAGAGGTGATTTCTTTTTGTTGAAAATCTATAATCTTGTTTGAATATATGGAAGCTACTTTATATAGGATCAGAATGCATGAAATGTCTCTCCATCCAGAGATTGCAAACTAACTAATTTCTGCATCATCTGAAAAGCACAACAATAGACTCTATGCTACTTTCTCCCCACCCCACCCTCCTCTAGCTGATCTCTCCACACCTCAGGCTCACTGCCTTTATTCCTGATGAAGGGCTATTGCCCGAAATGTCGATTTCGCTGCTCTTTGGATGCTGCCTGAACTGCTGTGCTCTTCCACTGCGCCACTAATCCAGATTCTGGTTTTCAGCATCTGTAGTCATTGTTTTTACCTCTTTCACATAGTCAGCTCATTTGAAACACTGTAATCTATCTGAATGTGCCAAATCCAAAGTCACAGTTGAGTTCTTGCGGAAATCACATTTGTCAGAATCAAAGTTGTATAAAATTAGTTATGTTAAAATATTTTGATAACATGTATGCCAATTGACCTCAATTGGCACGGTGGCACAGTGGTTAGCACTGCTGCCTCACAGCGCCGGAGACCCGGGTTCAATTCCCGCCTCAGGCGACTGACTGTGTGGAGTTTGCACGTTCTCCCCGTGTCTGCGTGGGTTTCCTCCGGGTGCTCCGGTTTCCTCCCACAGTCCAAAGATGTGCAGGTCAGGTGAATTCAGGTGAATTGGCCATGCTAAATTGCCCGTAGTGTTAGGTAAGGGGTCGATGTAGATGTAGGGGTATGGGTGGGTACGCTTCGGCGGGGCGGTGTGGACTTGTTGGGCCGAAGGGCCTGTTTCCACACTGTAAGTAATCTAATCTAATCTAATTATAAATATAAGCAGTTTGGTTCTTAATAAACCAACAAACATTCACAATCTCCACCAAACCTTGCATTCCATAGTTTGAGAGGATGCTTTTCGTTGGAGGGGAGAAAAAGCACAAAATGAACTTTCTCAATCAATTCACAAAATATTATTTTCTTATTTTATGCCCTTTTCTTCATGAACTACAATGTTCTGATTGCCAAATATGTAATTCTATTAATTTGCCAGCCATTAGATGCCATGTCAGAATGACCCAGTGATGATTCCACCATCATTTTCCTCTCATTAGAACATGGTTTGCTCATGCCAGTTGTCTCCCAGCAGTTACAAAACTTCTAACAGTTCAGTAGAGTTACAGACTCAAGCTTATTTCATTTAAAGTCTGTTAATTTCAAGAAGAACTGAATACTCGTCTTTGACCAGAAAGATATTGAAGGAAATTATAAAAAAGTTTTAATTTGAGGGAACATAATGTACAGGAAATTAACTAAAAAATAGAGGAAACATAAAAATGTTGTATTCATTCAAGCACCAGGGCTTAATTGAACTTTCTGATCAACTTACATGAAGTGTGCATTGTGTAGTAATTGGGTGAAATCCTACAGCCAAAAAACTACTTTGGGTGCTAGGCTACGCACAATTAGTATTTAAATTCCTATAGTCAAGTTAAGCCGAGACCTAACATTTATTTTTGGACCCCTCCCATTTCTAATTCACATGCTGTCAATAATGTTCAGTATTAGTTTTCACAGAAATCTTGATGACACTCTGCCTCAGGATTATCTCTCTCAATACCAAATTTAACAGACTGTTTATCCAGCATCCATTACTGAATGAGCAGAAATTTCCTCCAATTAAATATTAGGAAGATAAAAAGCCACTGTTTTCAACCCTCATTCCCAACTCCTTTCCCTTACTATGATCACATCTCTCTCCTTGACAGCATTCTGAGATTAAATCGGTCTGTTCACAACCTTAATTTACTGCTATCACTAGGGTGGTCTATTTCCATCTTCATAACATTGTCAAATTTTTGTCCCCCTCAGATCATCTGCTGCTCAAAATTTCATTTATCCATTTGTGGTCTTTAGACTCAACTATACTGATAATGTTCTAGCTGGATTCCCAAATTCTACTTTATGTAAACTTGAAGTTATCCAAAACTTTCCTGCCATTATCTTAAGATACATTCACCTAATACCCTGTGCTTGCTAACCTACATTGGATCCCATCCATGCAATTCCTTTACTTTAAAATTGTCATCATTGTTTTCAGTCTACCTTATTGCTCCACCATTGGCGGTCATATATTTAATTGCCAGGTCCCAAGCTCTAGACTTCCCTCCAGTAACACCTTCAATCATCTTAACAGAAAACCGAAAGAACTGCCGATGCTGGAAATCAGAAACAAAAGCAGAAGTTGTTGGAAAAAATCAACAGGTCTGGCAGTATCTGTGGAGAGAAATCAGAATTAATATTTTGGGTCCAGTGACCCTTCTTGAATTATTGTTAACTCTGCTTTCTCTCCACAGATGCTGCCATACCTACTAAATCTTTTCAGCAATTTCTGTTTTTGTTTCTATACTCCTTTACTTCATTTGCCTCAAGTCACTCCTTAAAACTTCCTATTTGTCCAAGCTTTTGATGATCTAATCCAACATTTTCCTTTATGGCTTGGTGTCACATTTTACTTTATGGCTTGGTGTCACATTTTACTTTATAATGTCTCGTGAAGGACCTTGGGATGTTTTCTTACATGAAGTCACTATACAAATTTAGGTAGTGAGAAGTATGCATCAGTTTTCATAGAGACACCAGCAACATATCAGAACATTTCAAGACAGTTAGAGGCAGAGGTGAGTGTAGTGGCCATCACTAAGGAGAAGGTGCTCGGGAAGCTGGACTACACCCCAGAGTTCTGAAGGAGATAGCTGAGGAGATTGTAGAGGCATTGTTGGTGATCTTTCAGGAATCACTGGAGTCAGGTAGTGTTCCAGAGGACTTAAAAATAGCTAATGTAACACCCCTGTTTAAGAAGGGAGGGAGGCAGAAGACAGGAAACTATAGGCCAGTTAGCTTGACCTGTCATTGGTAAGATTTTAGAGTCCATTATTAAGGGTGAGATTGCGGACTATTTGGGCGTGCATGGTAAAATAGGGCTTAGTCAGCACGGCTTTGTCAAGGGAAGGTTATGTCTGACAAATTTTTTAGAATTCTTTGAGGAGATAATGAGCATATTAGACAAAGGAGAGTTAGTGGACATAATGTATTTAGATTTTCAAAAGGCCTTTGACAAGGAGCCAAACAGGAGGCTGCTAAATAAGATAAGAACCCATGGTGTTAGGAGCAAGGTGCTGGCATGGATAGAGGATTGGCTGACTGGCAGAAGGCAGAGAGTAGGGTTAAATCAAGATGGCAGCCGGTGACTAGTGGAGTTCCACAGGGATCAGTGTTTGAACCACAAATTTGACATTATACATTCACGAATTTGGACGAAGTAACTGAGGGCATTGTTGTTAAGCTTGCAGATGAAACAAAGAGAGGTGGAGGGATCAGCAGCATTGAGGAAGTGGGGACACTGCAGAAGGACTTAGGCAGGCAAGGAGAGTGGCAGATAGAATACAATGTTTGAAAATTTGAGATTTTGCACTTTGGTAGTAAGAATAAAGGCATAGACTATTTCCTATATGGGGAAAGGCATTGGAAATCTTAATCATATAAGGACTTGGGAGTCCTAGTTCAGGATTCTCATAAGGTTAACATGCAGATCCAGTTGGCAGTTAGGAAAGCAAATGCAATGTTAGAATTCATTTCAACAGGGCTAGAGTAGAAGAGCAGAGATGTACTGCTGAGGCTGGAAAAGGCTCTGGTCAGACTAGATTTGGAATATTGAGAGCAGTTTTGGGTCCTGCATTTAAAGAAGGATGTGCTAGTGTTGGAGGGCTTCCAGAGCAGATTTACACAAATGAGCTCGCGGATGAAGGGTTTGTCATATGAGCAGCAGTTATGGACTTCAGATCTGAACTAGAGTTTTAGAAGGATGAGAGGGGATCTCATTAAATGGTGCTGCAGACTTAATGGATCAAATGGCCTAATTCTGCTCCTACATCTTATGGTTACATATGGGGCACGCTCAAGCGGTGTGGGAGGGGGCAGAGGAATCAAATAACTATTTCACTTTATTGTACCAGTGACATCTAGTGGTTCAACACCAGTACTGCTTTAATTAATTTCTCTTTACAGGAGAAAAAAGAAATATCTCAAAGGCCAACTAAACCTGAAATCCAAAGATTACTACAAACGTGAAAACATTCATTGGTACGAAACAGAAAACACTCCCCATGTTAAGTTCGCAATGAATCTTAGCCACTGACCCTACGTGAATACTCCCCACAGCTTTAATATGACATTTCCATTTTTCACACTTTTCTACAGCTTCTTAGGAGACCACTGAACTTGTGCCAGCGATCATGAACTTTTATTGATTGTTCTCTGCTGACAGCACTTTTTGAATCAAATGCGTTTTCATTCAATAAAACTAAGAACTATCAGTCAAAGCAGTTTATCCTGCATAAGGAAATGGAAAGCTTGCTTAGCAACTTAAGCTCCCAGGGATGAATTGAAGAAAAACATTCAGAAAGCTTTAATTTATTGAATAAATAAGAATAATTAACAAACACACACAATATATTTACGTTTTGTAAAGTTTGTGTATCGCAGGCACCTACCTCAGGCTGTCACTTAATTTAGTAACAGCTCTGCTTAATATTCCCCCAGTTTTCAGTTTACTTCACTTTTGGGAATACCGAATTCATTTTCTTAAGTTCTCCTTTCCCACTGTCTTTGTTTGCTCTGTCTTCATTCTCTCACTACCTAGCTTCAAAAATTTTGTACTCACTCATCCACCCATACTTTTTTGCTCAAGTATTGTTTAAGACAGAATCCATAGGCACAATTGGCCTTCTATACCTCATTAGTAAATGCAGAAGAGACTGGAGAAATTGAATTTGCACCAATTTGGCCTTTTTGGGTCCATACCATTTTGCGCTGTGCGCTAACCTACAAAGCTTTTGGGGAAGTTATTTCCCACTTTCATGAATAAATATGAAATGGACTAATAATGTAGTCCTTGGTGATCAAACCTGCAGCACACCTTTATTGTGGGGAATGTAGGACCTACATTCAATGCAAATCCCAATAGCTTTCAACCTGTTAACTAGTTTAAAGTTGCTAATGTCAGAAAGTAGAGGCTGAACAATTCAGAATGATGGCTTGACTGGACTTGCATGCCCAGATTCAATGGATACCAGCTTAAATGGGACATATTAATACCACTCTGGGCCACTGGTAGCTGCTGGAGAAAATTCATGAAGCTCTTGACTTCAACTCAGACCCCATGATAAATGCTTATCTATCACACTGACCCTATTAAGAATATTAATTCACACATTAATTGCATGAGTTTCATTTCAATCTTTCATACAAGATTGTGGTACATATTCTGTAACAAAATGCTGGGAATATATAGACTTAATCTCAATTCAGCTGTGCAAATTTACCCCGGTTTTCCATTCTTTTCAGGAAGCACAAAGTTCTATGGTTGTATTCAAAAGCAGGGTATCATGAGTTATTAACATATGGACATCTTCCTCTGAACTCTACAAATGCTAATTTTGTTCAGTGTTAAAATACCAATTGCAAATTCCACCTGTAGAATTTGGGAAGCGTCACCTTGAACTCCATCATTCCCTGAAGTGTGTCCAGTCAGCACAGGGAATGTACATTTGCCATATTCCAACTTCAGCTGGGAAAATGTAGATAAAAGGCTTGTCTCTCTTTGGTATCACAAAGATCACTAGAAGACTAATGTTTGGTTCATATTTGATATTAATCCAATAATTCTTCATCAAGTTGCTATCCTAGCCTCCATTATGTCTTGACTGACAATGTGAGTATTACCTACACTGGCATCTTTGTCAATGCTGCTGACCAGAAATTATGGGAGAGATCTCAGACATAATTTTTTCTGTAGTTCTTTAGCTCTCTCTGGGAAAATACCTGCCCTCAGAAGCACAGCTTCATAGGGATAAATCCATATTCTTCACTTTTAAAATGAATTATGTTAGAGTGGACTTAGTGATGTTTTCAAAAAGGCATTTACTAACAGGGGAAGAGAACAATTCAAGTGTTGAGTTCTCTCCCAAACAGAGCACTAAAAGAAAAGGAATATTCTAGTTTGTGAGAGTAGAAAAGAAATTATTTTAGATCTCCCGGTTAGAAAAATCACTTGCTTGGATAAATTATCTCACAAGTGCGTCTCCAGCCGACTCTGATTCCTCTTAACAAGCATTGGCATCTTTCCTAGTCTTGGATCTGAACCTAGAGATGAAGCATAAAATTCAGTGTTGGCTGGGTTCCCAGAACAGAGTTGCAATGCCAGAAGAAGATCCTCTGCTCACTTTCCTGGCCAGAGATGGTTTATGACATGGAGATTGTCAAAAGAACGCAAGGAAAGAATATTACATATATTAAAAAAAATCAAAGTCATGTATAAATTACTCTAGGAAGAAAGTTTTTCTGGTAATTAATTTTCTATCAAAGTGAATGACATATTTAAATCTAACTTAAATCTCACATTAGTAACAGTTTGTGAAGCAGCTGTTCTAAAATGTTCCAAACAGGGATTTTATTTGACTTTTGTTTGGCACACCTGTAGTTCATTTTAACATCATTTATCTTAGAATTGCAATTGTAATTGCTTGAGAAATAAAATATTTTGTCAGCCACTTCAATGAATTGTAAGAACAATTAAAATCACAAGAGTCCTACTAGTTAGGTGTCCATCTTCAAATGTACAACAATCTTGAAGACAGATGGACCCAGCCACAGACTTAAAGGTTTGTTCGGTTTGGTGCCAATTCCTTAAACAACAGATAGCATTCAGCACTATAATGAGAAGCTCCTTTGACTGAAAGCTGCAATATTCATTTAGAGAATGCTCATTGTGTTTTTATAAGTACTCTTCTTAACTGTGGAGTAGTTTTCTGTTTTGGCTCCTTTAGAGACTCTCAAGAATACTTATTAGAGAAGAAAAGCTGGGGACAACATAGTAAAGAAAATGCATTCAATAAGAGTGCTTAAAACATCTTCTCCCAAACATTATTGGATTGTCTTCAAAGTCTGTGAGAAATTTGAAAGTACTTATCCTGTTCTGTCATGGTAAAGCTTTGATGTATTTTTAAAAATTCATCAAAGGCAATCTCTGCTTTAAAACAGTTAAATGGGTATGTGGAATCTAATAAAATTGCTTCTAGAAATTAGTCATCTAGCAATAAGGGGGAAAAATAAAACATTTATATTGAATGAGAGGAGATTTCTGATTGTTTGACAAATAGGCTCTAAAATGTTGGTTTTCCCCTTTGTCGGTATTCTTGCAAGTTGTCCTGATGAGTGCAGACAAAAAGTTTCAACAAAATGCGTATTTCAGCAATACTTGACTTAGTGATGTAAAATCATTACATATCTGCATCACAGATGACAACTTTGAGTTATGGCAATCTTGCAACTATACTGTGTACACATTCCTACTTTTCATAGAAAAAGGAAAAGCAAGGCTACTAATGGTATGGTGCAGAGCTTTTTACTCAACAGTCATATGACCATTGTTGTATGTACTTTCAATTTTATAGACAAAAGGTAATAAAACATACACATGAAACATATGGGGTCAGAAGGGAACAAGTGAAACTATATGAAATTTGAGAGCTGTTAGAGAGATAGCTTTTGTAAGAAACAGCAAGGAATAACTAGAAGTGTAGCTTGCAACAGTGAATGACTGGTTGGGTTAGGAGGGCTTTGATTTTTTAAGTGCCTGGTGCCATGGAGATGAAAGGAGATACAAAACACAACTGGAACTTTTTTACAGTTTAAAATGTTAAAATTATAAAGTAGCTGCAGAATTGAACAGAAAATCTGAACAAATTAAGAGGAGTAATCCCTTTGTCAGCGCTGGTGGAAAAGTACTATAATAGCATTATACGTTAGACCTGACTGAAGAGCAGAAAAGCACTAAAGGACCTGAAGAGCTATGTGAACTTTTGTAATGCTACTTACAAATGGCATATGTTCAACATCAGAGCATAGGAATGGAGGGGGATTTTTGATCAGTGTGTGACTATATTGAGACATCTGGATAAACCTTAAGAGTTTGGACAACAGAAGGGTGATCTCATCAGAGGTAGGAGTGTTTTAGGAATAAGAAATCCCTCCATGAAAGCATGTCAACTAAGAGAAAGGAACATTACTCTCAAGGAGGTGATCAACATATGGCAAGCACTCAGATTGTTAATCATCAGCAAGAGAATATTAATAGGAGAACTGATGAAGCTTTGCTCTTTGCTGAGACAGTCCAGCCCTAACAAGAACAAAATAAGGGGAAAAAAAGGAGTAAACATTTCCAGAAGGACAGTAAAAATATCAAGGCCAGAGCATAGGATGTAAATGCTGTGGAGGAAACCATATGAAAGGAAAGGAGATATTCTTGGCATGGGGAAGCAAATCCTGAACTGCAATAAGCCAAATTACTTTGCATACCTGTTAGGAGGTAGAAAAGCAAGCCTATAATGATGGCTTTGGAGAAGTATTAGACAATGATTGAAATGAATCACTAATGTGCCACACATCTCAAGGTGCTACCTGGCTTGTCACTATTAGAATGACGACTGCAGAATGGAGAACATAACGCGAATGCAAAGTGTTAATTAAACATTGCTACTACATGCAACTTCCTGAGCTCTGCAGATCTGTGTAATGTGGCTCAGTTTGGTGACACAAAAGTAAAGCCATTGAAGGTAAACTTGAGTCTTTATAATGGAATAGTAGATTCCAAGAGGACAAATGAAGCTGAGAGACCAATGCTACGGGAAGAACAAAAAATTCTGGAGCTTCAGATAGCAAATATTAAGCAAAATCCTCAGCTGAAATAAGTTTAAAGCTTGGTCTGGGAATCTAACAGCTACTAGAAGAGATTTGCTGCATTTGGCAGGTCACTGGCTGCAAAACTGATCCTAAAAATGTACAAATATATTTTTGCAGGACTTGGATGCCTTCCTGGTGAATACCATCTCAAAGTACTTGAGAGTATTAGACCAATTCAGCATTTATTGAGATGAGTTCCAGATGGCCTCAAGTTCAGCCTAAAAGACAAGATAGGAGGGTTGAAAAAGAAAGGGGATAATCCAGAAATTGATTACTCCTACAGACTGGATTAGCAATTTGGTAGCAGTGAAAGAAGCAGTGAAAAGCTGAGAGCATGCAAAGATCAAAAGGAGCTCAATAAAGCTTTAAAGAGATCTCACTACTCCATGTCAATCAATAAATATGTTTTGTTGCAACTTGCCAAGGCATTTAATACCCTAGATGTGAAGGATGGATACTGGCAAGTGAAATTGGATAAATACAATAGTTTTCTGGCTACATTCTGGATGCCATTTGGGAGGCAGAGATGTTTGCACCTGCCATTTAACATTTCCACTGCTCCAAAAGAGTATATTAGTGTAATGACATGGGAATGAGCAATGCCAGACAGACAGCCAACAATAACGTATGTTATTAAATTTCTGAATATTAAATGCATTTTTGTAGCTTTAGAGAGAAATGTATTAGCAAAGTGACTGTCCACTTGAGATTTGCCAAAGTCAAGTGACTTGTGTTAGAAGACTTTTTACTTTTGGAGAGAGAAACCATTAAAACACACACATGAAACACCATCCTATCTGAAGGTGTAAGACATAAAACCACAAGATATAGGAGCAGAATTAGGGCATTCAGCTCATTGAGTCTGCTCTGCCATTAAATTATGGCTGATATGTTTCTCAACCTAATTTTCCTGCCTTCTCCCTGTAACTATTGATCCCCTTACTAATCTGTCTTAAATATACCCATTGACTTGGTCTCTACAGCCTTCTGTCGCAACGAGTTCCACTGAATAACTACCTTCTGGCTGAAGAAATTCCTTCTCTCCTCAATTCTAAAGGGTCATCCCTTCACTCTCAAGCTGTGCCCATGGGTCCTCGTATCGCCTACTAGTGTAAACACCTTCTCCACATTAACTCTGTCCAGGCCTAAACATTCAGTTTGCACAATGTCCAGCAATCCTCTTTCCATCAGCATGCAATTAGTTATGGTACCAAGTACAATGTTTTTTTCCAATATTCCAAGCCTCGATCTGGCCATTGTCTCCAGCAAATTTGGTATACTACTGGATTCTGAAATTAGTTTCAGGTTCCATAATATCTCTGTCACCACAAACTTTCCAATGCTATCTTAACCTCTTAATCTATTTATTCCTATTTGGGAATGAGTGGTATACTGGAAATGTCAGTGGGCTAATAATTTAGAACCCGCAAGCTGGTGTTGTGGGAATATGGTTTTGAATTTCACAACGGCAGATAGTGAAATTTGAAATTAGTGAATATAAAAGGTGTGGAATTAAAGGTTAATCTACAAGCGACCATGTAGCTTGGTTGATTGTCATAAAACTTCTTGGTTCCTTAATGTGTTTTAAAAAAGGAAATTTGCCATCCATACCTGGTCTGGCCTACATGTGACTCAGAGTCACAGCAATGTAGTTAAAATGGCCTAGAAAGCAAATCTGAACAATACTCACAACCATTCAAAAATAAAATAAATTCTATTTGTTTTCTGCTCCCTAGTCACCCATCAGTGTTTTTACATTTCCTTTAAAATAATGTTCTGTCATTTTAATAACAAATGTTTTTGTGATATCTCATCCAAGTACCTTCTGAAAGTCCATTGTAATTCCTTTATTTATAAAGTCAATTCCACTGAGAACGTAATGAATCAATTATGACACGTTTGTTGCAAATTCAAGTTGATGACTTTTGATTAATCTATGATTTTCAAAGTCCGTCCTAATTTTAGCCAATGTTATGGATTCTCATACTGAGATAAGTTGACCCACATGATCCCCAATACCTGATTTAGAGTGCTATCAAAACACATTATCAACACAAAAACATCATGGCTGCTCTTGATGAGTCACAGGTTAGTATGGAACATCAATATACAGTGACTACCAGTTTATTGGTAGGCTTCAGAGGATGGTTGGCACATTAAGATACAGATTTTTAAATTACTATGATGGGTAAATAAAAAGCAAATCACAACTTAGCCACTCTTGGAAAAGTAAGGCTGTGAGGCAATCCAGGCTAATTAATGGAATCAAACTCTCTGAATGCTTTGTTGATTTTGGAGCTGCCTGATGCAAAGAAATAGAGGGAAGTGGAGCTTATTTGATGTTAAAAAGATCGCCTGAAAATTAAAATTTAAAATTGGAATAGATCTTTTTCTGGATGCTCCTTTTTGTGAAAACTTAGGCAGAAGCATAAAGGAAGGAATATATTTTTTATTAACTAATGCTTCAAAAGTATATCCCCACGTCATAGTTTCACATTCATCTTAGGAACTCAGGTAATAATTATAAACTACACAATCTGTTTCTGTGACTTGCAACATAACCTAATCTGAATGGATAGATAACAGTGTTGGAATATAGCCTTGCTTATCTGTTATCTCAGTTATAATGAGCAGAGCTAGTCCTCTTTTAAGTCGACTTCTGAAATATAAACAGATCTTTTGAAAAAACACAATAATCCAAGTATGGATACCAGTAACATTTAGCCTATGACCTATCATTAATATAGTTATAAATAGCAGTGTGCAATAAAGAGACTACTGTGGGGTCAAGAAGTGGTGATACAGTACAATAAAGTGCAGGCAAAAGGGTTCAAAAGGTCACAATGATTAAAATATCTCTCAATGCCACAAGATGCGGCAAAAGATCATTTATAACATTACCTCAGAGGAACCAATTGTATACTACATTATAGAGACAACAAAGTGACGAAATGCAAGTGAAGGGATTTGTCAGAGTAGAATTTACATTACTGATTTCTTCATTAACGTCTTCACTCACAGCAGGGAGCTGGTAACAACTCATTATCTGGTCTGAAGTTTGCCTTACTGACCCTGTCAGAACATTTAGCCACCCATTGAAGCACTCATGTTTCATCATTGATTAGAACTGTCATTGCTCTGTCATTGTGCATATGTGAGTGAGTATAATCTGGGACTTAGCCACATGCATACCCTGTCACATTTTTCACAGAAAGAAAATATTGGAGAATAGGATGAATTTCCAGAAACAATTCATAATGGCTTTGAGAAAAGTATACTTGCAGCAATGAGAAAATATTGAAATGAAGTTTATTTGAAAAAAACCAAGCTTTCAAAAATACAGTCTGCAAAAAATGTATTATTTAATTATTTAAAGTAGGATAAACTTTTGTGCAGTGTATTGAAGAGTTTGTGATTATCACGAGCTTGAAATTACGCATAGTTAATTGCACTTATTTTTCTTCTCAGATCCTGATTTTGATGTGTTATTTGATTCCAGTCCTAGCGAAGGTCGAGCATGATTCTTCCTTGACTTTTCTCATTATGTCGAGATACCTAACATTACTTGGCTATCTTCCCTGAAAGCATAGCTGCAATTAGGATTCAGCAAAATAAAAAAAAACTTCACAGTTTACTAAATTGTGATAGGAACCCATGCCTTAATTCTTTATTAAACAGAACACTGGATCTTTAAATCAGAGACTGTGTTAATGCACACATTACTTGTGACCAATTAGAGAATGGTACATTACAAAGAATAATGTTAAGGGAATATATTTTTAAAAATAAATGTTGGTCATATCAGCAGTCAAAATTATTTTTGTTTCTTGAGGGATAATTTTTGATTTTCTTTGGCTACTTCTGGTTTTTCAGAAATCCCTTTTCCATTCTCATTAGGGTCAAATATTTGGTGATGCAGTTGTGTAGTAACAATTCATTCTCATTACTTATTTATTTGCTGATGTAATCATATCGTAACAATATGTCTGAAATTACGTTGACCAATGCGATATTTGTTGAAAGTGTGGTGCTGGAAAAGCACAGCCTGTCAGGCAGCATCTGGGTACAGGAGATTTTCCTGCTCCTTCGATGCTGCCTGACCTGCTGTGCTTTTCCAGCACCACACTCTCGATTCTGATCTCCAGTACCTGCAGTCCTCAACATCCTCAAAAGCTATTAACTCAGCATTAAACTTAAAGCATTGTACACAAGGAAAGCATCAATGCCTAGATACCACAATATTAAATTGGTACAAGACAACAGGCATTACTTGGCTCAAAGTTGTTTTCAAAATAACTGACTGTTATAACTGTTTAATAACTTTTTTCAAAAAACACTTCAACACGCAAAGAGCCATCAGCATAAATGCAACTTCTGCAGATGCTGAGGTCAGAGGTAATCACATATGTATAATGGCTGATAGTTTAATTTTACAACTGATATTATTCATTACAACTGAATCTTCTTCCACTGTAAATTTTACCCCATATGTAACCTTAAACTAGAGATTCCACATAGATTTTCAAGGAATTCATTAGCTCATTCATATCATGTTTTTCTGACTTATAGTTAGCTGACCATTCAACCAAGTTAAAATGGTTTCCTTTCCTTTTCTCTCCCCTGCATAGTTGTGGCCTCCCATTGTCTCCCTCCTTGGAGCTTTCTTTTTCCACCTTCCTTTACAGGCTTCCTGTTTCTGCAATATCCTATTGCAGTCTCCCTCTTCCCCCACCCAAAACCTTCCTGCTTCCCCAACATCCTTGGAACCTCCTTCTCGCCTGTCAACCCATCACTTTGGAACCTCCTTTTCCCCAAACTCCTTTGGAGTCTACTTTCTCCCTCCAAGCTCTTTGGGTGTCTTCTTCCTCTCCTTCTCTCCAAAGCCCCTTTGGAACATCCTTGTTTCTCCCTGACCTCTTCTGCAGCTGAACAGAATTACCTTATACCAAGGAAGTGCTCTGCGAAAGAAATACAGGATGTTCAACACCATTCTGTTTAAGCTACAGACCTCAGACATCAAGAAGATAGTACAAGTTAACTACTTTCCACCCAACAAACTACCATCCTTCCAAGTCCAAAAGGAACATATACAGGGAGAATAGTGAAATTTCCAGATTGTCTGAAATTGTAAGTCAAAAACTTGGGAAATGGGGGAAGTGGTAAATGTAAATTATTTTTACAAATAAATAACAATAATATTATGAGGAAAATAAGACTTGGGGGAGATGTGATATAGGTGTCTAAAAGAATTGATATTTGATTGAGACATGAAGCACTACCTACTATTTGACATCGCTGTTCTCCAGCAGAGTAAAAAAGGGGACAGACTGGAGGCTCATGTGCTACAAGCAGTCTCTGAAGTACTACAGATCTTATTAATGTCATCTGTAAATAGTTGAAGGAATACAACAAACTTCACAATCTTTTCTCAACTTCATGTAGAGCAGTAAAGGGGCTATGTTCATACCCACACTATATCATGCTGGGCCTGAAGGCACAGCAATGATAGGCAGGAACTTCATGCTGTACAGTGATGTTTAAAAACATGAATATAAAATAAAGTTGAAATATCTATTTTCAGTGTCAGTTCTGTCCCCATGTCATCATTAATACTTTCAATAATGTCTTTAAAAACTATATTGTCCTCTTTTTATCCCCCTCCTTTCTGAAGGTATTGAATTCACCTAGGAAACTTCCATCTGTCCTGACGGTTCTATTTTAGCTTACCCAAGTGACTATTCTTCCCTACAGAGATAGATAATGACATTTTACTTTGGATGGTATCACAACTTATGATCTTCTTACCCAAAATGGTCAGAATAAATATCCAGGCTCATTTATTTTTATCCCCATTTAAACAGTTGGAGGCTGGTATAATTACAACATTTAAAAGGCATCTGGATGAGTATGTGAATAGGAAGGGTTTGGAGGGATATGGGCCAAGTGCTGGCAAATGGGACTGGATTAAGTTAGGATATCTGGTCGGCATGAACGAGTTGGACCGAAGAGTCTGTTTTCATGCCGTATGACTCTATGACTCTAAAGGGATTTAAGGCCAGTGGCATTGCCCCAATTTCTAGCTGAGAATTGGATCTAAGGTTTCCTGGTCTAATACTTGTTATTACTAATCAAATTATGGAGAAACTTTTTATTTTCAAGAGATGATGATGAATCATATTCTGATGTCAGAAATGATTGTGCTGTCTGGCGTTTGAAAACATTTACTGGTAAATCGTATTTATAGGATTCTGTCAATGAACTAACTACCTCTGTGTTGTTGGCTCAGACAGATGCTCGACAACGCAGTACTTTGTAAATCACAGCTGCACTATGGGAGGGCAGTGGCTGATTGATGAGGGCAGGTTGCCTTCTTCAACGTATCTGGAAAACTATAAGAATGGGTGATGTAGAGCGGTCTTTAGATCTAGGGGCTGATTATTTATCTGCATGTAAAGGAGTTTGCAGCAGTGTAAATGCAAACTAGGAGCTCCTTTGAAGCTGTTGGGAATGCAATTACAATACTGAAAAAGCCCATTAAGATGTTTTAATAACCAGGGCACCCATTTCCTTCCCTATTATCAGGACCATCTTGGCCAGTGCACAGAAGAATGAACTTCTTTAATGAACCTTGCAAGCTGGGAAGGGGGCTCTTGTGGCGCCAGGATAGTGTCCCTACCCCTGGACTAAGAGATCTGGGTCAAGATTAGAGTGGTGCTGGAAAAGCACAGCAGGTCAGGCAGCATCCAAGGAGCAGGAAAATCGACATTTCGGGCTAAAGTCCTTCATCAAGAATGAGGGGCTCATTCCTGATGAAGGACGTTAGCCTGAAATGTCGATTTTCCTGCTCCTCTAATCTTGACTCTGATCTCCAGCATCTGCAGTCCTCACTTTCGCCTAAGAGATCTGGGTTCAAGTTCCACCTCCTCCAGGGTGTGTAACAATACCTCCAAACAGGTCAATTAGAAAAACAGGTTAAATAAAAAACAAGTCGTAAGATTTTGATAACTAAAAATGGTGGGCTCACACTATAGGCTGCTTTCAAACTGCTACTTCTCTGAGAATTTGCTTTTACTGCTTGCCAGGTGATTGCAAGACATTTCACTCATCTTCACTGTACTATCCCCCACCAGTTCTGAGTACAACCTGATAGAAACTGCAGCATTTACCTCTGCAGCAGCAGAAGCCACACCACCACTAAAAGTAACATGGTGCCAGCAGCAAAACCAGAAGCAACACTACCAGCACCAGCACCCATTTTCTTCTCAGCCACATGCTCCTCCACAGGACAGATGAATGGATGTCAAGATCCAACTTGAGGGAAATCAAAACCAAAACACTTTGATTTACAGGCATTAACTCAGCACTGTCGACAGGTCTGCACACCACGGACTCAACAGGCTCAGTTTCTCATGCTAGTCATTGCTGACATACAGATCTGCATAGGACTTTAAGACTGGAAGCTGAGAGGATGTTTTCTCTGTTTAAGAGTCTAGAACTAGAGGACATAATTTCAACAGAGATAAGGAGAACTTCCTTTATCTCAGAAAGTCATTAGTCTGTGCAATGCAGTGGAGTCAAAAAATGCGGTGCTGGAAAAGCACAACCGGTCAGGCAGCATCCGAGGAGCAGCAGAGGCAATGCTTCAGGCCTAAGCCCTTCATCGGGAATGTGGAGGGGGAAGGGGGCTGAGAGATAAATAGGGGTGGGGCTGAGGGAAAGATAGGTGGGAAGGCAATAGATAGATGCAGGTGGGGGGGGTGATTGTGATAGGTCTGTGGGGAGGGTGGAGTGGATAGGTAGGACAGATCAAAGGGGGGGTGCCAAGTTGGAGGGCTGGATCTGGGATGGGGGGGGGGGGGGGGGAGGGAGATTTGGAAACTGGTGAAATTGTGTTGATGCTGTGTGATTAAAGTGTCCAAAGGCAGAAGATGAGGCATTCTTCCTCCAGTCATCAGGTGGCTTGGATTTGGAGGTTGAAGAGGGCCAGAACTTGCATGTCCTTGGCAGAGTGGGTGGGGCAATTGAGGTGGTGGGGTGTGTGTCCCAGAGATGTTCCCTGAAATGTTCCGTGAGTTGGCGTCATGTCTCCCTCAGGCAGAGGAGACCACATCAAGAACAATGGACACAGTAGATGAGGTGCTTGGATGTGCAAGAAAATCTCTGCTGGATGTGAAAAGATCCTTTGGAGCCTTGGATGGAGGTTTGGGGGTGGGGGTGGGGTGGGGGGAGGTATGGGTACAGGTTTACTCCTCTTGCGGGACCAGGGGAAGGTGCCAGTGTGGAGGGTGGATTGGTGGGAAGTGTGGACCTAATGAGGGAATCACGGAGAGAACGGTCTCTGTGGAATGCAGATAGGGGTGGGGAGGGAAATATATCTCTAGTGGTGGGGTCTAATTGTAGGTGGCAGAAATGGTGGAGGATAATGTGCTGTATCCAAATATTAGTGGGGTGGAAGGTGAGGACTGGGGTGGGGGGGGGGGGGGGTTTCTATCCTTGTTGTGGTTGGTGGGTTGGGTTGCAAGGGCAGAGGTGCAGGAAGTGGAGGAGTTGTGCTGAAAGGCATTGTTGATCATGTGGGAGGGAAAATTGCAGTCTTTGAAATAGGAGCCCTTCTAGAGTGTCTTGGAGTGGAATTGCTCCTCCGGGGAGCAGATACGGTGGAGGCAGAGGAATTGTGAATAAAGGATCGTGTTTTAGGAGGAGGTGTAGTCCAAGGCCGAGTCATTGACTATATCAAAGGCTGAGTGAGATAGATGATTGATTGTAAATGGAACTGAGGCCACAATCTGATTAGAACATGATCTTGGCAGGCTCAAAGTATCAAGTAGCTTACTCCTGGTCCTAATTCTTGTTTCTTTTGGCACAATGCCATGGGCCAAAACAATGCCAGTCATTGCAGGACAATCCCTTTGCCTCCCTATCCAGTCGTCCTGGATTCTGCTTTTTTGCTTTCTTCTACAAGGAGAGAATGCAGAGAGATGCGAGGTGAGAAAGGAAGTGGAGCAAAGAACAATTTTTGTGGACCGTCACCACATGCAGTGTGACAAGACTTTAGGTTGAGTCTTTGTGAATGCTGAGATGCCACAGAAAGAAAAATGATTGGAGCTACAAGGTGTGTTGCTGTACAGGAGAAAGCTGAAAAACTCAGTGTGAGGTTTGACAGTTGATGCCACTTGCTTTTCTCACTTGTGAGGTTCTGAGTCATCTTAGTGCATTGTCTCCAGTACGGAGGCAGCACACTTTGGCTGCTCCCAGTTCCATTCATGTCTGTTTAGTTGGAGAAGATCTCCTCTTCCTTCTTTAGAGAAAAACAACTCAATGCAGCCTCTTGTAATTCACAACAAATCATTTACCTAAGTCAGAGAGCTAAGGAGTCTTCTGCCCAGTTTTGTGGTTGCTGCAGCCTTAACAATCTCAGTGCTAGTGATGCCTTGTAAGCAATGCTGGTCTCTTTAATCAGAAATCGTTCCTGTGACAGAGCAGATGCCTTGTTCCACCCACATGCTGCCTGCTTGAACAACCCAGAGATGGGATGCTAATATCTTGGGTTTCATTGAAAGAAGCCAGGCAAAGCCAGTACCTTCATTATCTAGATCTATAACTTGCAAATGATCCACTGCTCCAGCAGGGACTAGTGAGTTTGTATCAGCTTTTTGCTCCACCAATCCAACATTAAACTTATTGCAGCATAATGGCAGAGAGGTTAACACTGCTGCCTTGCTGTGCCAGATTCAACTCCAGCCTTAGGTGACGGAGTGCAGTTTGCACATTCTCACTGTGTTTGCTTGGGTTTCTGTCGTTTCTTCCCATAGTCCAAAGATCTGCAGATTAGGTGAATTGGTTATGCTGAATTACCCCATTGTGTTCAGGCATGTGCAGGCTAGGTGGGTTAGCAATAGCAAATGTAGTGTTACAGGGATAGGGTCGATGCAGACTCAATGGGCCAAACGGCCTTTATCTGTATTTTGGGAATTCAATGAATCCAACTGATTTATTTTTCTCCTTTCGCTCGGTGTTTTTCGCTGCTTCTAACGCTTATCTACCTTAGCCTGCAAATTTGCATGTTCCAGTATTGGAGAGGATTCAAAACTGGCACTGGCAGATTGCGATGTGTAAATAACTTGTACTCATTTTCTCTGGTGCAGGGAACACACAACCATTATGCTGCCTGCTGAATTGCATAATAGCTGCATGCAGCCCAGTATTCAGCTCAATGGCTGCATGCCTCAGCAAGGGAGGCCTAAGTTTTTGTGATGACAGCATACTTAAAAGATAGCCTGCAGCACTTGAATGGGAGTTGCATCTTGGGAGCAACAGATGCTAGAATCGTTTACAGAAAAAAAAAGTATAAACACCAAGGACGGCAGAGCACTTGCTACAAGCTTTCCTGATGCTATGCTGTATACCTTAATGGGACAGGTGGACAGGAAGGGAGAGGTAGACTGGAGGGAAGAGGTTCAATATCCATTGAGATCTAAGAGATCCTCCTCAGTCCAAATCTTCAAAAACAATTCCCCTAATCTAGGAGACGCATTAATAGAATTTTATTTTCAATTATTTTAATTAATTCACTCACAAACTCAATACTCTTTCCCCAAAACAGGTAAGAATAATTGAATCAAAAGAACAGTTGGGCAAATATACAATGGTGTAAGTCACTGGTTCA
This sequence comes from Chiloscyllium punctatum, assembly GCF_047496795.1. Taxonomy (NCBI): domain Eukaryota; kingdom Metazoa; phylum Chordata; class Chondrichthyes; order Orectolobiformes; family Hemiscylliidae; genus Chiloscyllium; species Chiloscyllium punctatum. Next base: position 47,207,358 of record NC_092770.1, read on the forward strand.
ACTCAAATTTACAAAATGGAGGTTCATGTAAATTCTGTCAACAAGACTGTTAAAACAACTACTGAAGTGATGGTACTGCATTTGCATTTACTGACTTTTGTATAGACAATGCCATGAATTTCTCTTGCCAAAGATAAGAGTTTTCTTGAGTTCACTGATGGTACTTGACTTATGGCTGAGAGTATAGCAGAAAGAGGAGACCTGTCAGAACACACAACCTCTGATTAAAAGTCTTGAGCTTTCACCAACTATTTCACATCACATTGCACTTACTCTATATTTAATGTGGATTAACCTGCTACCATTTATACATTGGCACTTCTGTTTGTAATGCTAGCTGGAGCAATGCACTATTTTGACTGCTCTTCCACAATTGACTCTGAATTTAAAAAAGTTTGCTTCATGTTTAAATTAAATTTAAAATTCCAAAAATTGTCAATGAACCAGGGTAGCCACCAGTAAACTGTTCAAAAGACAAAATGAAAATGCAGGATATACCCAGCAGATCAAGAAGCATATTTGGAAAGAGAATAAAGTTAGTGTTTTAGGTAGATCACCTTTCATCAGAATGTTGAATTGAAATGCCAACTCTACTTCTCTTGCCATGAATGATACCTGACCAACTCAGTACTTCCATTATTTTCCATTTTCATTTCAAGTTTCCAGTATATGCATTACCTTGAAATAACTTGCAATTATATAGGCCATGCCATATCCTCAATTTATCTTTTAGAACTTCCCAGTAACACTGTTGACGTATAAGCTCTCTTTTATTAGAGCTTTTGTCACATACTTATACTATGAATGATTCAATAATCTCCTTGGTCACTGTTAAAAACCTTTTTATTCATTTCTGGGATGTGGGTGTTGCTGGTTGGCCAGCATTCATTGCCCGTCCTTAGTTACCCTTGAGAAGGTGGAGGCGAGCTGCCTTCTTGTACCTGCTGTGGGTTAACCCACAATGCCAATAGGGAGGGAATTCCAGGATTTTGAACTAGTGAAGGAATGCAATATATTTCTAAGTCAGGATGATGAGTGGTTTGGAGAGCAACTTGAAGGTGGTGGTACTCCTATCTATCTGCTGCCCTCGTCCTTCTGGATGGAAGTGATCGTGAGTTTGGAATGTGCTGTCTGAAGATTTTTGGTGAATATCTGCAGTGCATCTTGTAGTCTATGCTGGTGCTACTGAGCATCGGTGGTGGAGGGGGTGGATGCTTGTGTACATGGTGCCAATCAAGTGGCCTGCTTTTCCTGGATGGTGTTAAGCTTCTTGAGTGTTATTGGGGCTACATTTGTGCAGGTAAGTGGGGAACAGTCTATCCGACTGCTGACTTTAAACATGAAACAAACTTTTTTCTTTCGTTAGAGTGAATTGTGGATGAGCAGTCAAAATAATGCACTGTTCCAGCTAGCATTATAAACAGAAGTACCAATGTATAAATGGTACCTTGAAATAACAGGGTTGGCGGAGGGGGGTGGTTGGTGATGGCATATTGGTATTATTATTGCACTACTATTCCAGCTCATGTCCCAGGTTCAAATCCCACCACGGCAGATGGTGGAATTTGAATTCAATAAAAAAAATCTGGAATTAAGAATGTACTGATGATTATGAAACATTATTGATTATCAGAAAAACCCATATGGTTCACTAATGTCCTTCAAGGAAGAGGAAAGAAATCTGTCCTCCTCACCTGGGTTGGCCTACATGTGACTCCAGACCCACAGGCTGGCTCTCAACTGCTCTCTGAAATGGACTAGCCCGTTATACCAATCGCTGCAAAACTGAAATGAAACTTTTCCAACTGAATCTTGCCCAATTTTTAGGCTTGCCTGAGGATAGCTTTCAGACCTCCATTATCCGAACCAGTTTCATTAGTAAAATGGATTCACCAATCAGTGTGCTGAAGACCCTGCAAAAAAATGTACATGTCACATTTTTGCTGCCAACATGCTATCAATAATAAATATTCCATGAAAAAGAGTTTTAGCTAATTTGTGATGGTGTGATTGTAAAAACTTAATAACTGCATCAAAGCTCACAGTAGCCTGCCAGTAACAGATATATCATGAAATATCAGGAGATTAGTAAAAGTAGGCCAGCACATTCCTTGGGCCTCATTCACCATTCAGTAAGGTCATGGCTGATACACAACCCAACCTCATCTTCCATTTTGGTTGGTCCCAAACCAGGATTCTCAACACGTTTGAGCTCTTCACGGATATTTTAAGGATATCCCTTAAGTGTTTCTAATGTTGTCCTGGGAGTTTCCTGCCATGAATAAATTCTGTGTGGAGCAGTTGTTTCATGATCTGGTGTGCCAGGTATACGCATGACATGTTCCACCTAGCAGCCCTGGTTTTTGAGTGATTAGCTGGGCAGGTTAGTTAGGAAAAGGACATTTTAACATTAGCTTGGTGTCATGCTAACTAGCTAGTAGTCCCTTTCTCTGTCTTCTTCCTCCTTTTTTGAACAGTGGGGTTTCAATAGGAATTGTTCCAGAAAGGGGATTATCAAAGATCAAAAGCAATGCATTTGCTAACTCTGCGGTCACCTCTTTTAAACTCCTTGGACGTGACACAATGGGTATAGGAGCTTAAGTTTAGTTCAATTAATTTCTTCAGTATTTTACATTGTTGAGATACTGTAACTTTGGCTTTAAGAGCAGGTCAAAGACTAGGAATCGGTCAGAGAGTAACTCACCTCCTGACTCCCCAGAGCCTGTCCACCATTTACAATGAGTAAGGAGTCTGATGGAATATTCCCCAATTGCCTGGATCAGTGCATCTCCAACACCATTCAAGAAGCTCAACAACATCCCTGACAAAGCAACCCACTTGACTGGCACCACATCCACTCTCCATTACTGACCCTCTTTAGCAGCAGAACATCCCATTTACAAAATTCACTAAAGTTCTTTAGACAACACTTTCCAAACCCATGATCAATACCATCAAGAAGCACCAGACCAGCAGATACATGGGAACACTGTCCTCAGTCAGGTTAGAGCCTGGTATATTTCAGAAACACATATATGAGATTTTAGCATTATTATAAACAGATTTTGAAAGAAGATCAGTCCAAACACAGTTCTTGAACTTGCTTTCTTCTCAACCAGCTTGTCTTGAAACTAAATTCATGGTTGTGGGCATAAAATCAAATGACAAAAGGTTTGACCCTGGTGAGTAACTAAAACATCAAGTGTATGTCTAAACTAGGAAAATGTCAGGTGGTTGGTCAAACATTGTGTTGCAGTATACTTGGAAGCTGGTTTGTTATTAGACTGAATCTCTCACAATCGAAATCCAATCATTTCACTGTGTGTTGCATTTTAGGTCAATCAACTCCACACATTAGCAGCAGGTTATCACAACTGGTAGTGTGCTGTACCTAGGTTGAGGGGATTTATGTTGCCACTGTATGCCAAACCGATAAAGTATTCAATTTCTTATGATTAACATTGCTACACTTTGACCACAAAAATTCAGGGAAAAAAAATGATACATTAGGCTGAATATGAGAGCTGTTGGAGTACATTCGCCTAACCCAAGAAACCAGAAATGAGCTAAACAAGCATTCTTTTGTAACAGATGATAACCTGTACAGTCAATCCTTTTAAAATATGCAGCCCAAGTTCTTCTTAAATTAAGTAAGGCTGGCACTTAAATGGCAAGAAGCTTCAAACAACATTTAAGGACCATTCCTAAGATATAAAGCAGGACCAAGACACAACACCCTGCCTCATTAAAAATCAGGATTCTGCTTGTTTGAATTGACTGAATGCCATTATTCTCCTTGCCAATTCTAGGAGGTAGACATGGTCTACTGGAATTGTGGTGAAAGGTAGTATTAAACAGATCATGGAGAAAAATATCAACATTACAGCCTGAAATCTAGAAAAGAGGCATATAGTTAGTTCCCATGCAGAAATTAGATATTCAGACTGGAAGCTAATACTCTACACAATGTTATTCCAAAACATGTATATTATAATTGTTCAATCACCTACTAGCCCATTAAGTTTTTAAGCTGGTCAGCAATATAAAAACCATAGCAAACTTCACCACAACTCCCAGAATCCTTCATTTATCTTGAGAAATGCACAAACAATTGGAAATACAGCACACAAATCCCGTGACTAGGTTCACACAATGGTTAAGACATAGTGCACATTTCCTCTCTCTTTTTAATGTTCTGATGTTCAACTGTTCCCTACCATCACGACCAACCTCAGGGTACTTTTTCATGGATACTCCAACTTTTCTGGAAGGGTGTTGTATAAAAGTGTTACATTGTTTTCCTGCACCTTATTGTCCCGATTATTTTTGTTTTAATTGTTTAACAGACATCAATGAGGATAGCGCAGCTGATTTTATATCAGCGTAGGTTGTTTTGCAGGTGGTCGGTGGGGTAAATATGAAACTTACCTCACCCAGAAAACAGTGCTAGGCTACATATGAAAATCTGGGTTAATGCTACTGAAAGTGTTAATCATACTGAACCAAATGCGTGTTGGTGAAAATGCGCAAATCTATTTAAAACAGTAGTGATGCAAATCAGAAATATACAGTGCAATAAATTCCCAACAATTGCAAATTAAGCCATTTGCTCAAATGTTTTTCTCTGATCAGCAGAAACTCTTGATGAAACACCCAGATGGGAAATCTCTTTAATACAATGCACTGAATTAATCACTTGTAATTCCAGTCTGAACAAAAACAAAAGGAACTAAACCTTAACAGACATTGCAATGAAGTCTTCAGAGAGTTGAAATCTACTTTATCCTCGTGAAGTGTTATTGTTATGTACCACACTGAGTATTCAAAGGCAAATTATGCTTTTTGGGTCAGAAATATTACACAATGTGAATGAACAGAAATGGGTTTAAAACCATGAGAATAAAAGAAAAGATGCAGAGACAGTCAGTAATTCAAGTAAGCAGTCTCCTGATTTCTAATGAGGCTAGGTGTTGTGTCTTGGTGCTGCTTTAGGAATGGTCCTCAAATGATGTTTGGAATTTCTTGCAACTGAATGCCAGCGTTACTTAAGTTATGAATTTTGGGCAACATGTATTATAAGGATTGACTGTACATGTTATCATATGTCACAAAAGAACACTTAGTTAACCCATTTCAAAGCCAAGTCAATGCTTTCTGAGATAACAATGTTCATCCCATTTCTCAATCGGACACCCAACTGTTTTCTTACCAGAAATTCTCACATTTATCACCTTCTCCACAAAATTATCCATGATAGTTCTTACTTTTTACTTGAAAAAAGCTATTTCTGATACTAAATTGAATTGAATTTTCATTCATATTTTAGGGCTTTAAGATTCCGAACTGCCTGCCTTATTTTAAACTCATATTTAAATTAGTATTATGCCTGTCATTTTAAGTTTTCTGATATTTTATCCATATCAATAAACCCACCCAGTTAACAGTTTTCTATTAAAAGCAGAATACTGTGAATATTGCAAATCTGACATTAAAAACAGGAAGTGCTGGAGAAACCCAGTAGGTCCTAGAGTCCATATCGAATGGAAATAGACCCTTAGGCCCAAGCCGTCCATGCCAACCAGCTAGTCCCATTTGCCTACCTTTGGTCCATATCCCTCTGAACCTTTCCATTCCATGTACCTGTCGAAATGTCTTTTAAATGTTGTAATTTTACATGCCTCGGCCACTTCCTCTGGCAGCTGGTTCCATATATGCACCACCGTATGTGTGAAATGTTGCTCCTCAGTTCCCTTTTAAATCTTTCCCCTTTCACCTTAAACCTATGTCCCTCATGACTTTTTCAACCTTACACTTCAACTTCCTTTGTTCCAGGGAGCAGAAGTCCCAGCCTATCAAGCCTCTCCTCATAACTCAAGCCCTCCAGTCTCAGGAACATTCTTGTAGATCTTTTTAGCATCCTTTCCAGTTTAATAACAGCCTTCCTATTGCAGGGTGACCAGCACTGTACGCAGTACTTCAAATGTGATCTTACCAATGTCTTGTTCAGTCATAAGATGATGCCCCAATTCCTGTACTCAATGCTCTGACCGATGTAGGCACGCATACCTGTGATTCCACTTTCAAGGAACTTGTAGCTGCACCCGAGGTCTCCATTTTCAACAACACTTTCCAAAGCCTTACCATTAACTGAGTAATTCCTGCCCTGGTTGGTTTTACCAAACTGCATGTTTATTTGAATTAAACTCCATCTGTCATTCCTCAGCCCACTGGCCCAGATGATCAAGGTCCCATTGTACTCTTAGATAAGCTTCTTCACTGTCCACTATACCACCAATTTTGGTGTCATCCACAAAACTTTCTGACCCTGCATCCTATATCCTTTTCCAAATTGTTTATATAAACGCCAAATAACAATAGCCCAGCACCGCTAATCACGGGCCTCCAGTCTGTATAATAACCCTCTACTACCACCACCCTCTGTCACCTACCATCAAGATTCAGCAGTATGTATGGAGCGAAAAACAGAATTGATGTTTCAAGTCCTACATGATTGAGGTTTTTGAAGAAGTAACAAAGAGGATTGATGAGGGCAGAACAGTGGATGTGATCTATATGGAATTCAGTAAGGCGTTCAGAAAGGTTCCTCATGGTAGACCAGTTAGCAAGGTTAGATCTCATGGAATACAGGGAGAACTAACCATTTGGATACAGAACTAGCTTGAAGATAGGAGACAGAGGGTCCTGGTGGAGGGTTGTTTTTCAGACTGGAGGCCTGTTATCAGTGGTGTGACACATGGATTGGTGCTGGGTCCACTGCTTTTCGATATTTATGTAAATGATTTGGTTGTGAACATCGAGGGTATAGTTAATAAATTTGTAGATGACACCAAAACTGAAGGTGTAGCGGACAGTGAAGGAGGTTACCTCAGAGTCACAAGGGGATCTTGATCAGATTGGCCAATGGGCCGAGGAGTGGCAGATGGAGTTTAATTTAGATAAATGTGAGGTGTTGCATTTTGTAAACGCAAATCAGAGCAGGACTTATACACTTAATGGTACGGTCCTGGGGAGTGTTGCTGAACAAAGAGACCTTGGAATGCAGGTTCATTGCTTCTTGAAAGTGGAGTCGCAGGTAGATAGGATAGTGAAGGCGGCGTTTGGTATGCTTTCCTTTATTGGTCAGAGCATTGAGTATAGGAGTTGGGAGGTCACGTTGCGGCGGTACAAGACGTTTGTTCGGCCACTTTTAGAATATTACATGCAATTCTGGTCTCCCCCCTGTCGGACAGATGTTGTGAAACTTGAAAGGGTTCAGAAAATATTTACAAGGACTTTACTAGGGTTGGAGGATTTAAATTACAGAGAGAGGCTGAATAGGCTGGGACTGTTTTCCCTGGAGCATCAGAGGCTGAGGGGTGACCTTATCGAGGTTTATAAAACCATGAGGGGCATGGATAGGATAAATAGACAAGGTCTTTTCCCTGGAGTGGGGAGTCCATAACTAGAGGGCATAGGTTTAGAGTGAGAAGGTGAAAGATTTAAAAAGGACCTAAGGGGCAACATTTTCACGCAAAGGGTGGTGCATATATGGAATGAGCTGCCAGAGGAAGGGGTGGAAGCTGGTACAATTACAACATTTAAAAGGCATCTGGATGGGTATATGAATAGGAAGGGTTTAGAGGGATATGGGCCAAATGCTGCCAAATGGGACTCGGTTAGGTTAGGATATCTGGCCGGCATGGACGAAATTGGACCGAAGGGTCTGTTTCTATGTTGAAAAATCTCTATGACTTTATGCATTTCCACTGAGGCCTTCAACAAAGGAGAATCAAATCTCTCCATAACCAACACCAAATCCCTATCAACATCCTGGGGTTACCAGTGAGTATTAACTGAACTGAACTAGCCATATAAATACTGTCTCTATAGGAACAGGTCAGATACTGGATTTCTGAACCAAGGAACACATTCCTGACTTCCCAAAGCTGTCCATTATCTACAAGGCATATATCAGAAGTATGATGTATACCTGGCCTGATTAGTACAGCTCAATTGAACACCATCCAGACTGCTTGATTGGCACTCCATTCACCAACTTCAATACTCATTGCCTCCACCAAAGATGCACAGTAGCAGCAGTGTGTACCATTTACAAGATGTACTACAGCAACACACCAACATTCCTTTGACAGCTCCTTCTGAACCGATAAACTTTAACCATTAGGACAAGGGCAGCAGACTCACAGGAACACCACAATCTCCAAGCCACACACCACTACATCGCCATTCTTTCACTGTGGCAGATCAAGTTCCTAAAACTCCTTCCCTGCCCACACCACATGCACTGCAGTGGTTCCACAAACAGTTGACCATAAGCCTTTCAATGGCAAGTAACCCATGGCAACAAATGTTGCTCTTGCCAGTAACACCCACATCACAGGAAAGAATAAAACAAACTACTGCATCAAAAAATTAAGACAGCCATGCTTTAGACTATGTCTTTAGTGGAAAGAGAGGAAGAACTGTGCATTAAGAATTAGCTGACTAATTTTTATTTGATTCACTGTGTGCTATTCCAGTTAAATGTATATATCAGGTACAAGGCAAGAACCAAATGAGAAAGAAAAATCCTTCTTGGTACAAATAGCTGCTTTCACATAACTTTTGTGTTGATACCGCCCAGTGTGTGGGCCTCACTCAGCCAGTGGCAACTGCAAGTGAGCTGAAGTCAGCAGATTTTTCGACAGGATCAGTGGAGCTGCATTTCCTGGGCAAAATGAATGCAGTGTGTCAGGAGCAGTGCAATCCCTCAACAATACCATGATGTAAGCACCTTGCACATGTGCACTACAGTGGCCTAACTTCATAGCCATTCTATATTTGTAGAATATATAGCCATTTCCAGATGGTAATTTAATATATGGAATCTAGTCTGCAGCCAGTACACATGTTGAACAGCTGCAGTATTGAAATTAGTGTATATTGCAATGCTCTTGGGCTACAGAGATGTCGGTTGATAGATTAAGAACAACTAATATTGGTGAAAGTTTTGCTGGACTCTCAACGATGTTGGAATTTTCATCAGCATTAATTCTCATCATATTCCCTCCATATGAAATTGGATGTATGTGAACAAGTCATTCATTTTTGGATTGTAATCATGTCGCACAAGTCAAATTCCCTAGTTATATCTAAATCTGGATGTATTGACATTAGCAGTTTTTAGATGAAGGCTGAGAAAATGCTGAGATGGTGCTCAGAGATAGACTTTGAAGTATTTCTCTCCGCTATTTTCAGCCTGTGTTGGAGGCCACAGCAGAGAAATATTTATTTGCTGCACTTTTGAATTCTACACTTGTGGCCCATGAAATGTCAGTTTCTGGAAGTCTTTGAGAGTTCCTAAGCTTGTGACAATAAACAATTTGTGAAGATCAACTTTTATCAATTAACTTCAAATAATTTTGAAAGTTTTAAATTAGATCAATGTAATGTAAAGACCATGGGTTGGGTTTTACAAGGAGTGGCAATTTCATGCAGGTTGTTCTACAAAATAGAGCACCACATTTCTGAGGTGGCCCTAATTTGAATATTCCCTCAGAAATGCTTGAAGAATAACTTTTCTCTGCTGCGTTCTCCATGGCAACACCTTAATCAGAGTCCTCTTGCCAAATAATCAACTTGCATTTCTCATAAATTGTTCTTTTTGAAAACTTGGTATTTTTGCAACTGTCCTGATAAATGCAAGATAAAATGTTTCCAGAGTATATTTCTTTTTCAGCAATACTAAAGATTTTAAATGTCTCTAATTTTCAGGATTTATCATGATTAAACTTTGAGTTGGCAGTTAAAGAACCATTAAGTCTTACAAATCTCAAATCATTTGAACTGCAATAATGAAATGCATCAATTTCACAAGTTTGAGGTGAAACACCAGAAATATGATAATCTCTTTATAGACTGGGTGGTTTTCACTGTCTCAGGGCAGTGGCATTTCTTTTGCATCATACAACCACATAAAAGCGATGACATTTCTCTCTGTCAGCCTGTGGAAGCCAATTCCAAAACCGCAAAAAGTATCTTCAGTAAAATGCTTCTTTGGCCATGTCACACTTTTAAAGCAGATATTCACATACCATGAACCAAAATTCTTGGGTTGGTTAAAATAACTCCACAGATGCTGGTATCCCATCACCAAGTCACCCTTTATTTACACGTGGAGAGGCCTTGACATTGATCCAACTCCCTCAGAGTCAGTTTTCAGTGTGAACATGATGTCTGACATTCCTGTTCTTATCTATCAGCCAGGGCTCCACCATGATTGGACCAGAAACAGCCCCAATCAGGGAACTCCTGTTCTATGAGGTCCACTGGGCTGACCTCGTTACAAGTAGGAAAAACATCAACACAAATGGATGGCCCACAGAGGGCAGGAACTGGGGGTGGAACCCAGATTTGCTGGGTTTCTGTTCTATTAATCAAGCACCAGACATTTTGCAATGGACTGTAAAAAATTGGGCTGGCTGTATTTATTTGCTAGGCTTCTGCTTTCCATTTCCATGTCAGCAGCTATCTTTGGGGCAATCTCAGGCTACCCCAGAAGTCTAACTAGCATGCCACTCTTAGTCTAATAGATGATTCTGCCTGCTGGAAGCTGGTGCAGATTTTGTTTCAAGATTTCAAACATTCATGAAAAGGTTTTCTTGCTAGGTAATCAAACCTTATCAGGCCTATATTACCTTGGAGTTCAGTCCCTTGTTTTGCTTCAGGGAGTTCAATTTTTAAAAAAAAAGTGATGCCTACCCAATTGATAGGGGCCTCTGTCTTCATTCATTGGAACCCATTCAGACACAGGCCACCTGTTATAAATATCAAGCTATTCCCACATCTAGAATCTGGGATTCACAATGCTACATTTACAGCAGTCCCAGCAATTTAGCATTCTGAGTGTTCTGTTATAATTTTAGTATCAATACGAAAAAGTAGTTTTCAAAGCATATTTTACTGTACTCATCAGGATATACACAAGAATATTGATGTAAAGGCAAAGTAAATCACTAAATGTAACGATTTTCTTCAATATACTTAGACATTACAAATATAAATCCCAGTACTTTACAATATCAACAGTTGATTGTACGGTGGTCTCAAAGCCCACTGTAAAATCTAATCCAATCGATCTTTAAGTTGCTTCTTTTTATTTGTAAACTGATTTGTTAGCTAATTTTATTGATAACTTCAGTCTTCATTCTAGCCTTGAACGATGGTACAGCATGCAAATTCACATCGTGTGTAACATTTATAGTCACTGCGGTTGATGTGGAACATGTATTGAGTTATAGCCTCATTTATGACTACCTTGATAAAGCAAAGTTCCAAGGTCAAATGGAAATAGGAATACTTTAGTTGATAAAATTTGGTACAGCTGTCCTTCAGAATGCATCTGTCAGGTCGCAAATTTACAAACTGCATTTAAGATGTAATACAAATAATGTATTGGTGCTACCAATCTATTTTTCTTTTGTATTGACAAAGGCAGGAGTTTGTTTGAATAATTGACCAGTGGGTTCCAGGTAACAAATCTGTTTTACTTCATGATAGCACCTCTCTGATAGGAATGACAATTTAAGGAGAAAATTGCAAAAACATTAAATAAGCAAGTCCTTTTGGTTACATTGTAAACTCAATCTAATAGCATGAAGAACCTGGTCACAGAGGGTGATTTTGTTTTGATTTCTCATTTTATCTTGTTTGATGCTGTCCTTTAATTAGTGGGATATCTTCTGGTCACAACATCAGTTTTTTTTTTAAACACAAACATGAACATTGTGAATCCACTATCACTGTTCGTACAATTAAGTTGCTTCAGAAATCTACATAGCAATGTTTTCTTGCTCAGAACGGCAGGCAAGGAAAACTGCAGAAAATGTAAGTTCATGCCACAATTACACATGTTCTGCCTCTCCAAAACTGCTGTGTGAAATCACAGACTCAGGATTTTAAAGCTGCGAGATCCTTTTTATTGGTCCCTGTAGAGGGTTTTTACAGTCATCTAAATTTAGTTTCAAATCTTCTCTTCAAAAAGAATTTTGCCTTTTTAGTTCCAAATAAACATAAGCATTAAATCTAACAGTTCTATTTACTAACCCTCATTTATCTTGAGGAGCAGTGAGCTAGGATTTTTTGGAATTTGAGTAACTTTTATTTCCTCTTGTCTAGCAGTTGCTGTGCAAACTTTAGATAAATTGAGAGTGTAAGGAAATGATATATCTGATATTCTGAAACCATGCCTTGAAAGGCAACTTAAATTATATCCTGCCACTCTTAACAATGTAATTAAACCACAGTAGATCAAACACTAATCCAACATCACAAGTTAAATGTGGCCAGTTATTTCTTGCTGAAACCCACAGTGAAAGCATCATTTGGGCACCTTTTGGCTGATAGTGCATCTGTATCAGGGGAAAAGTAACAAGACAAAATCCTAATTTTTTGGCAGCAGGTCACACAAGGACAAGCTTGGTATGCCATTTCTGGTAAAATAAATGAGGGGCACATTGCATACACCATCGGAATCCACAATCCAATGCTGGAGAAGGGGGAGGGGGAGAAAGAGTTAATTTGGACAGAGTAAAAAAAGGCTAATGAAAACCATCTGAAGCTGACTGAAAGCATGTACTGTAATCCAATGCAGTTTCTCTTGTCATCTGCATGCCCTAATCAACCAGCATCTGGTTCCCATTGCAATTCACAAAACAAGACTCTACTCTGCTGTTAACATTCACTGACACATGGAAAGTTTGCGTAGATATAGTTTGTGATAGGTTAAGTACTAGTCCACTCCTGATCACCTGCTAGGTCCAGATGGTAACTCCGACTGGATGATATGCAGTCAAAAAACAAATTGATTCATTATCTTAAAAAATTCTCACTTTCTTCCTCATATCTACATTTGTCACTAGTACAACAGGACCAGTGGGTAAACTAACTCCTCATTCAATTTCATGTCATGGCACTCATGGTGCTAAGATGGAGTAGAGTGGGACTTGTTATTTCTCGTCTGACCCTCATCAAGACCACGACATAATTTGGAAACCTGCCACATGGGAAATTGTGAGAATGAACCTATTAGTGGGAGCACAACAAAACATTGTGCTACCTGGCAGTCACTTGTAGTATAACCTTGGTATTATATACATATTCAAACTATGTAACTAGTTCACTCACAAACTTCAAAACAACTTGTTTTTGCTGGAGCAGAATTATCCTGTGATGTAAAGACATATTTCTTTCCATTCTGTATATAATTTGAAAATAATTTGATTCAAAATAAAAGGTGCCTATGCTAAATTTGAAAATGGAAGACAGCTGGTTAGTGTAATGCTTTTCCACATTATGAGCAGGATCAGTGTACACTGATGTATTTTGGTTTCTATCTCTCTTTGCAGTTCTGTCCCAAGACTGGCAGAAAGCAGAAGGAACCATGAGGACTGAATCAGCTACATCCAGTGACCCTGCTTGGATGATGAAAACTTTATCTGCTTTTTGCTAAGTCTCACTGCTTCTGACATCATGTGGCTACACTCTGTCAAATAGGTTGCCGCAGGGTTCCAAAATCTACCTGATTGACTGCATAATTTGCTCTACCAAGCTAAAAAAGTCACAGAAAAGGTACTGTGTTACTACTACATCTGAAATCAACAATATGATTGCACTGACTGAACAGATCAAAAGGTTAGGAATAGGGAATTACAGACCAGTGAATCTCACAGGCCAATAGGAAGACAATTGGAGAAAATTAGGGCGGAATGAATCAGTGGCAGATAAATTTAGCCCTGGTCAATGTGAAGTGATGAGCTTTGGAAAAAAGTAACAAGATGAGGGAGTACTCAATCATGGCATAGATTAGGAGAGTAAGGAGATTATGTTGGAGTTGTACAGGACTTTGCTTAGGCCACAGTTGGAGTATTGTGTGCAGTTCTAGTAATCAAACCACAAGAAGGTATAGTTGCATGGGAGGGGGTCCTGAGGAGATTCACTAGGATGTTGTCTGAATTGGACCATTTTGACTATGAAGAGAGGTTGGATAGGCTTGGGCTCTTTTTCTTTTGAGTGGAGAAGGGAACCTGATTGAGGTGTGTTCGATTATGGAGGACATTGATGGGAAGGGTCAATAACAAGGACGCATAATTATAAGGTGAAGGACAGAAAGTTTAGAAGGAACTTGAGGAAACATTTTTTCACCCGGTGGATGTTGGGAATCTGGAATGTACTGCCTGGGAGGGCAGTAGAGGCAGAAAACCTTGAACTTTAAGGTACACGCATGAATATATGTGAAGCATGCAATGCTACGGGTCAAGTACTGGAAAGTGGGATTAGTGTAGATAGGTCAGTGCATACTCAATGGGCCGAAGGGACTTTTCTGCCATGTCTGACTCTTTATGAGAGGGATGAAGTACTAGGCTCACCAATGGATCTATCATCAGATTAATCAACAGACAACCAGCTTGTGGTTGAAAGAGCTGCGAGGAGTTAGCTGTAAGGGAGGCATCAGGGGTCTGTCAGAGGTTGGAGGCAGTGATCTAGCTGCCTGAGTGTTGGGAACAGGAGAGGCTGATATCCCTTAAGATAGGGAGGGAGAGCCACCAGTCACCATTTGCCAAGTAACCATCTATCTGCTGGGTCAGACAAATGTTGATGTGAAAGACAAAGCGAATGAGGTAGGTGAGAGATAGTGATGCAGTAAAAAGGGCCATGGTGAGGCAACATCCTAGTGGTATTATCACTGGACTGTTAATTTAGAGACCCAGGTAATGTTCTGGGGACCCGGGTTTGAATTCTGCCATGGCAGATGGTGGAATTCAAATTCAATTAAAGTCTGGAGCTAAGAGTCTTATGATGATCATGCATCCATTCTCAATTATCAGAAAAAACAAATCTGGTTCACTAATGTCCTTTGGAAGAGGTGATGGCTTAGTGTATTATTGCTCAACTATTAATCCAGAAGCTCATGTATTATCCTGGGAGCTGGGTTCGAATTTAAATTCAACGAAACAAAAATCTGGAATTAAGAGTCTAATACTGCCATGAATCTATTGCTAATTGTCAGGGAAAAACCCTCTGGCTCACTAATGTCCTTCAGGGAAGGAAACCAACGTCCTTACCTGGTCAGACTTACATATGACTCCAGACCCACAGCATGTGTGGACTCTTAAAACAGCCCTCTGGGTAATTAGTGATGGGCAATAAATGCTGGCATAGCCAGAGGCACCCATATCCCATGAACGAATAAAAAAAAATCCATCTGGTTCATTAATGTCCTTTAGGGAAGGAAACTGCCATCATTATCTGGTCTATCCTATATATGACTCCAGACACACAGCAATGTGATTGACTCTTAACTATCTGTGGGCATAAATGCTGGCCGAGCCAATGATGCCCTCATCCCATGAATGAATTAAAAAAAGAACTGCCTGGTTAAAATGGTCCAGTTTTGACAGTATGCAATAGAAACATGTGACCTCATAAACCTGAAGGAGGAGAAGTTAGGATGATGTCATTTTGTTAGAGTTAGCATCAGTTATTCTGGAAAAAAAATACTTATGCTCTTCATATGCCTGTTGTCTTGTATAACTTTAAATACTGTGGTATCTAAGAAAGTAAAGCTTTCCTATTGTGCTGTGGCTTTAGATTTAATGGATGATGGATATTAATTATTTTTTCTAATTCTGTCTGAGTCCATATATCCCAAACATCACATCAATACAGAAGGTAATATTACTACATAACTGCATCATCAAAATAAATTCATGAGAGTAAAAAGGTAGTCCCTTAAGATCAAAACGTTGCCCTTGAGAAAGGTTCAACAGCAGTCCTCAGAATGATATTAAAATTGTGCCCTATGGATCATCCATTTGTAAGAGTTCATGCAGATTTATGCGAAAGGGAAAGGAAAATATTCCAAGCAGAATTGAACTAACAGAGTGGACAACTTAATTAACATAAAAGTTAATTGTGGAGAATTAATTAATCAGGAACATACACTGAAAATACAGGCTCTTAGAAAAATTGCTGAGATTGAGATTATGCAAAAATATAAAAGTAAATTGAAAAGAAGAAATGAGTTGTCAGGAAAAAAAAGTCTTCAGTGAATCTTGAACCAAAATCAAACAGTCTGAAATCGGACTCTGTACCAAAACAATGAAGGAATAAACTAGTGACTGAACTTGATGTGTAGATGTTGGTTAAAATTAAAATAATTTGTTTGCAATCATGAAAAGAGTATTTTTCCACGAACACAGTTTATTTACTTTTTATTGTCCTGGTTTTAAGGGATCCCCAGCAAGTACCCACAATACTGCCTACCAGTGATTTGGACACTTTAGAATGGTCATTGTGCACAATCAAGTCAGTCGATCTGTTGCATCCATTCCAGCTCACTGCAACAGGATTTCAGCTGGTGCCACTCCCTTACACTTCCTTATAGACAGGCAATTATTTTCTATTCAGATAATCAATCAAGTCTGTTCTAAAAGCCTATTAAATTGTCTCCACAACAGGCATTCCAGATTGAGCCATGTGCTGTGTAAAAAGCTTTTCCTCTCATGATCTTTGGTTCTTTTGCCATTCACCTTAAGTTGTTCTCCAATGATTTTTGAGCCTTCTGCCACTGGGAAATTTAGTCCTGTCTATGCTTTGCAGAGCTCAGATGATTTTAAACATAGCTATGACATTTCCTTTCAGTCTTCACTATCTCGGGAGCCCAGACCTTTCTTTACCAATGTATCCCCAAATTCAGTTCCTCATCTTAACAACCGTTACATTTACATACTTCCCAGAATTGGACAGTATACTCCAACTGAGGCTGAAGCAGATAAGTTCAACACAACTTTCTTGCTTACCATTAATGGTACTGCTAATGAACATCAACTAGGAATGGTTAGATTTTCTCTTCTTAGAGATGGTCATTTGCGTGCTGAAAATGTTAGTTGCTACTTACCGACCCATGGAAAGTGTGTAAGTATTAGTATAATATTTAAGGTATTACGAATGATACCACGTACTGTGTATTAATCAGCAAATATCCCTACTTCTGATCTTATGATTAAGGAAGGATTGAATCAATTTAAGATAGTTGGGCTTGGGATAGTGCCATGAGGAACCTCTTTAGAAACGGCATGGAGCGGAGAAGATTGGTCTTCTAGATATTCTTCCAACCAGTTGAAAGTTTCTCCCAATTTGCATTGACTTCAATTTTAAAGGGATTCTGTAATGTCACTCTCAGTCAGATGTTGTTTTGATATCAAAGACAATTGCTTTTACTTTGCCTCTGGTATTCAGCTCTTTTGGACCAAGGTTATAAAGAAGTCTGCAGTTGTGGGCCCTGACAGAATCATAAACAAAGAATTAGTGAGCAAGTTATTGGCGAGTAAATACTGTTTGGTATTACAGTGATGACACTTTCCATCATTTCGTTGATTATAGAGAACAGATTAATGAACTTCCTCCATCCATATACCATCACTTTATTCATTAACCCCTGCTGGCAATTGGTCAGACTGGATTTGCATATTCTTTTGTTGAAGAGAACAACACTGGACAAATTTCCATTGTTGAGTGGATGTCAGTGATCTAGCTGTTTTGTAACAGTTGGCGAGGGGCTAGTTTTGGAGTAAGTCTTCAGTATTACAGCCTGGGTTTTATAAATTTTGCTATAGTATGTAGTGTTCCTTGATACTAGAAGATCAGCATGTATGATATTGGGTATCTTAGAAAAAAGCTAAGATGGATCATCTACTTTGCATTTCTGGCTGAATACGATTACAAATGCTCCAGACTCGTCTCTGACACTGATGTGCTAGGTTCCTTCATCATTGAGTTAGTTGCTTAACTGTTCATACCATTCATGACTGGATGTGGCAGGACAACAGGACTTTGATATGATTTGTTTGTTGTGGATTGCTTAACTCCGCCAGTTGCATGTTGCTTCGACTGGTTAGCATGCATGTACTGTACTCCTGTGTTGTAATTTCTCCAGGTTGGCATCCTTATTTTTATGTATTCTGCTCTTGTTATGCTTTTCTACACTCCTTGGGGGGATCTTGGTATGAAGCAAATACTACAGTGAAGAATATGCCAGGTCATGAGATTATAGATTGTGGTAGAATTCAATTCTGCAATCTGCCATTTGTACTGTCCAAGTCAAAGTGTATAGAGTGTGGAAGTCAGCAAGGAGAGTATTGAAGAAATGCACTGCAGTAATCTCAATGACAGCATGGAAAACACATAACCAAAATATGGGTTTTTATACTACTAATCACCAAAACAATATCAAGAGTTGAATGCATATTGAATAAGTTAAGAACAGTCAGAGTGTGAGGGAAATAGGAATTCAGAAGTATTCCTTTTATTTTAATGTCAGAAAGAAGGCTCTCTCTCTAAAAGGCCCTGTCAGCTTGCAAGAGTTTTACTGACCAATCAGTTTTATTGCTTATGAAATTGGCACATATTCTTCAGATGTATGCACAACAAGGAAATTAGGTACCCACAGCAGATTAGATGACTGAGCACTGTTTATTCAGTGGTATTGGTGCTTGGTCCTATCTCTAAATTAGATATGTAGATTGTGTTTTTTTCTTTTGCAGGAGTTAATGAATAAAGTAATAGTGTATGGAGGGAGGAGGTGTATTCTATTAAGTGAATCATAAAATCTAACTGGTGAGAATAAAGCACATACTGAGTAAATTACAGAAAGGAAACTCAGATTGATGGTCATACCTAGATAGCAGAGGTGGTATGTGGAAAGAGCACCTAAGGGTAGTTTTAACAAAGATCATTAAAATAATATGAGCTTGAATGAGAACATTGGCAATTAATTTATTGAAATATTTATAACTTTGAAAAAAAACACCAGGGGCTAAATTGGTTAACCTGAAAATCGATGCAGGGATCACAATTTGTTATTAACCTACACATTGATTGCAACCCCTGCCAACTTCATGCTATTAGCTGTCTTCAATGATTGCTACACTCAGCCCTAGTTAACCATGCTGCTGACTGACTGACTGAATGTGTCAGCACTTGGGGTTTCAGACTTATATGACTTAAAGTGAACCCGTCCTCTTAAAGGAAGTTGCATTGTGTTTGAACCAGCAGCAGTGCCCCAGAAAGTAAGTTCCAACTGGGAAACATTGAAGAATGGCACATTATTGGGATAAAACAAGCTACAAGGTCTTGAACACTACGTTGCTGATCTTTGGTGCAGCACGTACAAAGTCAGAGAGATATCCTGTATCTTCAGTGGAATAAAACTCTCCACATTCAGATGAGTGTGGAACCAGATAGCCTTGGAGTGCTAGGTCAGGAGATGAACCCCAAGGATCTGGACACAGTGCTGCAAGAAGTAACTCCAGAGGTTACTTGGTAGTGCTGCAAGAAGTAACTCCAGAGGATGCATTGGTTGCAATTTTCTAAAAATCCTTAGATTCTGAGAAGCACCAGAGAATTGGAAAACTGCTAATGCGATATCCCATTCAAAAAAAGGAGGCAAAAAAATGGGTAACTATAAGCTGATTTGCCTAACATCTATTGTTGGAAAAGTATTGAAGCCAATAATTAAGGAAGGAATATCAGAACTTTTGGAAAATCATATTCTAATCAAGTGAAGTCAGCACAGCTTCATGAAAGGGAAATCATGTTCGACTAATTTATGAGAGTTTTTTGAGGAAGTCTCAAGCAGAGTTGATAGAGGCGAACCAATAGATGCAACATATCTGGACTTCCAGTAAGTGTTTGGCAAGGTAGCTCACAAAAGGTTAAGATATGAGTCCATGGTGTTGGAGGTAGTATATTAGCATGGATAGAGAATTGGCTAATGGACAGGAAACAGGGAGTGGGGATAGGGCGTTCTTTTTCAGAGTGGTGACCTGTGACCAGTACGCTTCCACAGGGGTCAGTGCTGGGATTGCAACTGTTTAAGATATATATTAATAACTTGGAAGAAGGAAGTAAATGTATTGTAGCCAAATCTGCAAATGACATAAAAATAGGTGGAGAAGAAGTTTGCAAGGGGGATACAAATAATTTAAAAGGGTATTGACAGGTTAAATAAGTGGGCAATAAATTGGCAAATGGAGTATGATGTGGGAAAATGTGAAGTTGTTCATTTTGGAAGGGAGAACAAAAGAACAGAGTATTATTTAAATGGAGAAAAACTGCAGAAAGCTACAACAAAAAGGAACTTGGAGGTACTTCTGCATAAAACACAGAAAGCTAGCACACAGGTACAGCAGGTAATCCAGAAGGCTAATGGGATGTTGGTCCTTATTTCAAGGGGGTTGGAATTTAGACTAGAGATGTCTTCCTGCAAGGTGCTGGTAATAATATATCTGAAGCACTGTGAGCAGTTTTGGTTGCCTTATTTAAGGAAAGGTATCATTTCATTGGAAGAAAGTCAGAGAAAGTTCACTTGGATGATCCTTAGTATGGAAGAACTGTCTTATGAGATAAGGTTAAACAGGTTGGGAGTTGAGTCATTGGAGTTTAGAAGAGTGACAGTGATCTCATTGAAAGTTTTAGGATTCTTAAAGAGTTTGACAGGGTATATGCTGAAAGGAGAGTCGACCACCAAACTGCATAATCGCACAATTAAAAGACACCAATATAAAACTGAGATCAGAAGGAATTTCTTCTCTTATAAGGCTGTGAATCTTTGGAACTCCTTGCTACAGAGAGCTGTATATATGCTTAAGGCTGAGACAGGTAGATTCTTGATCAATAGGGAAATCAAGAGTCATAGGGAAAGGGCAAAGTGGACAGAAGGTATGTCAGATCAGTCATCATCCTCTGGAGTGGCAGACCCAAGGGGCCAAATAGCCTTGTTCCTACTTTTACGTTCTTGATTTCCCACAAGCGTCCAAGTAGAAAGTAGAATCCATCGAGATTAGCTATGTTGGCAAAAAAATACTGTTTCATACCATTAATGAGATGGGAACCTGTGACTGGGTTGTCAGAAATGTTTTCTACTATTATCAAGACTGTAGAGTTCAGACTATACAAATCCATAAGATTCTTCAGAAAACACGAACAATGTGGACAATGAATAGTACATTTAGCGTAATAGACTTGTTTGTGATCTTTCACTGAAACACAAACATACGATGTTGCAGATTCTGTTTTAGCAATAAAACTCAAGTGCACTATGCAAAGGAAAAGATAAAACAAAACATAGGAACAGGAGTAGGCCATTTGGCCCCTCAAGACTGTTCCACCAAGCAATGATGTCATGGTTGACCTGTGGCCTAACTCCACATACCTGCCTTTGGCTGATATCCCTTAATATTTTTGCTTAATATACAAAAAATAATCTCAGATTCAAAATTAACAACTGATCTATAGCATCAACTGCCATTTGTGGAAGTGTTCC
This sequence comes from Chiloscyllium punctatum, assembly GCF_047496795.1. Lineage (NCBI taxonomy): Eukaryota > Metazoa > Chordata > Chondrichthyes > Orectolobiformes > Hemiscylliidae > Chiloscyllium > Chiloscyllium punctatum. Next base: position 47,228,740 of record NC_092770.1, read on the forward strand.
AAAATAAACCAAGCTACTGAAATTTCAAAGATTTTGAAACACAGTAAATTACGATCCCAATTATCCCAACATTATCACTTTAATGAATTCAAATGCCAGAGACGGTTTGCTTCTCTATAATATCTACAGGTTTCCTTAACTGTTTCATTCAATTTCTAGTCCAGAGTTGTGCAGCTTCTTCCTTGATTAGTCACACAACTGAGATACAACTTTCTCAACTTTGAATAATTCCTTCAAGGTTCTAACCTCTGGTCTAGAATTTGCAAACTAAAATACTTACAAGTTGATAACCTAGTTCCCAACAGTTCTAAACTACTTCTTTCTTGAGTAACAGTTGTTTGATATATCTAACATTAACCAGCAGTTCTGCAAAGTGACAACTAAAAGCTTTCCAAGCTATGTGTTCTTCCCTGAAGCAAACAAAAATATCCCTAATCCTTCTAAGCAGAAAGCAAACTAATGCTGCTCAATGTTTATTCTTTCAACTTGTAAAACTGTCCAATGCAAATAAATCCTCATTATCACCCCTTTTCTCATACTGTTTCAAAAAAAACTTCAGAAATACTCACAAGTTAACCATTAAACATCCTCAGCCACACAGATGAAAACTCACATGCCACTAGTTCAGAATTCAAATTCTAACATAAATGATATGTCAAACATCTTGCATCTCAGTGTCAAGGAGTATAAGGAAAAATAGGCAGTACTTCATTAAGATTGAGGATCAGCCATGATAAAGTTGAGTGGCGGAGTGGGTTCAATGAGCCACTGTTCCTACTTTTTATGTTGTTACATTCCTAAAGTGGATGGATTTTGTTGGTGGGCTGTAGTTTAAAATCACAGCAGCTTGAGAATACCAGACTAAGTTCACTGAAAAAGACTAATGTGACTTCAACTGGATGAGTGACTGAGTTTCTTGTCGGCTTGCTTCACGCAAAACATTGTCTAAATGTGATGTTTTTTCAGCTTCAATCCATAAACTCTTCTCACAGTTCTCGCTCAGGTTAAAGTTCACTGTAGCCTCATTGCTGAAATAAATCATTTGGAATGACCTGTACAGAGTTCTTTTGTATTATGTGGCTACTGATCTCACTTCAAACACATTGGCAGAAATCAAACTCTTGACCTATTCATTTATAGTAATACAACAGGTAACGAAACTGCAGGTAAGACAATTCCTCTTGTTGAGTATAATATAATGCCGATTGCTATTGTTCCTTACGAACCCAGAAATCTTATAACCCCATATCCCTTCACTACAATCAATTTTAAGATGCCATAGTCTTTTCTGTAACTGTTTTGCTTCTGTAATAGAGAAATTGTATACACAATGAATAACATACTCATCCAAAAATATTGTTGTGTTGTGACATAAATTATTATAGAAAGGAGCTACTTAACCATGGTAACCAGATAAAATATGCTCTGCAGAACATGTTGAACTAGTCAAAATGAACAGTAAACTTAATTTATATTTACACTGGGAACTGTCTGCCTCCCACTTGAGTATTTTACAGAAAGCTAGAGCAGACATATTAAGCTCTACATGCTGCTGAATGAAAATGCAATGACTTGCATTAACAGTTTCATGGAGAAGTATTCTAGGCGGGCATTAACTTAGAAATATATACTCTGTGTACACAGATTAATGAATAGTACCAAAGCAATTCATCTTAATGGCTAAATGTACATATTACTAAAAAGTCTTGAGTGACTGGGATTGTTTTGTGGAGACAATGTTGTAGAAAACTAGAGTAAATATATATGCAGACAAGAATCAAATGTCAATGGTATGTGGGGTATTAAGGAACATTCTTTTGGTTTGGAAATGCTGTAACATTTTATGATGTAAAATGTTTTTTTGGCAGGAAATTTGAACTTCATTTTTAAATGCATGAATCTCAGCTTTGAGCAATTGTAAATAAGTTCTTCTTGAGATTCAATTGAACAGCAACTGAGTTGTATTTGTCATTTCCTAACTAGAGATAACCTAACATTGTTTTAAAATGAGACATTCATACAGTAGTTTGAGTGTTGTGTGGACAACAGAAACGCTACATTTAAAACACAGTCAGGATTGAATATAACAGAACACTGTGTACTTTCAAAATGCTAGTTCAAAATATACTGCAGAATATTAGTTGCTGGAAAAGCGCAACAGGTCAGGCAGCATCCAAGGAGCAGGAGAATCGACGTTTCGGGCATAAGCCCTTCTTCAGGAATGAGGAGGGTGTGCCAAGCAGGCTAAGATTAAAGATTGGGAGGAGGGACTTGGGGGAGGGACGTTGGGAATGCGATAGGTGGAAGGAGGTTGAGGGGAGGGTGATAGGCCGGAGAGGGGGTGGGGGCGGAGAGGTAGGGAAGCAGATTGCAGGTCAAGAAGGCAGTGCTGAGTCCGAGGGTTGGGACTGAGATAAGGTGGGGGGAGGGGAAATGAGGAAGCTGGAAAAAAATCAGCATTCATCCCTTGTGGTTGGAGGGTTCCTAGGTGGAAGATGAGGCACTCTTCCTCCAGGCGTTGTGTTGCCATGGTCTGGCGATGGAGGATGCCAAGGACCTGCATGTCCTTGGCGGAGTGGGAGGGGGAGTTAAAGTGTTCAGCCACGGGGCGGTTGGGTTGGTTGGTGCAGGTGTCCCAGAGGTGTTCTCTGAAACATTCCGCAAGTAGGCAGCCTGTCTCCCCAATGTAGAGGACGCCACATCGGGTGCAGCAGATGCAGTAAATGATGTGTGTGGAGATGCAGGTGAATTTGTGACGGATATGGAAGGATCCCTTGGGGCCTTGGAGGGAAGTGAGGGGGAGGTGTGGGAGCAAGTTTTGCATTTCTTGCGGTTGCAGGGGGAGGTTGGGTTGGTGAGGGGTGTGGACCTGACGAGGGAGTCACGGAGGGAGTGGTCTTTCCGGAATGCTGATAGGGGAGGGGAGGGAAATATATCCCTGGTGGTGGGGTCTGTTTGGAGGTGGCGGAAATTACAAAGGATGATATGATGTATCTGGAGGTTGGTGGGGTGGTAGGTGAGGACCAGTGGGGTTCTGTCCTGGTGGCGATTGGAGGGGCGGGGTTCAAGGGCAGAGGAGTGGGAAGTGGATGAGATGCGGTGGAGAGCATCGTCGATCACGTCTGAGGGGAAATTGCGGTCTTTGAAGGAAGCGGCCATCTGGGTTGTTTGATACCGAACTCAATAACAACAATGAGTGAATGGGCTGACTGAAACCCCTCTCTGTCCAATTTCTCAGCAGTCCAAGTAAGGAGAAATAGTCCAATATTTAATAGACATTTAATAGACAATAGGTGTAGGAGTAGGCCATTCTGCCCTTCGAGCCTGCACCACCATTCAATATGATCATGGCTGATCATCCTTAATCAGTACCCTGTTCCTGCCTTATCTCCATAACCCTTGATTCCACTATCCTTGAGAGCTCTATCCAACTCTTTCTTAAATGAATCCAGAGACTGGGCCTCATGATCACAATATGAGCAGCCCTGAGAGATGCCAAAACTAATGCCACAGACTTTGACATGGGACTCAGCAGGGTTCTTTGTTCAATGCTCAGTGCAACAGAATGCATGACAGTTTTGATATTATGGACCACAGAATTTTAACACTACATGTTAGAATTCCACATGGCAGTACTGGAATCCAACACTTTAGCCACCATGTACTGAAAACATTGAAACAAAAAGGTTAATCCTTCTAGCAATCTCATGTTTAGAAAGTATCCTTCTATTAAAAATTGCACTGAGACCCACACCTCTTTTTTACAATGGCAAGTCATGATCTGGCCCTCCAAAACATTGACTCTGTCACTGCCATCTGCTCTGGTTACTTGATCTCCGTCCAACCTTTATGCATTCTCCGGTGTATCTCCGTGCAATTTTTCCCAGGGTGCCCAGCAGTGAACTGGGAGTTTGGCCAGATATTGGGCAGTAATGAAATTTAAGTAGCTTTTCATCTCTCTCTCTCTCCCACAAACCAAGTCGGGGCCATCTGTTTGTCTCCAGCAGAAAGAAGACAAACAATTGTTAGGACGTTAAACAAATTTCTATGATGTTTTTGATAACTGCCTTCACTCAGCCAGACAAAGTTTACGACAGTTACATAGTGAGTCAAGCAATAATTCAAAGAGTGAGGGATGCGAAAATATGATGGAAAAATCCATGTCAGGCCTCCAGTTAATCCTTTGTGCAAGCTTTTGCAATGCGGTGTTTTCAGAATCTAAACATATGATTCAATTCCACATATTCCCCTTCTTCTCTCCTCTGAGGAACATTTTAAAAAATCCTTGTATATTGCTTTGTCTCCATCTAAATTAACCATGAAGTGCATTCTAAATGTTGTACTCTTTTGATTTGAGTACTGATTGGCATGATTTCCAAATCATGACGACAGTAAGATTTTACATTACAACCTTGCTTAACCTGAAAATGTACTTCATTGGTGTAAAATGCTTTGAGATGTCTGGTGGTCATGGTAGCACGATATACATGCAAGTTTTTTCTTTTCTTTCATAAGTTGCTCTGAAGAGACATTCACTTTGCCACTCTCCAGAGATGCTGAATACTTTCAGCAGTTTCTTTTTGTTTTATTTTTACCTATTCTTACTTGACAAATTAAAATAGCTACCCAACAAATGAGTTCTCAGAATTGAAATGAAGCATGAAAAGTGCACAATAAATTACTTCCTTCCACCCACCAATGACTCAGGGTCAAATGAAAGATTATGAGTGTTAAAAACTTGTCATAAAACACATGATCACAAGAAGTTAAAGCAGGAGCAGCCTATTCAGCTCCTCGAGCCTGCTGCATCATTGCTGATCCATAATGAAATCATTGCTGATTTAATCATGGTCCTCGACCCCGCTTGCCTGTCTGGCTCTGTAACCCTTGACAACTCATCTTTCAACATTTTCAATGACCCAACCTCCATTGTTCTCTGGAGAAGAGAATTTTACAGATTAACAGCCCTTAAAGAAATAAATTCTAATTTCCGCCTTCAATGGAAATCCCTAATAATTGAACATGACTAATAATTGAACATATTTTCATCATCCACCCTATAAAGTTCCTTCAGGATCTCATTTGCTTCTATAAGATCACCTCTCATTCTTCTAATAGGTATCGGTCCAATATTCTCAATTGTTCTCACAACATAAGCGCCTCAACCCAGAAATCAGTCAACAGGGAAGACGGTGGGTAATGTCACTGAACCATTAATTCAGAGGATCAAAACTCATCTGGTTCCTTCCCCTTTAGGGAAGGAAATTTGCCACCCTGACCCATTCCGACCTATACATGACCCCAACCCACAGCCATCCTTACCACCCTCAGAAATGACCTATGAAGTCACTAGGACAATTAGTAATAATTAACAAATGCTGGCCTTGACTGTGACACCCACTTCCCATAAAATAATAATTTTTAAAAAACCAATCCAGTGAACTTTCTTTCAACCGCTTCTGATGCAATTGCATCCTTTCATAAGAAAGGAGACCAAAACTGTAAGTAAATGTGTTCTCAATAAGGCTTTCAATAGTTGTAGTGAGACATCCATACTTCTATGTTCAATTGCCTTGGAACAAATGCAAACATTCTACTTGCCTTTCTAATCATCTGCTAGAACTACATACTAACCTTTTGTAATTCAAAAACTTGGATATCCTCTTTAATATGCAGTTCTACAGTCTCCCTCCATTTAAGTAATAAACTTTTTTTTCTGTTCTTTTGACCAAAGTGGATAAGTTCACATTTTCCCACTTTATATTTCATCTGCCAAACCTTTGCCGAGTCACTTATCTAAATTCCTTTGCAGTCGCTGAATGTCCTCTTGACAAAGTACTTTTCTTACTATCTTTGTGTCATCAGCAAACTTAGATAATACAAATTCAAGTCCCTTCGTTCAGGTAGTCAATATTGATACAATCTTGTAGGTAGCTCTGAAACCCAAAGCAGTACTTACACCACATGTGGTTATCCAGGACACTGGAAATCCACATACCACAGGCCTTACGTTCCATTCAACCAAGCTGAGCTGCCATAACTTGAAATCAATCCCTTACATTAACTTTACACTTCTTTGGACTACTTTTAAGTACTTTATTGTATTGACTTTACTTTCTCATTCTTGGAATTTCTCAGTTAAATCCAAGTATAGCTATTTCTTTAAAAATAGCAAGCTTTTATAATTTTTGACTTTTTAAAGACAGTATTTATAGTTTTTAACCAATCAATGACTGTAAAGATTTTCTATGATGTCATTATTGATTTTTTTGCACTGTTTTCGAACTCAAGCAAGCTGATTCGAAGGAACTGAATGATGTGCCTCTGTAACTCCTGGATCCTGTGGTGTCAGCCTCTTTTTCTAGCCTCTTGCTCTGGACTGCTCTCTTGCAGGTCTGATCTTCTCTGCTTCCAATCCTTGAGTCATGCTGTTATAACAGCATCCGATTCTGAAATCTTATTTTGTGAAGTTCTTGGAATAAACAACATCTATATGTTCGCTGGTATTCACTTTCAATAAAAGATGTTGATTCTACCTGATTACAGTAAGATTCTTTTAAATATCCTGCTAGTATCTCCTTAATAATAGATTCTAGCATTTTCCTTCTGATATATGTTAGGTGAACTGGGCTGTAGTTTCCTGACTTCTATCTCCATCCTTTCTTAAATAGAAGATTCATATTTATGATTTCCTGATTTTCTAGGCTCATTACAAAGTTTAAGAATTTCAAAAGATCACAATCTGTGCATTTGCTATCTCTGCAGCCATATAAGATGCTGGCCACTAGGTCCAGAGGACTTGTCAACATTTAGTTTTTAACATATAAGTACACAATCCTTTATCTGAAATCCTTGGGGCCAGTTGTTTTTCAGAATTCAGAATTTTTTGGATTTTGGAATAAATGACATTTCACAGTGAAATAAAAAGAATTACCTGACAGTAGACACAGATGTGACTAGTATGAGCACTGAGACACAATTGACGCCTGCCAGTGCTGGGCCACCTCACATCTGAGTGATGTGGTTCGTGTAGGTATGGAGTTGGGTTGCCTGTTCGCATGCCAAAATGACGCTCCACACTCCATGAAACTAACTTTGGATTTCAGAGCTTTTTGGATTTCGGAATTTCGGATAAAGGATTAAGTACCTTTACTTAAAGATTTTATTTAAAGATTGTGATTGTTTTTAGTTCCTCCCTCATTTTTTTCTTCCATACTTTCAAATTTTTCTGTGTTTCTACAATGACCACAGACACAAAATATCTGTTCAACCATTCTGCAATTTCCCTGTTTCCTGTTACTAATTCCCCAGATCCACCCTGTAAAAGACCAAAACAATATTATGAAGAGTTTTGGTCCCCTTACCTATGGAAAATAATGACATTGCAGGCAGTCCAGAGAAAGTTCACTAAGTCGATACCAGATATGGAGGAACTAGCTTAGGGGCGAGGTTGAGTAGATTGGGTTGATCTGATTGGAATATAGAAGTTGAGAGGCGATCTCATTGAAACATAGAAGATTCTTAGAGGACTGTCTCAGAAAGGTTGTTTCCCCTTTTGGGAGAATGTAGGACCAGAGAGCATAATCTCATGTTTCTCTAAAGTTATCTGGGATAACAAGCTCAAGGCAGACATTCAACTTTATTCTTCCCACTGGGGTAGGCACACATCATTTTCACCATTCAACTACATGAGAAAATTAAATCAGTCAAGTCAGACAATCTTATGGTAGATTAAACTACAAAACAGATTTATTCTCATGAGAATTATTTACATTGGCAAACAATACCAGCAAATGATTTGGCATTTTGTTCTTGCAAAAAATTAAACAAATAAAGCAATTAGTTGAGATATTTTGGAAGAGATTTCTTTGAATGGCATTCTTTGTAGAAACAGAACAATACTTCTCAGAGGGGAAAAAGCCAATAATCCTTACCAGCTAGTCTTTTATATGCTTACAAATGCTGGGGCTTTGTTAGTTCTAGTCATGCATAATAACACAGATAAGGTAAATAAATTAAACATGAATCCACACGTGGCAATAGCGTCTTTAATATAAGGTTTAAGGTTCATATGAAAAGGGAATAAGTTAGTATATAAGGGCAACAGATTTTAATAGATAAGATTTTAGGAAGATGAGTAGTGAGCTAACTGATGTGATTCAGAAAGAGAAACTTTCAGGAATGTACAACAAGTGTGTTTATTTGTACAAGGTGATGGGACCGGTCCAGAACAAATAATATTTAAAAGAGGAAACTATTTCAAATTCTAGGATTCTCTAGTTAACTAAAGGTTAAAATAAACAGAAAATTGAAAAAAGTGGATCTTATAAGTATGATGATGAAAATAATAAAATAAAACAATAATGGAATAGGTTAAAAAGAAGTAGGGAAGTATTAAAAAGGTCAGTATTCTAAAGACACAGTTGAAAGGGAATTCATATTTAATTATTTAATTAAATTCATTAGGTTAGACACCTATGAATGTTAATATGAACTGGTAGAGATAAATGAAAATTTATAGAAATATTTGAAAAGCAGATTGCAATTGGGTAGCCAATATATGAGAAGTTCAATGCTGCATTGGTTTAAAGCAGGATGACAGATATTGTCCTAAACAAGAAGAATGTAGTGTAAGATAATTCACTTGGTGTGAAAATTGTTCTAGTCAACATAATATGCAGTTTCTAAAAAGTTCCCAGGACTTTATGGGAAGTTAGGGAAGAAATCGTGGAGCATCTTGCAGAAATATTTGTATCATCTATAAATACTGGTGAGGTGCTGAACGTCTGGACAGTGGCTAATGTGTTTTTGTTTAAGAAGAGATGTAATGAGAAGCCTGGGAACTACAGATCTATGATTCTGATTTTGGTGGTAGGTAAGTTGTTGGAGGTGATCTTGAAAGATAGGAATTTTATGCATTTGAAGAGACAAGGAATGATTAGGGTCAGTCAGCATGGTTGTGTGAGGGAAATCATGTTACAAACTTGATTGAGTTTTTTGAGGAAGTAACCAAAAAGATTGATGAGGGCAGAGCAGTAGACGTTGTTAACTTAGACTTTAATAAAACCTTTGACGAGGTTCCACATGGTAGACTAATTAGTAACATTAGGATCACATGGGATTCAGGGTGAGCTGCAATTGGATACAAAATTTGTTTAACGGCAGGATACAGGGTGTGAGAGTGGAGGCTTGTTTTTGGGACTGGAGGCCTATGACAGCAGTGTTCCACAGGGATCAGTGCTGGGGCCACTTTTGTTTGTCATAAGTGATTTAGATAAGAATATAGAAGACATGGTTAGTAGGTTTATGGATGATACTAAGATTGGTGATACAGTGGACAGTGAAGAAGGTTACCTAAGATTACAATAAGATCTTGATCAATTGGGCCAATGGGCAAATGGAGTTTAATTTGGATAAATTGGTAAAACAAACAAGGGCAAGACTTATCCAATTAAAAGTAGGGCCTTAGGCAGTGTTGTAGAACAGAGACACCTTGGGGTTCAGGTTCATAATTATTTGAAGACTGCCATCACATACAGGTAGGGTGGTTAAGAAGGTATTTAGCACAGTTGCCTTCAGTGCACAGACCTTTGAATATAAGCATTGGGACGTCATGTTGAGGTTATACAGGAAATTGCTGAGACCTCTTCAGGAATACTGTGACAGTTTTGATCTTCCTGTTGTAAGGAGGATATTATTAAGCTGGAGAGGGTTCAGAAAAGATTTGCCAAGATGTTGCAGGGAATGGAGGGTTTGAGTAATAAGGAGAGGCTGGATAGTCTGGGATGTTTTTCACTGGAGCGTAGGAAATTGAGAGGTGATATAAAACAGGTTTATGAAATAATGAGGGGTATAGATAAGGTGAACGGCAGGTGTCTTTTCCCTTGGGTTAGGGATTTCAAGATTAGCCGTCGTATTTTCAAGGTGAGACGAGAAAGGTTTAAAAAAGACATGACGGGCAGTTTGTTTACACAGAGTGCTTCTTGTGTGGAACGAACTACAGGAGGAAATGGTGAAGTGGGTACAGCTACAATGTTTAAAAGACATTTAGGTAAGTACATAAATAAGAAATGTTTGGAGGGATATGGGCCAAGAGCAGGCAGATGGGACTAGTTTAGTTTGGGATTATGGTTTGACTGAACTGGTTGGACTCATTCTGTTTACGTGCTGTATGCCTTTATTATTCTTGACGTCAATAACACTTGCTGAATATTTTAATTAGATAACTTATTAAATGATTCCTAGGCTGTGAAAGTTCTAAATCCACAGACTTCCTAAAAACAATTGCTTTGTCATATTCTGCGTTCAGTTTCTGCCTCAACTCCCAACTTCAGCTCTACACCAGGCCCCAGCCCTGCTGAATTTTTACCATTCCCTAGACCTCCCCCTCACTGACGATAAACGATCAGTCCTCAGTAAAGGTCTCACTTTCATCCCACTATGCTCCCGGTTCAACGAATTCCACACACATTGCGACAAACTATTCTTCTGCTGCCTCCGATTCCGTGCTTACATTTTCAATTATGACTCCCACCACCCACCCTCCAAGGATCCCTTCTCCCACCTCCAACATACTCCATCCACTTGGCCACCCGCACTGGTCTCTTACCCGCCCTCGGCCTCTTCATCTCCAATTGCTGCTGCAACATTGGCCGCCTCAACCTGTCCACCCCTCTCACCCACTCCAATCTCTCACATTCACAAAGTGCAACTCTTCACCCTCTCCGCTCCAACCCCATTACACCAGTGGACAGGGTGGTGGGGGGCGGAGGTGTGTTTGTGTGTATGTACCTCTACACCACCAAAGCCAGGTGCCAACTCATGGACACTTTCTCTTACCACCCCCTTGACCACAACCTCCCCTCCCATTACCAAACCATCATCTCCCAGACCGTCCACAACCTGATCACCTCAGGGAACCTCCCATCCACACCCTCCAACCTCATAATCCGGGAACCCTGAATCACTCGGTTCTATCTCCTAGCCAAAATTCACAAACCTAACTGCCACGGTCAACCCATCGTCTTGGCCTGCTCCTGCCCCACTGAACTTATCACCTTATACCTTGACACCATCCTGTTCCAGGAAATTCCACATATGTCCAGGACACCACCCACGCCCTGCACCTCCTCCATGACTTCCGTTTCCTTGACCCCCAACGCCCCATCTTCACCATGGACATTCAAGTCCCTATGCAAGTCCATTCACCATGGTGAAGGCCTGTTTCTTCTTCTCCCGTTGACCCAACCAGTATCCCTCCACTGACACACTCATTCGATTGATGGAACTGTCCTCACCCTCAACAACTTCTTTGAATCCTCCTACTTCCTTCCGACTCCAAGGGTTGGCCATGGCACCCACATTGACCCTAGCTATGCCTGTCTCTTCATCAGGTACGTGGAACAGTCCATCTTCTGCTGTTACACCAACACCGTTCCCCACCTTTTCCTCCGCTACATTGATGACTGTGTCAGCGCCACCTTGTGCTCCCACGAGGAGATTGAACAGTTCAAGTTCACCAACACCTTCTACCCTGATCTTAAGTTCACCTGGACCATCTCAGACACCTCCCTCCCCTTCCTGGACCTCTCCGTCTTCATCTCTGTTGACAGACTCAACACGGACATCCACTATAAACCCTTGGACTTCCACAGCTACCTGGACTACACCTCCTCCCAACACTCTCCACCCCACCCCCTCCTGTAAAAACGCTATCCCTTACTCCCAATTCCTTTGCCTCTGCTGTTTCTGCTACAAGGAGGAGCAATTCCACTCCAGGACATCCTGGATGGCCTCCTATTTCAAGGACTTCAATTTCCCCTCCCACGTGATCAACAATGCTTTCCAGCGCATCTCTCCCACTTTCTTCACCTCTACCCTTGAACCCCACCCCTTCAACCACAACAAGGATAGAACCCTACCCCTCCTTAACCTCACCTTCCACCCCAAGAAACAGCAAATTATCACCTGCCATTTCTGCCACCTACAATCAGATCAAAACACCAGAGATATATTTCCCTCCATCTGTGTTCTGTAGAGATCATTTCCTCCATGACTCCCTTGTTAATTCCACGCCATCCGCCCCCCCCCCCCCCCCAACCACCAACCCACTCTCCACACCCCGTATCTTTCCTTGCGACTGCAGTTGGTGTAAAACCTGTACCTACACCTCCCTCCTCACCTCCATCCAAGGCCCCAAAGATTCTTCCACATCTGAGAGATTTTCCTTCACGTCCAAACACCTCATCTACTGTGTCCATTGCTCCCGATGTGGACCATCTCTGGGACACACAAACTAAACAATCCTACTGCCCTGCAACCAAACAATTCACTCCCTCCCACTCCACCAAGGACATGCAAGTCCCGGGCCTTTTCCACTGCCAAAGCCACTCCGAAGCCACCCGACAACTGCAGGATGATCGCCCCATCTTCCGCCTTGGGACCCTTCAACCACATGGCATCAATGTCGACATCACCAGTTTCCAAATCTCCCCTCCCCCTACCTCATCCCTGATCCAACTCTCCAACTCAGCACTGCCCTCTTGACCTGTCCCATCTGTCTATCTTTCTTCCCACCTATCCGCTCCACCCTTCCTACTGAACTACCACAAGCAGTCCCCAACCTGCACCCACCTATTGCCTTCCCAGCTACCTTACCCCCAGCCCCACTGCCATCCTCTTATTTATCTTTCAGCCCTCTTCCATCTTTATCCCCTCTCTCCCATTCCTGATGAAGGGTTTATGCCAGAAACATCGCTTCTCCTGCTCCTTGGATGTTGCCTGACCTGCTGTGCTTTTCCAGTGCCACACCTTTCGACTCTGACTCTCCAGCACCTGCAGTCCTCACTTTCTCCATATTCATTCAGTTTATTTGAAGCCTTTTTCAGACAGATTGCTCAACAGTAATGGGCATTTCATTTGACACTATGTCTGTGTTAATTAAATTTTTTGGCCCAGATAATTTACAAGAAGTCATCATTATCTCTAATAATTTCAGGAGGCTGTCATCCCCAAACCCTCAAATTCCTTAACCTTACTTCAGTCTTAAACAATCTAAGTAACAATAAACCAGTCCAGTCCAAACACTGCACAATGCAATACCAACAAAAACATTCATCAATAAGTTGAAGCTTCATGTAATGAGTGGGATCCCTTGGCCTGATCAGAATTACCATTTTCTCCTTCTGAACCTCCTGTGTCATGCATCATTTTGAAATCCACATGATTCAATTTTGGACAATTTATTGCATAATGATATTTTGATTCACATCTAAAGCACAACCTTAGCCTTCCAAGGTACATTGTTCTATTATACTTCCCCAATTCCTATCATATGCTACTATTACTACAACATACAGATTGCTGGAAAAGCTCAGCAGGTCTGGCAGCATCTGGGGACAGAAAGCAGTGTTAAACATTTTAGGTCGAGTTACCCTACCTCAGAACACCAGTTATGAGGAAGAGTCACTCAACACAAAAAGTTAACCCTGATTTCTCACCACAGATGCTGCCAGACCTGCTGAGCTTTTCCAGCAATCTCTATTTTCGTTTCTGATTTCCAGCATCTGCATTTCTTTTGATTTTTATTGTTTTCAACATAACCGAGAAGAGTGCCAACAGTTAAGCCCCACCATTCCACAAACTGTCACCAATTGTGTAAATGCATTGAATGGGAATTAAGCCACTGAAATGGCAAATTTGCCTTCTAAAGGACAATAATAATTCATACCAGGTTTTGTCTCTACTTATTGTAACACATTTAACTTTATTAAGAGCCAAGAAAAGAAAGGATTTCATATGGATGAAGTCCCTTATTTCTGACACCACAGGTTCCTCTCCTGCCTGGTCTCCAGCAAACCTCTGAGTGACAGTAGCCTGGCTGTTTCCTCCTTATCCAGCTGTGGAGCTGTTACGTGAGGTGACTGGATTATGATTTCACACTTTATAAGTCTCACATACCCACTGAGTTGTCAGTCTGAGCCGTGTTTGGGGTGACGGTGTGTTGACAGAGGTAGCCTTGCCAATGCTAGTACTCTTGGCCTCAGAGGCTGAGGAGGTGGCTTCTGTCAGAGCAGGCGGCTTCTGTCAGAGCAGGCCATTTCTCTGCTGATATCATGAACATTCTCGTTAGATCGTGCAAGAAACAAGGATGGTGGAGGTCGATTGACGTGGCGTGCAATGATAGAGACTGCCACCGGGGTTGCAGTGGAATGAAGAGAGATGCTTACTTACTTAGTGTGACATGGACATCTCAGCATCCCTGCAGCAATGGTCGATTTTCACATGCAAGGGACAGATTCTCTCCTTGTAGTGGATGAGGAGTCTGACATTAAGCACCTCTCTATCTGGCCTGCTGCGCTTTTCCAGCAACACATTTTTCAGCTCTGATCTCCAGCATCTGCAGTCCTCACTTTCTCCCACCTCTCTATCTTCCCAGGACCCCTCTGCCCTACTTGGACTGTCTTCTTATCTGGTTATATGAAAAGAGGATGCCCCTCTGCTCTAACACCCTCTCCACCAAGATCTCAATGCCCCTCTTGGAAAATTACCTCTCTGACATCTTCTGTCTGAGTGTCCATCATGAGTGGGGCAGTTTCAGAGTCCCAGTACTCACCTGGGTGCACAATGTCAAACTAAATATGGCATGGCACTGGTCTCTCAGTAGATATCCACTGAGTGGCAACTTGTTCTTGCACATGATAAAATGGGACTAGAATCAGATGAGAGGAATGCCATGGGTGGGGCAGTAATGAGTCAGGTTTACTAAGTTGTGGCTTGCAAGGCCTCATGGCAAAAGTCTCTCCAAAAAAACTCAATGCAAATGCACCAGGCAAACACAAAATAATTCAGCCCATTAACTCTGCTTCTCCCACCTGCAGATTCTACTAACCCCAACTTTTCCCAACATTTGTTTCATTTCAAAGATCACCAGGTTTCCTTGCATCTCCTAACATATTTTGTTCATGAAGAATGACATGGATTACAATAGAACAGAAATCAAGTGGGTTCTACAAAAGGCAACGCAACACAGCACCAAATTATTGCTCAGGTGGTGAAGCCAAAAAATCTACCCCAATGTTTTAAACACAATTACGAGAAGTTGTTTAAATTTAGTCTAGAATTTAAGATGATGTATTATTAGCATAAGGATAAATAAATTTAAAGAAGAATAATTTGCATCTTTCTCAAATATCCTCATAGCTCTTCCCACTCCACCTGTTCCACTTGCAAAGAACTTGTTCCAACATTGGTTATAGTGTAAATACGGCCAGAAACTAGAGTCTGAGCCCAACGCCATATTGGAGCTTGGCTTTGCAATTCATTTCACTATAAATTTTTTAAATCATCCTGTTTGCATATGTTATGACCGGTCTATGTGGGCATTAAATCCTGAAGTGGGATCAAGTCGCTGTAGTCTTATCAGACATTGGATTGCTCTCTCATTCGAGGGAGATGGCCGGTGGTGATTTAACCTGAGGGTCACTACACCTAAGGTGAGGGGAGAGTTTGAAAATGAAAGTCCTTCATGGTAACCTCAGCCAAAATGCCTGCATCACACTGCTTTGCAAACCAAGCGTCCAGCCAACTGAGCTGAAGTGGGATACTACCACTGTGTCACAAAACCCTTTAATAATATCTGCATTGCACCGCAGGTTCATCCCATTGTTTTGCAATGGTTAACTTGCACCACCAACAAAAATAATTATTAATGCACCTCTTCAGGTCGACAAAGTACAGAAGAAAACATTGCTTGCTTTTCATTACTTCTATGACAATCCAAAATAAACTTTTCAGTGATACCTTTCATGAAATATTCCTCTAAAGTATTTGATTTGCCTTACATTATTGTTATGATCAGGTAAAAAGTTGTCAAAATCTCTCCTCTTTTCCTACTCCTCAGTTGGCTAGTATTTTTCAAAATGACTTTTTTTTACAATAACTCCTCAATGCAGTGAATGTTTAACTGTTTACATGCTATGATTCAAAAAGATACAACAGGCATGTTTTCTTTAGTGTAAAAGGAGAATATTGACGAAGTCTAAGAAAACCAACTAAAATACTCCAGTTTCTCAGGATTACAAAAAAATTAAAAAATATACAAATAGATCAATAGAGTAGTAGAACAGATTTGGGAATTAGAGATCTCATAATGTAAAAGCAGTGTAGGGCTTGAAAGTTGATGATTTGGCTGGCTTCATGTGTGTGCAACTGTGTGTGTCAGCTGTAGTTCAGGTGGTAGCATTCTCAAATCTAAGTTAGGAGGATTTTAGTTCCTCCTCTTGCAAGGATCCCTGCCTTGAAGAAGTTTTCCTCCTCTCTCTACAAGAATCTCAGGGAGTCCCTCTCCCACTGCAACTCCCAGGTCATTTCCTCTGCCCTGAAGCTCTTCAACCATGTCCTGAAACAAACTTGCTACCACAGCCACATTTGCTTCCTCAGTGCCTGCCTCTGTAACCAACTCATCCCACACGGACTCTAGACCACCTTTAAACCAGCAAAGTTTGGACCCAAACAGTACAGACTACAGATTCAAAAACACCAGCAATAGTTCGCCTTCAAGATCCTCCGCTCCACGCTTGCAGCAATGTGCCGACACCTAACTTCTCTACAGTCAGCCCTGCCTCAGCTGAGGGCCACACTCTCTCAGAACTGCAAAGGACCCATTCTGTACTACATCCTCAGGAGAATTCATACTCTCAACAAACAGTATTTCAACTCCATCTCAAACATCAAAAACTGTAAGTACAACAAACTTTTATCTACCTACCTCCATAACCAGCACTCCTCAAACATTCCTCTGGCCTCTGGAACTACCATTGCCTGGTGCAGCTGCCACCCCCACGCTGATTGATGATGTCACTTCCGCCCCCATCACGGCCACTCCCACAACCACTTCCACCCCTCACATCATCGCTGATGTCACATGCTCAGTGATTTCCATCACCCCGACTGCCGTGTCTGCCACCACTTCCGCCCCCGCCAACGCCACTCACCTGCATTCTGCTGACACGCCCCCCACATATCCCACTGTCACCATTCCTGGCCCCCAGAACCCTGAGGGGAACACCACCCCTGCTCATGATTCCACCCCCATTCCCCCCACCATCACTCCGTCCCCACTCACAGCTCCACACCCACACCAGATCCCAGCTCCCAGCCCTGCCCAGTTTTCACCCTCCCTTCAGACCTTCCCCTCACTGAGGACGAACGATCAGTCCTCAGCAAAGGACTCACCTTCATCCCCCTCCGTCTGCGCATCAATGAATTTAATACATGCCGTGACGTCGAACACTTCTTCCGCTGCCTCCGCCTCCGAGCTTACTTTCACAATCAGGACTCCCGCCCACCTTCCGAGAACCCCTTCGCCCACCTCCAACACACTGCATCCACCTGGACACACCACGCTGGCCTATTACCTGCCCTCGACCTCTTCACTTCCAACTGCTGCCGGGACATTAACCGCCTCAACCTGTCTACCTCCCTCCCCCACTCCAACCTCTCACCCTCACAACGCGCAGCCCTCCAATCCCAACCTCACCATCAAGCCAGCAAATAAAGGGGGCACAGTGGTAGTCTGGCGCACTGACCTCTACACCGCTGAAGCCAAAAGCCAACTCGAGGACACCTCTTCCTACCGCCCCCTCGACCATGACCCCACCCCCCCCATCACTAAACCATCATCTCCCAGACCATACAGAACCTCATCACCTCAGGAGATCTCCCACCCACAGCTGCCAACCTCATATTCCGGGAACGCAACACTGCACGGTTCTACCTCCTTTCCAAGATCCACAAGCCTGACCATCCTGGCCGACCCATTGTCACAGCATGCTCCTGCCTCACTGAACTCATCTCTACCTACCTCGACATTGTCCTATCCCCCCTAGTCCAGGAACTCCCCACATACGTTTGAGACACCATCCATGCTCTCCACCTCCTCCAAGACTTCCATTTCCCCGACGCCTCATCTTCACCATGGATATCCAATCCCTCTACACCTCCATCCGCCATGACCAGGGCCTCCAAGCCAGGGCCTCCAAGCCCTCCGCTTTTTCCTCTCCCGACGTCCCCAACAGTACCCTTCCATTGACATTCTCATTCGTTTGGCCGAACTGGTCCTCACCCTTAACAATTTCTCCTTCGAACCCTCCCACTTCCTCCAGACCAAAGGGGTAGCCATGGGCACACGTATGGGCCCCAGCTATGCCTGTCTCTTTGTTGGTTATATAGAACAGTCGATCTTCCGTAATTACACCGGCACCACTCCCCACCTCTTCCTCCGCTGCATTGATGACTGCACTGGCGCCACCTTGTGTTCCCGCGAGGAGGTTGAGCAAATCATCAACTTCACCAACACATTCCACCCTGACCTTAAATTTATCTGGACCATCTCTGACACCTCCCTCCCCTTCCTGGACCTCTCCATCTCCATTAATGATGACCGACTTGACATTGACATTTTTTACAAACCCACCGACTCCCACAGCTACCTAGATTACACCCCTTCCCACTCTACCTCTTGCAAAAATGCCATCCCATATTCCCAATTCCTCCGCCTCTGCCGTATCTGCTCCTAGGAGGACCAGTTCCACCACAGAACATACCAGATGGCCTCCTTCTTTAGAGACCGCAATTTCCCTTCCTACGTGGTTAAAGATGCCCTCCAACGCATCTCGTCCACATCCCGCACCTCCGCCCTCAGACCCCACCCCTCCAACCGTAACAAGGACAGAACGCCCCTGGTGCTCACCTTCCATCCTACCAACTTTCGCATAAACCAAATCATCCGCCGACATTTCCGCCACCTCCAAAAAGACCCCACCATCAGGGATATATTTCCCTCTCCACCCCATTCCGTCTTACGCAAAGACCATTCCCTCCGTGACTACCTGGTCAGGTCCACGTCCCCCTACAACCCATCCTCCCATCCTGGCACCTTCCCCTGCCACTGCAGGAACTGCAAAACCTGCGCCCTCACCTCCATCCAAGGTCCTAAAGGAGCCTTCCACATCCACCAAAGGTTTACCTGTACATCCACTAATATTATTTATTGTATCTGTTGCTCCCGATGCAGTCTCCTCTACCTTGGGGTGACTGGATGCCTCCTAGCAGAGCACTTTAGGGAACATCTCCGGGACACCTGCACCAATCAACCACACTGCCCTGTGGACCAACATTTCAACTCCCCCTCCCACTCTGCCGAGGACATGGAGGTCCTGGGCCTCCTTCACCGCCGCTCCCTCACCACCAGACGCCTGGAGGAAGAACGCCTCATCTTCCACCTCGGAACACTTCAACCCCAGGGCATCAATGTGGACTTCAACAGTTTCCTCATTTCCCCTTCCCCCACCTCACCCTAGTTCCAAACTTCCAGCTCAGCACTGTCCCCATGACCTGTCCTACCTGCCTATCTTCTTTTCCACCTATCCACTCCACCCTCCTCCCTGACCTATCACCTTCATCCCCTCCCCCACTCACCTATTGTACTCTATGCTACTTTCTCCCCACCCCCACCCTCCTCTAGCTTATCTTTCCATGCTTCAGGCTCTCTGCCTTTATTCCTGCTTTTGCCCGAAACGGCGACTTTACTGCTCCTCGGATGCTGCCTGAACTGCTGTGTTCTTCCAGCACCACTAATCCAGGATGTTAGTTCCAGTTCTATTCCAGGACTTGGGCACAAAAATCCATGCTCCATTTCATCAGTGAAATGTTGAGGGAGTGTTGCACTGTAAGCAGTGTATTCTGCATGAGGCAGCAGCCTATCTGCTCAAAACATAGAACATAGAAAAGTACAGCACAGAACAGGCCCTTTGGCCCACGATGTTGTGCCGAGGTTTAATCCTAATGTAAAATATAGTAACTTAATCTACACGCCCCTCAATTCACTGCTATCCATGTGCATGTCCAGCAGTGGCTTAAATGTCCCTAATGACTCTGCTTCCACCACCACAGCTAGCAATGCATTCCATGCATTCACAACTCATCTGATGGCATTATGCAGAAGGACTCACTTCCAACTAATCTGTCCAATATTTATCCTTCAACTAACATGATTGAAACAAACTAACTGGTCATTATCATATTGCTGTTTGTGCGAGCTTGCCATGTGTAAACTATTATATTTCATATATTTTTAAAAGCAACTATATTTCAGAGTACTTTATTGGCTGTAAAGTGCTTGAGGTGTCCTGTGGCCAACCAAAATGTTATAGAACTGCAAGTCTTCCTTTGTCTTTCTTGAAAGCAGCATTTGCTGAAAAATCTACGAGCTCATCACTCTATCATCTGATGTTACAAAACAACTGCATTCACCAACACAAGAATATGTTGAGACAAGCAGCTCCAGGTTGCTGAAGCATGAAAATTCTGATTAAATTTTATTTGTGAAGTTACTTTCTGAAGCCTCTGATATTTCTGACTGTTGCTTTTGGTAAATAATCTGTACGCAAAAATAAATTAAACGGAGGTTGCATTGTTTACACCAAGCATAGGGGTGAAGCTACTACTCTATCACCAAGGTCGTAAAGATTTTGGCCAACATGCCTAACTGGCTTCAGTCCAAAAAATACTTATATCCAAGCTGTGGTATGCATGTCAACAATTATTCTACTTTCACCTGGCAATGCCCAGCCTCGATTGTTCAAGACCCTTCTCTCATGCAATAGTTCAAAATCTAAATGGATGCTATTTCAAGTTCCACTGCACACTGATAACTTCATAAAATTCCCAGTCTTCTGACTTCTCCTTATCAAGCTTAACATACTCCCTAGCCATATTCTGACAAGACCATAAGCACCTATTCCACTTACCACATCTGACTTCTGCCAAATCAATACATTTCACAGAATATAGATCATACAATAATATAGATCAGACATGAGGTATATAGCAGAATGGATAATAAGTCTTAATGACACAGAAAACAAGAAAAACAAACAGTAATTGATCATAAGCATTTTATGGGATGCTATCAGTATTCATCTAAAGAGCACAGAGCCTTATAGAAATCTGTAAAAATAGGTCAGTCTATTTTTACAGTTGATTCAGGCTGTGTGAATCAAATGCAATTCTGTCACTATTTAGTGTACATGAACAACAAAAGCTTTGATTTCCAAAAGGTATTTAGAAGTTGGCGATTGGAAGTAATTATCTCTGTCAAAGGTTTAGAGATTCACAATATAGTTTAAAACAAAACTGTATAGTTTTGTTCTCTGTAGTGCAACTATTTAATAATGCTTGAATTGATTCATTGTAGTTGAGGGGCTTTTAGGTCTAGGAAAATGTTCATGATTTATCTTTGAATTTTACCTACTTATTCTTCCTCCTCTTGGGATTAAATAAATTGTACCTCCCCAGTCCAGCATTGTGCAAGCCAATTGGAATGCTCTGAATTCCTCAATCTTTATGTCCTCATAGATGTAACATATAAGTTGTAAGTTTCAATTACAATACAGTATTCCATTTTCTACTAAGTAACTGTCCGATATTGCAAGTTAAGGTAGACAAGCAGGTGGCTGGAAGAACACAGCAAGCCAGGCAGCATCAGGAGGTGGAGAAGTCAACATATCAGGTGTAAGCCTTCTTCAGGACTTCTGGTTACACCCGAAACATTGACATCTCCACCTCCTGATGCTGCCTGGCTTGCTGTGTTCTTCTAGCCTCCTGCTTGTCCACCTTCGATTCCAGCATCTGCAGTATTTTTATCTCCAATATTGGAAATTATGCTACTCAAATGTGTTCTCAGGTGGGCCAAAATTCAGTTTCTAGTGTGCAATGAACTGAGACAAACTGAGGTGCTAATTTTGATCTTGGTTTGGTTGGTACCCTTGAACCAAAAGCTTGTGGTTTCAATTCCAGTTCAGTACAAGAGCATTATATTTGCTGAAAATGGCATTCTGAATCGAGTGATATATCAATAGATGCTATTTTTCGAATAAGACATTGAAATGGATATTCTGCCCAGTCCATTCAAATAGATTTCCAAAGAACTCAGAGTATAGTGACCAACAATAATCGTCTATCAAATTGCTGACATTGGAAGAATCATCAACAATCAGAGTTCACAGTTTATAACGGAGAAGCCGGTACAGTTTTGAAGGGCCAAGTGACTTTTTTCTGAGTTGAAAAAAGTTCTCCAAATTGGTCATTATAGGTCATTCTGCTATAACACACACTTTGTTGAATTCACTATAAAGCAATTGATGATTTGCGGATACTATTTCTAAAGCGCGAACTTTTAAAATGTGTGTTGCCTGTAACCCAACTACACTTTAAGCGCTGTTTCTAAAGCTTGATTTTTCTATAGTGCTGGATTGCACAAGAATGCAATCATTGTGTTATGGAAGAACTACTTGTACATTATAGTTTGTGAGACCTTGCTGTATGCAAATTAACTGCCTTGTTTTCATTCAGGATAATGGTGACCAAATTTGAAAAGCATTTCAATGTTTGTAAATTACTTTGAGATGTCCACAGTTCATGGAAGGTCATGAAAGTCAATTGTTAATTGCAGGACATTCTTTCTTTAAGTTACTCTGCTGCCTTGTAGGTGGAGTCATAAAGAGAATACTTTATATTTACAATTCCAAAGTGAGGAGGAGATCTGCATTTTACACATGGATCCACTTTCTGAACATTTGCAGCTTGAAGTGGATATGTGTAATGTATATGCTGTTATTTTATAATGAAATATTTAGGTAGATGTCAGATCCTTCGAGATTAGGGATTTTTTCTGAGCATAATCGAGTTTTCTTCTAATTTGGGTGTGGGTTGTTCAGAGCTCATCATACATTTTACAAACCTCCTCAATGTACTTGTCTCTAATCAAATCTGTTTTCATTATTTCATATATGAGGAATTTGCATGCACTTCACATACAGTGGAGCTCAGACAGGCTCACAGCCAACTCGCAGATATAAATCTTACCGCCAATTAGAAATTTTAGACTTAATTTAATTTTCCTGTTGGCAGCTTTTGGGTTTGGAAAGCAACATCCAGCTTACACATTTTTAGCATTAGTCATCTTTCAGAATTCTGTACAATTAAGAGTCCAGCAGCTGAGGTCACACACACCTTTATCTGGAGATTATATGCATCGTTAAGACAAAATTATTTACTTAATTTATATTAAGTAGTTAGTTATTAAACAAATAAAATGTAGTCGCTCAAAATGTGATTGTGCGAAAAATGTAAATTACCAACAATTCAAACTGACAGAAGTAGAATATTTGATTTAAAATTCCTACCATATAATCGAATATGCGGTCAGAGTAGGAGAGCATTTGTTTACAAGAGTTATGTTCTAGGGTTTACTCCACACTGGTCAAACTAAATAAAGAATACTAGTCAATATATATTTGCTTCTGTGCTTGCGAACCCTGATTAAAGTGAAAGGGGCAAGTTGTAGTCTGTTAAACACAGTGGAAAATACCAGCTACTGGGTTCAATCTTTATCACTATAACCAACACAAATAGACTTGCATAGTAGAATATCATGACTAATCCCAATTGTAAAGGCCATGAAATATGAGGCAAGAACAGAGGTTAATCCTCACTCTCTAGAAAATAAGGACTTTGTGCCTTTTTGTACAGTCACAAAATGTGGGTCTCACGAGTAAGGCATTTATTGTCTGCCCCCTAATTGTCCTTGGAAAGGTATGGTGAGCCAGACTTGTGAACCACTGCAGTGTCTATAGTAAAGATACTCCCATAAATGTTCTCACTCGGAAGTTCCTGAACTTTGGCCAGCGACAGTGAAAGAATGGCAATGTATTTTCAAGTTGGCAGGAAACATGCAGATGGTGATGTTCCATGCACCGGCTGGCCTTGTCCTTCAAGGTGGTAGATATTGCACGTTTAGGAGATGCTGTTGAAGAAGCCTTGATATGTTACTGTGGTGCATCTTAGCAATGTGCATACTTAGGTTATAGTGTATAGGTGGACAGAGTGACTATTAAGGTGGTGAATAAAGTGTCAATCAAGCAGGTTACTTTGTTCTGGATGCTGTCGAGCTTTTTAAGCCTTGTTGAAGCTGTACTCTTCCAAAGTAGTGGAGAAATAGTAAGTACAGCATTACTCTCCTGACTGGTATCTTATAGGTGGGTGGATAATCTTTAGGGAATTGGTAGGTATGTCACTCATTGCAAGAAAGCCAGCATTTGGCCTTCTCTTGTAACCATAATATTGAGGTGGCTGGTCAAATTAAGATTCCAGTGAGAGGTGAACTGCAACATGCTGATGGTGGGAGATCCACAGTGATACTGCCAATCAATGTCAAGGATGTTACGACCAGAGGAGGACGAGTGATTTGACTCTTCTCTTTTTAACCTCATTTGGCTCAACAGAGATTTTAACTTTTTAGCACACAGCTTTCCAACTAATCAATACACAGGTCACTACTGGAGTCTGTGGGAATCAGGGAGAAAACTCTCTGCTGGTTGGAGTCATACCTGGCACAAAGAAAAATGGTTGTCATTGTTGGACATAGTCATCGCAGCTCCAAGACATCTGCAGAAGTTCCTCAGGATCATGTCTTTAGCTACTTCATCAAAGAACTTCCCTCCATCATAAGGTTACAAGTGACTACGCCAAATGGAATGCAGAGATTGAAGGCAGCAGTTCAGCACTACCTTCTCAAGGGCAATAAGGAATAGGTAATAAATGCTGTCCCAGTCAGCAATGCCCACATGCCAAGAATTAATTTTTAAAAAGAGGCTAAAAAACGGTATCAAAATACAATTAAGTGCCACGATAAGATGAATTTCAATTGGCCAAATGATTCTCTGTCAACTCTGAGCTTTCCTTTGATCGTATAATCTGAGAGGTAACAGTGGGGACAGTTCACCTGTTATACTCCAGAGAGCCTTGTAGTGAAGGGGAGAATGAAGCCAACCTTTAACCAATTTTATAAGCAATTATTCAAGGAGATATACACACTAGGAACTTATATTTTATAATCGAATCACCACAGTCTGTTCTTGTGCATAGTGACACAAATGAATCCCTAATTACTGCCTATCACCAAAAAAAGTAAACAATGAATGTACAATTAACATATAATTACCACCACCAAACACAACAATGAAAGAGAGGATTATTGCATAATTTTCTAAGTGGGAAGCTGTAGAGAGATCATGTTTCAGAGAAGTTTGTTTCTGGCTTTGGTTTAAGGTTATTTCATTGGTATGGGACTAAACTCAATTGGGAAGTTCAAACATGGAGTTACAGGTTCGGGTGTTAGAGCCCACACAAATTCAAGGACCTTAGAGAGGAAGGGGAGATTGGTGGTTAGACTGTTGGTGAGGACAGAGTGGTTATTTAAAAAAAACAAAGTGATTATTGTGGTTGTGAAAATGAGGGATCAATGACTGAGGACAGTAAACCATTTATAATATCATTTTAACAGGGGTCTTGAAAATGTAAATAAATGTTTTCTGACTACACATTCCCAATATTTTTGTCCTAAAATTTTTATCGGAAACTGAGGAGTTAATGTTCAGGAAAAAAAAAATCAAATCAAATAATACTCAAGAATGTTCATGACAAGTTCTGTTTATGATGTCATAAATGCAAAGAGAATTTTACCTGCACTCTTCTGCACTATGTAGAAAACTGTTTAACAAAGTATGTACAACTAATGTAACAAAAAAAACTTTTGTGTTGTCTATGCGTACTTTCTAGTTGCATTCTGATCAGTTTATGTTATGGTGCATGGTATTTGAAGAAATCACATCGCCGAGACAAGCATTCCAGGCATAGATGTCTCGTAGAGGCAGTATTAAAACGTAGATCCCTTATAATCCAATTGTCATAAGCTTCACAAATATTTCTTTGAAGCACTGCATTTCTGAACTCCAGTGAGACAAAATCTGAGATCAGATTCAAAAAGCATATGAATATGGGGTAGAATCGTTCCTGGTGGTGCGACTGGACAGAGACAAATTTTAATACCCTTCTCTTCAGAGGAATTTATTTTTCTCAAGCAATTTATTTCTATAACAAAACTCTTTTAGATTTAAAGCTTAACTTTCTCTGTCCCAGATAAACAAATGGTTGTTAGTCAGACTTGCTTGACCAAAATTTGTATTTTGTGTCTTGAAGATAATAATAAGCTACTATTGTTCCATCCCCTGAAAATTATACTTATTAAATGGGTGTTGTTTCTTAGAAGCAAGTATCCCTCCAATTTGTTTCTGCCAAATAAGTATAATAAAGCATTTCAGAGCTTCAACCCCAGTGTTAAAAACATTTGACTCTGTATTGCCCTACATTGTGGTTTTCTAAACTTAGCTTCAATTATGTTGATGAAGGAACAGAGCAGGTAACAGACAGTTCCTGAAAGGAAAGGGGGTATTAAAGGAAAAAATGAATAGAAGGAAATTGTAAAGTTTGGGACCATGCTTCTTCTCTAAGAGTAAATAGGTTAAATAGTCAATACATTGACTTAAAGGTATAAGGAAATGAAAGGAAGATGGTGGCACAGACTAATATTCCTGAGACCCAGGCTAATGCTCTGGGACACAGGTTCAAATCCAGATGCATGGAACTAAAATGAAATACAGCTTTGTGGGAGAGTGGTTCAAGTTCTCAGAGTTGTGTCAGAACGTCTGAAATGGTTGATTAAAATAATTACAATAGAATTGAATAAAGGGAAGAGTTCAACATCTATCGAGATGATCTCTGAACTACTGGCAGTATGGTCTGGACAATTCATTACTTTAAAATATTTGTGGAGTATAATTGTTTTTAAGAATGTTTGAAGAGGTATTTAAGAGTCTGCATCAATTTTAAAGGAATAAATTGTAATTTTCTTGCATAATAAGGATCACAGACCTGGCAATCCTTGACCTGGAAGACAAAAGAAACACACAGACACAAAGAAACGACAAGTTGAAGGCCTAAAGGTGGAAGGCAATTAGTGCTCAGATGAAGGCTTGCAGAGAAAGTAAACTGAGACAGAGCGAGCTATACTGAATTCTTGTGAGGAAGCGAGCTATACTGAATTCTTGTGAGGAAATGAAGCAAACCACTCTCAGAAAGAGATCAGCATTTTTATTTGGCAAAAAAGGAGACTGAAGCTCTTGACTAGTTCAAAAGGCTTAAGAATGGGAACGCTTTGCTGAAAGCTTAGAGATGCTAAAGAGTTAGATGTTTTCCAACTAGTCACCAAATTGAATTGGTTTGTTGAATATTATTTGTTGGTTGTTGAAAAGGAACACTAGAAAGCTCTGTCAGCAGGATTTTGTGATCAAAGGAACAGTAGCTTCACGGAATTGTACTTTACTATGATAATTATACTGTAAAATGCAAAGGTGAAAGCTGTTGTTAGGTTGGACTCCTCAGCTTTGCTGCATGAAGAAAGTGTATTATGGAACTGGGTAGCTGCTTAGTGCTATACTTGTATGGGAGTGATGTGAATATTTGTGGTTGCATAAGATGGAGTTTTTAAACTGAAATTTATCTTTTTGATTTTAAAAATCTTTGGTATATTAATTAATGCATAAATTGCATCGGCTCTGATTCACACTAAAGTGTAAAATGCAAGAAGTGAAATCTTACTGGCAATTTCTACATTTGGATGTCATTCAGTAAATTTGGTTATTTTGGTTGTTGGTTTCCTCATGCGATAAATCTCTTTTAATTACGTAGTTTTCAGATAGTACTTTTCGCTCCGCTCCAGCTATTGCTGTTGTTGATTGATTAATATTTAATCACTGTCTTTGTGTAAATTAATAATCTAAAACTATAAGAAAGTTTGATTAATATAAACATAAATATATTATGAAGTAGACTTTGAGACACCTTGGAGTTATTTCTCATTAGCTATGCATACTTGGAAAGTGCTATATAGAGTAAGGAAACTTGATTATTTACTCAAAAGAATCACTAAATACTGCTTCCAACAATTTGCAAAAGCAAACTTGCACGCACTTGAATTAGATCCAGCATCAGCTCATATGATGCTGTTGGCATTCGGTCTGCTAAGTAACGATACATGACTTAAGCTTTGTGCAAAAATTGAGCTTTAAAGACGTGAGCTGTAGGTGAAAGCTGTAATTGCATTTGATCATCAGAATATTGATACAACTTCCATTAAGCTGAACATTTGCTGGTTGTTGACTTTAATAAATATTGGATAAGTATGTCCAAATTTATTGATCATCAGACCTGATTTTTCATTATTCAATTATTTTTCAGATTTTTTTCTATCTTTAAAAAATGATCACAAGAATAATTTTACAGGGTTTTTATTTTATTACATTAGTTGCAGGAATTTTTTGATAACCAAATATATCATGACTGTTTCAAGTGTTATTATTTGAGGATAATTATTTTTTAATCAAAATACATGGTGAGAAATAGGGCAAGTGGTTTTTTTTTGATTATCCAGCGAAGCACTACCCTGGATTTGAACTTGTTGGTAAAATAGACCTCAAAACAGCTTTTCCTCTTGTGTAGTACTTGTTGACGATTTGCTCTCAGATATTTTCCAACCAACTGTTCAGATATGTTGTTAAACACCTCTGGAGTAGGTGGGACTTCAACCCTGGTCTCCTGCTTCAGAGGTAAGGAGACCATCAATTTTCCACAATACCCCACTATTTGCTCACAAAGCTCCTACTGTCCCCAGTCTCACCTGCTCCCTCTACATATTTACTCATCAATGAATTAATCAATTCCAGTCAGCAGGATTTACAACATATCGAAAAGATAGAGGGTGGGCAGAGGGGACGGGGTTAAGAGTGAAATTAAATCTATGGTATTAAATGTTATCGGATCAGATAATGTGGAGTCTATATGGTGGAGTTGAGGAACCACCAAGGCAAAAAAACCATAATGGGAGTTATGCACAAACCTCCCAGGAGTGGTCAGGAACAGGACCAGCAAGATGTACCAGGAAATACAGAGGGCATGTCAGAAAGGCAAGGTCACGGTGATCATGGGGGACTTCAATATGCAAATGGACTGGTTGAATAATGTTGCTGGTGGATCCAAAGAAAGGGAATTCATGTAATGCTTACAGGATGGCTTTTTGGAACAGCTTGTGATAGAGCCGACAAGGGAGCAGGCTATTCTGGACTTAGTGCTATGTAATGAGCCAGACTTTATAAAAGATGTTAAAGTCAGGGAACACTTAGGAGGCAGCGATTATAATATGGTAGAGTTCAGTCTGCTGTTCGAAAGAGAGAAGGCAAAATCAGATGTAATGGTGTTACAGTTAAATAAAGGTAATTACAGGGGTATGAGAGAGGAACTGATGAAAATTGACTGGAAGCAGAGCCCAGTGGGGAAGACAGTAGAGCAACAATGGCAGGAGTTTCTGGGTGTAATTGAGGAAACAGTACAGAGTACATCCCAGAGAAAAGAAAGATTACCCGGGGCGGAGGGGAGATGGTGGTGGAATGAGGCACCCATGGCTGACAAAGGAACTCAAGAAAGGTATCACAGAAAAACAGAGAGCCTATAAGGTTGCCAAGAGCACTGGGAAACCAGAAGATTGGGAAGACTACAAAAACAAACAGAGGATAACAAAGAGAGAAGGAAGGAAGGAGAGGATCAAATATGAAGGTAAGCTAGCCAGTAATATTAGAAATGATAGTAAAAGTTTCTTTCAATACATAAAATACAAACAAGAGGCAAAAGTAGAGATTGGGCTGCTCCAAACTGATGCAGGAAGGCTAGTGATGGGAAATAAGGAAGTAGCTAAAGAACTTAATAAATACTTTGTGTCAGTCTTCACAGTGGAAGACGTGAGTAATATCCCAACAATTAAGGAGAGTCAAGGGGCAGTGTTGAGTATGGTGGCCATTACAAAGGAGAAAGTACTTGATAAGCTTTAAGGTCTAAAAATTGATAAATCTCCTGGCCTGGAAGTGCTATATCTTAGAGTTCTGAGGGACGTGGCTAAAGAAATAGCCGAGGCATTGGTTGTAATCTTTCAAAAATCATTGGTGTCAGGCAAAGTCCCAGATGATTGGAAAATCGCTGTTATAACCCCCTTGTTCAAGAAAGGATCAAGACAAAACAAGGAAAATTATAGGTCGATTAGCCTAACCTCAGTTGTAGGTAAAATTCTAGAATCCATTGTTAAGGATGTGATGTCTAAATTCTTGGAAGTGCAGGGTCGAATTAGAACAAGTCAGCATGGATTTAGTAAGGGGAGGTCATGCCTGACAAACCTGTTGAAATTCTTTGAAGAGGTAACAAGTAGGTTAGACCAGGGAAACCCAGTGGATATCTACCTAGACTTCCAAAAGGCCTTTGATAAGGTGCCTCACGGGAGGCTGCTGAGTAAGGTGAGGGCCCATGATGTTTGAGATAAGCTATTGGCATGGATTGGGGTATGGCTGTCTGACAGAAGGCCGAGAGTTGGGATAACAGATTCTTTTTCAGAATGGCAGCTGGTGACAAGTGGGATCCCGCAGGGTTCACTGTTGGGGCCCCAGCTGTTCACTTTATATATAAATGATCTGAATGAAGAGACTGGGAGCATTCTGGCGAAGTTCACCGATCATATGAAGTTAGGTGGACATGTAGGTAATTCTGAGGAGGTGAGGAGGCTGCAGAAAGATTTAGACAGATTAGGAGAATTGTCCAAGAAATGGCTGATGAAATTCAATGTGAGCAAATGCGAGGTCTTGCACTTTCGAAAAAAGAATACAGGCAAGGACTATTTTATAAACGGTGAGAAAATTCAGAAAGCCAAAGTACAAAGGGATGTGGGAGTGTTAGTACAGGATTCTCTAAGGGTTGACTTGTAGGTCGACACTTGTAATGTTGTCATTTATTTCAAGAGGGTTGGAATGTAAAAGCAGCGAGGTGCTACTAAGACTTTATAAAGCTCTGGTTAAGTCCCATTTAGAATACTGTATCCAGTTTTGGGCCCCACACTTCAGGAAGGACATACTGGCACTGGAGCATGTCCAGGGGAGATTCACACAATTGATCCCTGGAATGATAGGCTTAATTTCTGATGAACAGCTGAGGATCCTGGGATTGTATTCATTAGAATTTAGATGGTTGAGGGGAGATCTAATAGAAACTTAAATAATGCATGGCTTAGAAAGGGTGGACGCTAGGAAATTATTTCTGTCAGGTGGGTATACTAGGATCCGTGGGCACAGCCTTACAATTAGAGGGAGTCAATTTAGACTGGAAATGAGGAGACATTCCTTCAGCCAGAGAGTGGTGGGCCTGTGGAATTCACTGCCATGGAGCGCAATGCAGGCCAGCACATTAAATGTCTTCAAGACAGAGATTGATAAATTCTTAATCTCGCAAGGAATTAAGAGATAAGGAAAGAGTGTGGGTAAGTGGCGTTGAAATGCCCATCAGCCATAATTGAATGGCGGAGTGGATCGATGGGCCAAATGGCCTTAGTTCTACTCCTATTTCTTACGGACTCTTGCTATGCTGCTGTTTGGCACTGCATTTCCCTGAAAATGGTGTTAATGGTTTCCTTTCAGCCAATTCACTTTTTCCAAAACCATACAGTCATTGTTACTTTCCAAAGTTAATATACTCACGCCTGATTTTGACAGCTATCTAATTGGCAAGGATGAAGAGGCAGAAAAGTCAAGTTAAAGTCACATCAGATCAACCATAACTTTATTAACTGAATGAGCAGGTTCAATGGACCAAACTGCTTATTCCTGCTCCTATTTCTAATGCATCATAATTGGGAATTCTGGCCCTTTGTATGGAAAGCTTGTAAGTAATCTTCCTGGGTCAACACTGCTATGTCATCTAGCTGCCACCTGTAAATGGAGGTTAAATCAGGCAACTTGCAATAACTCATTGTGCTCACCTGAAACATGCAATAGGTTCCTTAATCATGCAAACCAGACTTCTACGCAAGTTGTATTATACTGATTGCCACCCCGGTTATACTGTCTTCCACCCTCCTCTGTAGGACAGAGGATATAAAAGTTCGATTACACGTACAAATAGATTCAAGAACAGATTCTTCCCCACTATTATCAGACTTTTAAACAGACCACTTAAATGTTAATTCTGATCTCTCTCTCTGCACTTTCTCTGTGGCTGGAACACTGTATTCTGCACTCTGTTCTACAACCTTGATGTAGTTTACGAGCTGTTTGTATAGCATTCTAAGGAAGTTTTCAATGTGTCTTGGTACACATGACAAACAATAAATTAATCAATCGCACTATGGACTAAGATTACACCACACATACTACATTTAGTTATACCAGGTTCAGACCAACCTACTTAATGGTGTTCAAAGAGATCACCAGAAGTTACTTTACTTCTACTTCCACATCTGCAAGATGAACAACAGTGCATCTTCTGAATCCCCAAACAAATTTGGCCTGCTGTTAGTATATTAAATGCAATGACTCCTCCGTCCTTCGCTACCTCTGGATGGATACTTTGCTGGTTGATTCCTCTTTTCAATCAGCACATTTTCTGCCTCATTCAGTGAGATACTGCTATGTGCCATTTCATTGCCAACAGTTATTGTGGTGCATAGCTAATGCCCAAACCCAAGAATTACAGAGCTTGAAGAATGCAGCTCACCATCAACTTCTTCAGGGCAATTAGGTATGGGCAATCAATGATGACTTTGCCAGCCACTTCATATCCCATATATGGATGAAAGAAAAGGCACAAAAGCTGGTAATGTGGGAGAGGGGAACTCCAATGAGATAACAGTATGCCAAAAAATCCCTAGATTCTTTAAAAATAAAGATTTTCAAAGCTCTCATGATTAATGCCAAATAATGTAATAGTTGGAATTTGAAGAACCTGTGATTTCAGCCCCATTATTAAGGGAAGGCATAGTGCTCCAGCTCAGCACAAGTACAAGCATGAAAATCAGACAAAGGCAACTGAATTGGCTGCCAATAATCACAGATTAGTTTGTGTTTTGTAAATCTCACCCACAACACAATTGACACAAACCAAAAAACAAATAAATGGAATAGACATGGAGACTGTCACCATTTGGTGGGGGAGAAAAGAGTATGAAATAAGGAAGATAAACTTAGATGAACTGGGGCAGCAGGAGGTTTTTGAGGGCTAACAACACCACAAATATACTAGCACACAGTCTTGTGATATCAGTACTGCTGGAGAAGAGAGCAGTTATCACCCATCCCTGATTGCCCTTGAGAAGGCAGCAGTGCAATAATGATAGCGCTGTGATGCATTTCCCATCAAAAGTGAATTTGAGATTTCCTTTCCAGGCTATTAAAACACCCATGATCTTTTGGGGAAAAAGAATCTACTGTTTCTTACCTTAACTTTTCTCCCATCATTGCATGTTGATGATTTCACTTCTGTGGAGTGCTTTGGGATGTTAATATTCATATCAGTTTTAACTGATACAACTGGCAGTTAAAACATGAATGATTTTCTTTTGTTGCTCAGACATATATTAGACAATAAAATATCTCCAATGATAAAGATAATTTCAGCGTGGAACCAGGTTGAGCTATGTACACTACATACAGTCCCTATTGTGCAAAGACCTATTGAAGTTTAACCAAATAACTCTCAAACCTTCTTAATCATCCACTTTCACGATTAACTGTGATTCCCAAACAGCACATCTAATATGAAATGTAAT
This sequence comes from Chiloscyllium punctatum, assembly GCF_047496795.1. Lineage (NCBI taxonomy): Eukaryota > Metazoa > Chordata > Chondrichthyes > Orectolobiformes > Hemiscylliidae > Chiloscyllium > Chiloscyllium punctatum. The sequence continues at coordinate 47,262,332 of NC_092770.1, forward strand.
GCATGTTTTGCACATTTGCAGTAGGGTTTCAAGAAACATTTAAAATGAAAATGCCACATAATAAAATTCCTTTTCTAAATGTTCAAATATTTTGAATCCTAAACATATCTACCTTTAATCTTAATAGTTATGTTTGTGGTGTTTTCTTATGCAAGCAGCAAAAATTGCAAGCCAGTAAAAATGACCGATTGCCAAACACAGAGACATAAATTGATTAGCAAAGAGGTTCAAATGAAATGGAGTGCATTCACGTAGAATAAAGATTAACAATTTGTAACAGTGTGCAAGCGATTGTGAGAAACAGGAGGTAAAGCAGATTCTCACCATTCTGAACAAAATAGCTGCTTAAGTTCATCTGAATGACTAAGCCCATATGCCCTCCTCATCATCCTATTTGGTTGCAGATGATAAGGACAGCCAATGATTGCGTGTGGACAAAATAAGAGCAAGTTAGTATATGCAGGCAACAACCAGATTGTACATTAGAATAAAAGTAAGCAAAGATGCTTTTCTAGTGATTTCCTCCTCTCTGTTTCATGAAAAATAATGGATTTTTCAAATGGATAGACACACCTACTGTGCTTCTTGTAAATAGTACCATTCAGTATGTTATTGCAGTGACAGATTTGTATTGAGTGTACCAACATACAAAATATATTCCCTGAACCTAAAGCGGGGATGAAAGAAATAAAACAATGAAAACTGATTGTATCATTTTCTGTCTTCCTCTCAGTTTTGGGTAGAACACCAGTAGTACCAGTCCACTACTACACCAGTCTTCATTATGGAATGATTAGTGTTGGATTGAAGGATCTAAAAACTCACCTAAAGCATAACAAAACTGCAATGCTGAAACTAATTGTCTCATTTCAAATTAAAAACATTGATAGGCTGATCACTTATCAGTATGAAGATGAAAGGATGTAATTCACAAACTGTCAACATCAGAAGAGACTTCACAAGCTTCCATGTTTTCTCTTAAAACAGATTGAACTAAATTGCTCCAAAAGTGAGATTTTCTTTGTAGTTAGCCATGATACATTTTGCCTCTGCTAAACTTGTAAGTTAGTTTTAAGGTCGCCTTTCTCTTTTTTAAGTGAACTTTGGGTGAATATCATCAACTGTCCCTCAGGATCATGAGACTCTGCTGTGGGTCTTCATGTGACTCAAAGTGCTAATTCTTGACTCTCAGATCTCTGGGTATTTGAGGCAGAATGTCCCATAACGTAGTGAGATTAGAATGCAGGAAATAGACTATTCAGGAGAATGCATATCCACATGCTGTGGTCTTTCCCTGCTACGAAAGTAAGGGGAATAGTTTCAATTGTTGTTCTCCTCAAGTCAGGATGGGGATGGCGGAATCTCACAAAAGTAGGATAAATCCCAGAATTGTTACATGATCAAAATCCCAACAGCTTTAAAGACCTTGAGAGGAATACCATTAAAGTTGTTTTAAACTATAAGCAGCTCTCCCAGCGATGGTGGCTAACCCATGGATTCGACCATAGGAAGCTGGGGGTAGCCTGGAGTCTCTGTGGATTCATTTCTGAGTAGATGCTGAAAATGTTCTTTCCAGAGTTGATGGGTGCCACTGTCATCCTCAAGAGGAGAAACATCATCCGAGGAGTGAAGGTAATTTTGTTCAGTTGAATTTGGTTTATAGATGGTTTTGAAGCAGCTTCCAATCTCGTGATAGCCAGCATTTCATTGAATCTCTCAGGACCCCACTACCAAACAGATGACCCTTTTCTGATGGATTTATTTTTGGGTTTTCGTCTTGAGCTAGAATGCTGCCTTCCTGGCTTGTGACGTTGACTTGTTCTCCCAGAGAATGAAGGCTGCTTGTTTTCATTCTGAGAGGTCACACATATTTGCACATCATTTTCATTAAACTGATCCTGGGGACAGTGGTGTTCTGAGACCACTCTGAGACCCAGTGGTCTAAGCACAGCTACCTAGTATTATTGGGTCTATTTGGTCCCACTGTGTAGAAATGAATTGAACTTGCAAATTTTGTTTAGATTGGTACTTGGAATTCCTCCCTTTGGTCTGGTGTCTTTGGAATTGAGGCGTTGATCTTTTTCCTCTTAGGCAGAAGGGCCTTATGATGCTTTAGTACTAGGTGGATGTTCACTATATTGAACAGGTCCATGATCTGTCCAACAGGCATTCGTTCTTCACATGCACTGAGCGACATAGACAGTACTCAGATCTTTGACTTGAATGATAACTTTATTCAAAAGATGCCAATATTTTGATCTTGAATGCCTCCCAGCCAAGAGAAAATGGGACCAATTAATTTTGACATACCTTTTCCAATCACCCCTTCCCAATCTGGCATTTGCAAAGGTCTACTTAGTAGACCTATTCTGCTATTAAAAGACTCTTTCATCCCACTGCAGGTCTCCAATATCCTTCACACATCATGCAACCTATGTGCAAATTTTTACCAGGAACTCCCAGGTTCACAATCCCATACCCATCAGCAATTCTCCATTATTACGGGATGTGGCACGGACCCTGACAAAAGCCTGTAAGTGATATTATTTAATGTGTAGGCTCTGGAATATCATCAATGTTCACCTTGAAGGATTAAGAAGTGGTCAAACCTTAGAACATGTTGTGCCACTGTGTTTGGGACTACCTTGCTGCTTTATCTTGTTGCTTCTTCCCCCTTGATAGCTGGTGAGACAGTCTACTTTTGCCTGTTCTTCTATTGAGGCCTTCTTGGAGTACACTTTGCCTGACCTTGCTGTCATGGTTGGTCTTACCAGGAACAATGAGTCCTGACAGCATTACATAAGGAGCTGTCAGAACATGCAAGCCCCTCTGTCACAACATGGTGGCAATCCACAGTGGGAATGCCAACTACAAACAAGTTGTTGTTTTCACAGTTAAATCCAGTTTTCCTATATATCGAGGCAAGAGTCTAAAGATATTCTGCAACTGAGATAATGGAGGCAGATTTAGTAAGGTAAACACCAGAAGTGTACAATACTGACAATATTTATAGGAACAGAGACAGAATGCTTGATATCTACAATATCTGAGACAGTGAGGTGAACTTTTGCAATGGTTAAATACTAGGGCACTCCCGTTTATGTGTGGAACTTTACCAGCTAAATATCCACTTTAAACAGAATCTTTCCCACAGCTTTCCACCAAAGAGTATCCTATTCATTATGGCATTGCCTCGAGTTGAGTGAGAGGATCTCCAACATTCAGTGTTAATTCAAATTCTGCTGATGAGCCAGACTTGCCAATTCTCCACTGCGCCTGGAATAGTATGGATTTGTCACAGAAGCTGACTTGATTTCAATCTTCAGTGGCCAAAAATACAATCCTTAAGTCTACCCAGCATACTCTCAATTTAAGGAAATATTCTTTCAGTAAGACAGCTGGCAAATTGAGATTTGAATTCTCAATGTGCAAATCAGATACCAAGAACTGCTCACAAGCGACAAATTGCTACTCACGAGCAGCTTTATGCATGAGAAAATAAATAAGTCCATTGGTATCCTCCTTCAGACTAAAGCATAGACATGGAATATTTCATTAAAAGCAATGTTTGAAATTCACCCCTAAGGAGGTCATATCATAGTTAATTTAATCTATTTTTTCTTGAATAAAACAATGCAATGTGAATTTTACTATTTTGGCCAAGACTAGAGGACAGCAGAAAGTATGGAATATAACTTTTTTATTTGGACAGCAATGGGTGATTGTCACACTTAACAAATATCTCATCAATTGCACTTACCTTCATCCAACAGGTCTGCTAGAATCTACAATACTTCTATGTTAGTAGTATTACCTTTAATCTCCCATCATAATCCTGTAAATTAAGAAACTTCCACTTTCAAAGACATTATATTGCATTCATAGATTGAGTGCAAATTCAAACTCATTGTACTGAACATATATACGCCTCAGGAAAATTAGTACTTCATATAAGTGATGGGAGCTTCAAACTGGATGAAAAACTCCAATTTAGTACTGCTTGATTAACAGATGATAAACAAAAGGAAAAAGTAAAGAGAAATATAGTTTGAACACAGAATAAGGATGTGCATCTGTGATTCACTATGCACCTTAAAATCATGAACTCAGCATTATTGTAATGTTGCAGATGGTCACAATATGAGGGAAATCACTGTTAACAAATCAGAGACAGGGCAAGATGGCAAGAGAACAGATAATTATTAGACTTTTCCTAAAACAACTATCAATGTACACCACAAAGCTAGACTCCCAACATTCACTCTTGCTCTCAGGGAAATTTGTTCATGCTTTGATAGGATTAAGATAAATTGACTAGATTTCATTTGAAGCTTGCTGTGAATGCACAACACTACCACAGTTTGCCTGGTACCTAAGAACAACATAAATATAGCTTAACAAAATTGTAGACAATTTTTCAAAGGGAACTCTTACACCCATTAATGGGTGCACTGTAGAGCATTATACAATTATAGTTTAATTGGTGCACGTAGGAAAATTTAAGGACATTTTGGATGTACTGATTCCTGAAACTAATTATCATTTAGTAAGATGCAACATTGATCTTTTTTGGAATCATAAGTAATAACATTTTTCAAATATAACATTACGTCAAATTTACAAGCAAGTAACACCATATTTTATTTCTCATGATACTTCACCCTGTGAAGATTAAGTTTATAAATATGTGCTCTTAGAGGGAAGCAGGCATTGTAAAATTGACCCTCATATCTTTCTATCTTTCTAAGGAGTCAATCATTAGGTATTTCTGATTTGCTAGTATACAACAAGGAACTTCAAAAAAATGTTAAGAAACAGCATTAAATTTGAAGTGCATCCAAAAAATGACGATCTTCTGAACTATATGGAATCTTATTTGTTATGAAGTGGAGATAGGAATTAAAATCCTAGAAATTGCAAAGGCACACTTGTGGCCTCAGCTAATTCTTCAACTGTAAGTATCTGTTCTAATGCCATTTTTATACCCTCTCTTGTTACCCTTTTGTAATTTTTATTTTCAAATATTTATTCCCCTCTATTTCAAATAATATTGTCTCCATCTTAATACCATTTATGAGTGAGGATTCCATGCTTTTAGAGGATAACCTAGACAGGAAAATGTTACAACCATCAGTGCAAGCTGTCTGGTTATTAATTTAACAATGACAAAAATCATTTGTTACTTACCCTCAGAAAAGTTTTCAGAATTTTGAAAATCTCTATTAATTTGACCCTTTTTTACATTTATATGCTGAGAAATTCCTGTTGTAGAACCAGCGGAGATGCAGACACAATATAAGTCAGTGAATGCTGCATTTATTAAAACAAAATGTGGATCTGATGTGAATTCTATTTAATCAAGTATTGAAAAAAATTGAAAGGTAACTTTGGGTTAGATTCAAAGAGATGGTTCTTGACACACCTCTGAAGGTCAAAGCTAAACACTTAATTTGTAGGTTTAGTTTACAGTTGGTAGGGGGCTGGTGAAGGTCACAGGACAAGGTAGGTTCTGCGTCTCAGGAGAGTGGGGTGGGATTGTCAATGTGGGGGATTGATTCCAGGTCATGGATAGGTCAGGTTGGTAAGCATTGGAGGCCAATAAGAATATATGGGAATGTGTGCAGGCTGGAACTCAAAGCCTGGGAAAGGATTCAGAGTTTGGGAGGCAGAGGAGAGGTTGGGACATTTGTGAAGGGTTTAGAGCCTTGGGAAGGGATTCAGTGTCCTTTTTTTCAGTTATAATTCTACCCAGTGTGTCTGCAGTTGAAGAGAATTAAAATGGAACCTATTTACAGATCACAAAAGTCTCATTCTTCCACAAAATGAGAACATTCTTCATTGTTTTAGGAGTGGACCAAGTAAGTTCTGATTTTTAAAGTGATAGCCGAAAGAAAAATTAAAATTAAAAGGGATCAAGTTTGGTACAAATTGTGAAATAAAACAAATGAAAATTATGGTAAGGAAGTCAAAGATCTTTGTTGGGCACTGGTTCGTCATTATTAGGATTTTATCATTTCTCTTTTTGTGTTTCTTTTTGAATTATGTTACTCTTATTACAAACAGCAATTGTTCAATTTTGAACCAATGATATTGATCATCATAACCATTATTTAAACTTGATCCTAATTATCATTGGCTCATTTGTAAAACAGATTTTCCTGCTCCTTGGATGCTGCCTGACCTGCTGCGCTTTTCCAGCAACACATTTTCATCTGTAAAACAAGTCTGCTTTGGGAACAATGCCTTGCAGTCACTATGACCATCAACATTTTATACATTTGTTAGTTTTATTGCAAATGGGATAGATCTGTGAGGGTATCACATGAATTTAGACAGCCAAACTATGCTTCTAATTTATGATATCTATGTTTCATTTTTTGTTGTCACCAATTTCACAGCCTGATGGCAACCTAATTACAATTAACGAACATTACTTTTTGTAATCACTATCAGAAATCTGTAAGGGGAACCATTGTATTGCTACAGCATAGATGACTGCCAGTGTTGAAGAAAGTGAGATTGAATAGAAGATCAAACTATTTGTATTTAATTAATGCCAAGCTATAGTTTTAAATGCCTTTGGATTGATTATGGAAGGGGAAAACTGAGGAATGCAAGAAAGTCCACAATTTTAATAACAGAGAAAGGAAGGAGTGAAACCATTTTGATTTCAAGCTTTGATACCAATATGGTGAGAAAGGAAAAAAAAAAGCATTTGCAACTGTGAGCTTTTTAAAAATCTTTTTGGATTATATTCATTATGCTAAATTATGCAGAACAATTCAGTTTGCAGTACAGGTATGTCATTCTGAAAAAAGGAAGATGTCTTGTACAAAATAAGGAAATATGTAATGAAAATGAAAATGGTTGAATGAAAGTGAAGGAATCTGAAAATATGCTTAGTACACTCTTGAACATCCCCACATGAAATCTCACCAATTAGTCCAATTGTTGCTGCTTTGTCTGTCACGTGACATGGAAAGAATTAAGTAAGAAGCAATCAGCAGCTAGGAAACACATGACACACTCACTTGAACTGGGGGAGAAAAGGGACATCTGAAACATTGTTTACTAGTTGCAAATAGCATATGTCAACACTGGAAACCAACCTAGAAGCCACAAGGTGGAGGGAACAGAAAGAGTGTGTGTGTGTGTGTGGAGGGGTGGGTGTATGTGTGTGTGTGTGTGTGTGTGTGGAGGGGGGAATGGGATGGTGCGAGTGTGTCTGGGGGTGCAAATGTATCTGGGGGTGCATGTGTCCACTATATTTCACAAAGCAAAAGTGCTTGTATATTTTCAATGCACATTTTCTTTTGTGTGTTGTCAAGTTGTTTGTCAAGGATCATGCCAGGTTCCATACATTCAAAAGCACTGAAATACTTTTGGTGCATTTAGGACAATAAAAACTCTTGAAATTGAGACTAAATGGATTTTAATTATGTATGTTGTTAACATTGATTAGTGATGAGTTTTTACAGAAGGTGGAACTTTTCTGGTGTGAATGTTTGCTTGACATAATTTAAACTTTAATTCTAACAAATAGTCACATGCAGTTGAAAAAAAAACTAAACCATTACCAAGTAGCCTGCAACCATGATAAAAATGAAATTATCCTTGGGAAAACAAGCTGATTATTGTTACAGTAGAACCAATGAGTTTTTGCTAACCTCTTACTGAAAAAATGATTTGATTGAATTTGATTTTACTTTTATTATTATGAAATAAGGTGATCTATTCTAGCATGTCTTATGAATACATTTAAATCCAGAATATGGATTTGGTGGGGTTCTTGGAGGAACTCATGTATGCTTCATCTTTCCACGAGGGCACAGACTTGGGCCAAAAGATGAAATGACTGCAATCCGGCTTTGCTGTGGGTAAAGCAAATGGATTTAGTTCACACAGGTACTGTGCCAACTAGATCAAAGGGCACCAATCTAGGTTTTAGTCATCGAATAAATTTAGACAATCCTTGTTGCTCAACTGTCGGCTGAGAGAATCATGTGACAATATTCTAATGCACATCACTTATATACTGAAGAATATAAACATAACTGGACTGTTGATTTTTACAACTGTAAGAGATATTCCCATTTTGTGGTGCAGTTTTACAGTCCTTCATATTGCCCTGTTAAATTATTCAAATTGAATACAATCCAGGTCTGTTGCATTGACATATCAGGAAGAGAAAGGCTAAGAGAAACAATACGATCACTCCTTGAGTCCTAATAATTCACTGTGCAAATCCTATTTGAATACCAAAATATTTCTCACCTGTTCTGGGGAGAGTTTATGGTTCATTGACTCTGAATGCGCTGAGGGTTTCAGGAGGTCTTCCTCGTAATTATCTGCCATTAATTTCATTCTGTTCTGAGTCTGTGAAAAGGAAACAAAAATATTCAAATTAATTTGGTTACCCACTTACACAACAGTACTTTTTTAAGGAAATAATTAAGAGAATTTTCCTTCTAACATTTTCAGTCAGATGTGCTCTTGGGTATTTGGTGATAGAGGATGAACGTGGTAAATAACAGTTATAATGCACTTTTTTACTCCAAGTGTCATTAAGAAATCTTCAAGATGCATGTATATCTGTGTGTTTACACACAAGACAAGCTCAACACAATTTTTAATCTGGAAGTTTCAGACATGGTTACATTTCATTCATACTGAAACACTTTAATGTAACATTTCTCATAACTTGTCATAATCCCATTTTATTCTCATCTCTGATAAATGCAGGTCTCATCAGGCTCTTCCACACACGGGGATTTTGAATTGGGCATACACGAGATTGGTAGTGAGAAGGACGATTACAATAGCCAGCAGAGATAGTTTGCAAGATGCCTGAACAGTTTTGATGGGCAAATGTCACTTACACAGAAGCAGCAAAACACAAGCACAAACTGAGCACTGACAAGTTCTGAGAGGAGTGTGAAATCAGATGGCTTATTCATTTAATTCTCCACGCTACTCTGACATACCTGTTCCCAGCCTCTTGCATTACTGCAATGAAGCTTAATATATATTTGTGAAATAGCACTTCCTCTTTTAATTAGGCAGTTGATAACTTTTCTGTCAGGGCTGAGTTCAACAATTTTAGTTCATAACCTTAGCCCTCATTTTTTCAGATAGCCGCTATTGGTGATGATTCTGCTTTCCCATTTACACCTCTTTTAGATCCATTTTGCTTTTACTTGTCCTATTAACAACAACTTTTGTGTTACAGATCATCACTTTTGTCATTTAGAACATAGAGTTAGGAGCACAAAGTAGGTCATTTGGTCCTTCAAGCTCTGACATTCAATACGATCGCGGTTGATCATCCAACTCAGTACCCTGTCCCCATTTTCTCCCCAAAATAATGATCCCTTTATCTTCAAGACCTATACCTAATTACTTCTTGAAAACACTTAAATGTTTTGCCCTCAACTGTTTTCAGTAGCAGAGAATTCCACAAACTCACCACTCTCTTGGTGAAGAAATTTCTCCTTACCTCATTCCAACATGGCCTATCTTGTATCCTTAAACAGTGATCTCTGGCTCTGGACTCTCCAGTCATCAGGTACATCATTCGTATATTTATCCTGTCTCTTCTAGCTAGAACTTTACAGGTTTCTATGAGATCCCCCTCATTCTTCTTAAATCCACTGAATACATCCTAACTGATCCAGTCTCTTTTCATATGCCAGTCCTGCCATCTCAGGAATCAGTCTGTAAAACTTTGTTGCACTCTCTCCATGGCTAGAATATCCTTCCTCAGATAAGGAGAGCAAACTGCACACAATACTCCAGATGTGGTCTCACCAATGCCCTGTATAATTGCAGCAGACATCCTCGTCCTACACTCAAACCCTGTCACAATGAAGGCCAACATACCATTTGCCTTCTTTATCACCCGCTGCACTACATGCTTACTTTCAGCAATTGGTGTACAATGGTATCTAGGTATTGTTTTTTCCCATTCTATTCCTATTCAGGTGGGTGGCACGGTGGCACAGTGGTTAGCACTGCTGCCTCACAGCGCCAGAGACCTGGGTTCAGTTCCCACCTCAGGCGACTGACTGTGTGGAGTTTGTACATTCTCCCCGTGTCTGCGTGGGTTTCCTCCGGGTGCTCCAGTTTCCTCCCACAGTCCAAAGATGTGCGGGTCAGGTGAATTGGCCATGCTAAATTGCCCGTAGTGTTAGGTAAGGGGTAAATGTAGAGGTATGGGTGGGTTGCGCTTCGGCGGGTCGGTGTGGACTTGTTGGGCCGAAGGGCCTGTTTCCACACTGTAAGTAATCTAATCTAAAAAAAAGTAATCTAATCTAATAATCTGCCTTCCTGTTTTTGCAAACAAAGTTGATGACCTCCCATTTCACAACATTTAATTTTACATACTAATCTCTTGTGGAACCCTACTGAAAGATTTCTGAAATCTAAGTAAACCATATCCACTTGCTCCCCCATATCAATTCTACAAGTTACAACCATGAGAAACTTTAGAAAATTTAAAGTCATTGAGATGTACAGCACAGAAACAGACCCTTCATTCCAACTTATAAATCCATGCTAATTCTGTCCAATCCTGCGACTGTTTTCTAAGTACTCTGCTGTTAAATCTTTTAAAATGGACTCCAGCATTTTCCCCACTATTCATATCAGGGTAATTTGTCTATAATTCAGTGTTTTGTCTCTAATTCCTTTTTAAAAATTCTGTAGTAGGGTTACATTAACTATCCTTCAATTGATAGGAATCATTCCAGAGTCTACAGAATCTTAAAAGATGACTACCAATGCATCCACTATTTCAAGGACACTTCCTTAAGTAAATGAGATGCAGATTATTGGGCACTGGGGATGTATTGGCCTTTAATCCGATCAATTTCCCCACAATCTCTTCCCTACTAATACGGATTTCCTTCCGTTCCTCGCTCTCATTAGACCCTGTGTTACACAATACTTTGGGGTGTTATTTGTGTCAGAACTGAAATAATTGGTGTGCCATCTCTTTGTTCCTGTTATAATTTACTATTTCTGTCTGAGAAAGCTTGACAGTTGTCTTCACTGATCTTTTTCTCTTCACATACCTATAGATGCATTTACAATTAATTTGTATGTTCCCTGCAAGCTTTCTCCCATATTCTATTTTCCCCCTCTTAATCAATCCCTTGGTTATCCGATGCTGAAATCTAAACTGCTCCCAATCCTCAGGTCTGATGCTTTTCTCAGCCAATTTATAGATTCCTTCCTTCAATCTCATACTAACTGTAAAATCCCACATTAGGCACAGTCGAGTGACCTTTCCAATTTTATTTTTATGCCAGACAGTAATGACCAATTGTTGCAGTTCCTCCATATAATCTTTAAATTTTCCCCATTGTCTATCCACTGTCATCTCTTTAAAGTTCCTCAATTTATTATAGCCAGCTCACAACGCATACCATTGTAGTTCCCTTTATTTAGATTGAGGACACAACTCTCAGAATCAACAATGTCATTCTCCATCTTAATGAAGAATTCTATTATATTATGGTCACTCTTCCCCAAGGGGCCAATTATTCCTTTCTCCTTACATAATACTCAGTCCAGGATGGCCTGTTTTTTAGTTGATACCTCCACGAATTGATCCAGAAAAGCATCCGAGGAATTCCTCCTTTATGGCCATCTAACATTTTCAGGACATAATTAAAAAAAATTATTGTCCTCGAATATTGGGCTGGATTGACCATGGCCTTGATTTCAGGTTGGAAATAGTTGTGGCTGGATCTCTGCCAATTAGAAGTGGACATGGTGGGTTGAAAGACTTCTTTGCGCTGTAACAAGTGAGAGATTCTGTGGGAGTCCCGCCTAGTTAGACTGCACATAAATATCAGGAAAGTTGGACATCCAAACAACAGCAATATTAGGCTGGCAGCTCTAATTAACAGGGTGGGTGCTAATAAGGCAGGGAGGTGCGCACGTGATCACTTCAGTATGGAGGTACCCTTGATTACCTGCAAAGAAGTCAACAAATAAGGAAACTCAAAGTTAATGGGCCCATTGAGGTAGAAGGGAAACACCTCCAAAGATGCAATGAAGGACAAGGTTGTGGCCTTTGATCCCTGTGGTTTGGTCATTAGGGCATGAAGCCTTTGGCTTCAATTACCAGATAGCCTTTCCCTGCCTCCAGTAAGCTGCCAGGCTCAGCATGGGGGAGGAGGTGGTATAGGGGAGAGCATAATGCTGAAAAGAAACTGTCACAAAATGGCTCAAACGTGGGAAACCCCAGTTGTTTCACTAGCCTGCCTCCATGGAGCAGGCAGCCAAACCTGATAAGAGCCAAACCTGATAAGAAATTAGATGAATTGCAATAGCACAGACAGGAATATGTCAGGGGTCTGTGCTATTGCAATTCATCTAATTTCTTCTGACTCCTTCTCTTCTCAGCCTCCAACCCTGTCTCCACAGGGCCAAGAAACGTCAACTTGTTAATTCTGTTTTTCTCTCTTCATAAATACAGTGTGACCTATAGATTTATCTTTCACCTTTTAAAAGGTACCACTAATTAGTCTGGCACTTATGCTTTTTAAGTATCCAAGATGGTTATTAAGTTCACTTGCAACAGCCTGTTCATGAATTCATTCATACACACCTTGAAGTCATTACAAAAGATCAATTGCACACAACACAAATGAAAAAAAATTATAATCTCTTAATTACTGTTATTACTGAAGAAGGGAGTTTATGTGTACAGATAAATCCACAACTTTCCAGTCTGAATACGAGTGAAGCTCAGTTCTTGAACACGTTTCTATCTTAAATTACCATAATGTGCCAATATTGTCTTATGTTTGGGTGCCATGGAACAAAGCCCAGGGGTGTGCTTTCCGACTACAGACTGCAGTTTAAATTCTGGGTAGGAATAGATATCAGCTTCCAATTTTGGATTTTAAAACAGAAATGAATTATCACACTTTGTGTTATTTAAGAACATGTACTGCTATTTTATTTGCAGTGTGTAATAACTAACAGATGGATTTTCCGCAAATGGACATGAATTTCTTATGGGTTGGGAAATTGACACAAAAGATGGCATTAACACTGTGTTGATCACAGCCTTTGATATGTGCACATTTACATAGAACAGTTTGCTTTATTCAGTGATCTGGCTATTCACAATAACAGCAACGTAATTGCATATTTATAAAGCAAATGGGCTGAGTTTTAGTTTCAGTGCCCTGATCCTGACATTGGGTGATGTCTGGCCACCACAGATGGCCATGGCAGGACTATGGAAGTGTTTTTTAAGGAAGGCAACACTGCAGTGGTTGGATAGTGTAGGTGTGGGTCATTCAACAGTACCTTGGGTGTAAGTGCAACCACCATTGTTACCAGGAGCATCCTGCTTGGGACATGGAATGCACATTAAGATGTAGTGGGGTCTCCCCAGGAAGCTGTCGGGAGGCCACCAGATTTCCTGCTTTCCCAAATAGTAGCTGTAACAATCCAGCAGATTTGGGAGTACACTTTATCGGGCCTCACACGCTCAATGTGTCTGCACTACGTTTTCTTCCACTACGTTACCTGCCTTTAGCCTCCCAACTCATCCCGAGGGCTGGGAAAATTCAAACTTGGCACTGGCAAATGTTTCCTGCTCTTAACGCATTCCCAGTGTATTAAAATTCCTCTCAGAAGCAGTTGCAGCTTATTGTTTCAAATTGCTGACAAGAACCGAAATATGAGGCTGGAGTTTTTGTCTACAAATGGTTGTTTACATTATGTTGCAATTGTTGAGCTTAGTTTTTTTTAAAGAGAGTCAGTCATTACAGTATAGAAAGAAGCCCTTCAGCCCACCATGACTACCCCGGTCATCAAATATCCATATATTACAATCCCATTTTCTAGCACTTGACCTGTAGCCTTGTATGCTAAGAATTTTACTGAAAAAGCAATTTTCACCTGTCATCCCCATTCCACACTTTTCCACATTTTTTTCACAAGTTAGTAAGGTATTGGATGTGAAATATAAATGCACCTCATCCAAAGTTGGTGACCCTAATGTGGAGACCACAGGAGATTACATTTTCTCCAAGGCATTTTTCTTATGTGCTGATGCGGTTTTGGGAATCCACAAAATTGCATTGTTTGGGTGGGAAGCCTATACAGGAGTTGGTAACACTCTGCAAAGTTATGGAATGTTGTGACACCTTCAACTGGCGTCACTCAATGCTATCCCATAATGTAGCTGTGTTTTTAAATGAAATATCATGCTCTGTGCTGTGATTTATGTTAAATGACAGTTTTGGTTGTTAAAAGCCTTACTTAAAAAGCTGCACCTGCTCCCTGCACTCACTGACACCCAAAAACTTTGTTTTCAAATGGAAATTGGGGGGGTGGCTATTATGTTCTGTCAATTTCAGGCAATGTATCTGAAAATGTTTGTTAAAACAGCTGTAGCCATTATGAATGTTTGTGGCTGATTTCAGAATGCTGTTGATGAATTCAACTCGGTCTGATTATCCAAGAACAATTTAACATTTTAAGAGACTTCAATAACACAATGTGCCTTAAATGTGTTTATTTAAAAACCTAATAGATATTTAACAAGATGTAGTGATTGTAACAAGGTCAGCTAGGTGGACCTCATATGACAGGAGTTCCCTGATTGGGGCTGTTAATCTGATCCAATGAGGGAGCATTGGCTGACACATAAGAACAGTAGTGTACACCAACACCCTGGAGGTGGGTGCCGCAGGGAGTGGAGTGCATTATTTCCCCCTCCAACTCTATTTTGATTTAGTCCCTACCCTCCCCTTCACTGTTTTGATCACACAGCATTGCCCTTTGATGTGAAGGGCAGTGCTTGTCACTGGCCACTCGGGTGTTTTTCATATCTTCCTGGTGGTGGAAATTGAATAAAGATCCGTGCACTTTGTGTCCTTCACTGTGTTTTACACCTGCACACACACACCATGGGTGCTGGCGAAAAAAATAAGCACTACCGCACTTAGGCGGTAGTGTGGGGGTTAAACTAAAAAAAAACAGGAGTGTGAGAGCCCGGGTGTCCTTGGAGAAGGAGCACGCGGTCTCCACCAACACCCTGGAGTTGTTCAGGGAGAGGTGGGCGCCGCAGGGAGTGGAGTGCATTATTTTCCCCTCCAACTCTCTTTTGATTTAATCCCTGCCCTCCCCTTCACTGTTTTATCACATAGCATTGCCCTTTGATGTGAAGGGCAGTGCTTGTCACTGGCCACTCAGATGTTTCCTTTTTTCCTGGTGGTGGAAACCGAATAAAGATTTGTGCACCTTGTGTCTTTCATTGTGTCCCACACCTGCACACACACAACATGGGTGCTGGGGGAAAAAATAGGCACTACCGCAGCTAGGCGGTAGTATGGGGATTTATATTAAAAAAAAGGAGTGTCAGACACCCTGTTCTCTCTGAGAACTGGCTCTGAGGGAACAGAATCAGTGTCAAGGCCTTTTCATGTGTAAATAAAGGGTGATTTGGTGATGGGATACCAGTCTCTGTAGAGGTTTTCATAAGGTTACTTTTCATTTGCATTGTAGTAGCATTTTTTGCAGAGTCAATGACAATGGAAGGAATCCTCCCAGACACCGAATGTTATTGACGTTGGCGAGAAAGTTGGGAAAATCTCTTCAGATTGACACTGAGGCTCTTTAACAATATTGGAAGGGTAGCTGCTGTGTTTGAGTATAGATATGAGATTTCTAACCAGACCACACCTATGCACAAGCTCCAGTACACCTCACAAAACACATAATGAACCCAACTACTGGAAAGGCAAACAATCTCAGTCAAACTCATGCATGGGCTGGATGTGCATTTCAGAAGGCACAATAGTGAGCAGGTTGTGTTTTTCTGAACACACAAAAGCATCTGCCTAATAGATTTTCTGTTATCTTGACTGTGGTGTATACTGTACCTTGATACAGAAGGTATTCTTCAGGTGAATTTGAAAAATAACACTGCATTGTCTTGACTAGAAACATGCTGAAATTTAGTCTTGCAAGACCTTCTGGCAATGTATTTTCCACTCAATGAAACAAGACAAATCAATAGATTTACCCTCCCTGTGAACTTTTCTGTACAGTGCCATAAAAGCAAAGGACTTGAAACATGATTTTCTGGACATTCAGTAGCTTTGGCTATCCAATGTAATCCCAAAAATTGCTGCCAACATAACGACAAATCAAATAGCACAACTGCCCTCATTTAATGTTTTACTCTTAAATGGGGAAATTAAAACTGTAATGTCAGAGATGCACATTTTGCTATTAGTTTTGTAGTAACGATAGTTCACTGTCTAGTGCTCCATTTAAATAACTTTGAATATTGGATTTACAGTGCATGTACAGAAAACTCTCAAATGAATATTTCCAGAAAAAAAGCTATTAATTACAGTCTAAGAACCCTCTAAAAATTGACAAATGTTAATTACTCCCAGGCATCTGCTTAGTCACTGAAAATTAATGATAACATGCATTAAGCCTGATTTCTTAACATATTTATCATTAATTATGCTTTAAAAGAACCTTTTAGAAAACTTTTCATTTCCCCACAACCCAAACTTTCTTCCCCTCTCTTTATTCCTCTTCACCCACTCTAACTTATAATTCCTTGTTCCACTCATGATACAAACATGAAAAACAGTTGGCCCTTTGAGCCTGCTCTACCTTGCATTATGATCATGGCTGTTCACCCAACTCAATAGCCTGTTCCTGCTTTTCCACATATCCTTTGATCACTTTAGCACCAAGTACAATGTCCAACTCTTTCTTGAAATCACCATATTTTCTCTTCAATGTTTTCTGTGGCAGTCAATTCCAGATGCTCACTCACTCACGAAGAAATATCTACTCTCAATTCTAAATGATTTACTGTATTTCCTTCAACTGTGATCCCTGGTTCTGGACTCCCCAGCCTTTGGGAACATCCTTCCTGCACCCACCCTGTCTAGTTTTGTGAGAATCTTATAAGTTTCTGTGAGATCCTTCCACCCCAATATTCCTATGAACTCCAGCAAATATAATCCTAACCAGTTCAATCTCTCCTCATACATCCGTCTCACTATCCCAGGAATCGCTGATGAACCTTTGCTGCAATCCCTCGATAGTAACAACATTATTCCTCAGATAAGGAGGTTAACAACTGCACACAATATTCTAGGTGTAGTCTCACTAAGGCCCTTTAGCAGCAAGATATTCCTGCTCCTGTTCTCAAGTCCTCTTGCTATGAAGGTCCTCTTGCATTCCTATCACCTGCCAGACTTACATGCTTACCTACAGTGACTGTTATGTGAGGACATCTAGGTCTCATTGCATATTCCCTCTCTCCATTTATAGCCATTCAGATAATAGTCTATCTTTGAATTTTGCTATCAAAGTGGATAACCTCACATTTTTCCACATTATGCCACATCTCATTCAGCTTGTCCAAATCACACTGAAGCACCTCTGCATCCTCCTCACAGCATAACCTCTCATTCAGCTTTGAGCAGCAATTTGAGATATTACATTTAAAACATTGTGAATTCCTGGACTCTGAGCACAAATCTCTGTGGTGCCCCACCACCTTCTACTTGGAAAAGGCCCATTTATTCATATTCTTTGTTTCCTGTTTGCCAAACAATTTTCTCTACAATCTCAATACACTATCCCTAATCCCTAATAAAATTTCATTTTATACATTCATCTCTTGTGTGGGACTTTCTTGAGTCAAGTTTCGGTTCAATTTCAGTCTTTCTGGTCATCTTTAGAATGATGGAAGTTTATAACTCAGCTAATCTAGAGGCTTAAGAAGCATATGCTGCATTCATTCACGCGATGTACATATTAAGATAACTGGAAATAACTGAAAATCTTAATATTGATAAGGACTTAATATATTGTTGAATTTAGTTGTGACAGATTGATGCTCACACTCACATATACAATAGGTTTTTGTTATTAGTGTGTGGAGATGGGACTAGACCTTCATATTTTTGATAAAATATACAAATTTTCATATGCAAGTCTGAGGGAAGAGGTTTTAGATAAGTTTTTCAGTGGACTTTGCAATGCTAATTTAGTCATGTGAGAGTTCTATAGCAAAGTGGGTTAGCTTGCTTTTTATAAAATTGAATGAAAAATGAATTAACAATTGAAACTTCTTCATGGCAACTGTAGTGTGGTATTTAGGCATTGGTCAGCATCGTATTTGCTAAATGTTAACCTAACAGCCAATATAAAAGTTACAAAGCAGCTGTGGTTGGACTCTTGTGGCATAGCGGTGGTGTAATAACATCCCTGAACAGATTGAGTAAAATACCTAAACGTTGCAGAGCAGGATTTTCAGACCACAATTAATAGCCATTCTTTTAAATCAGCTATTTGTGAATGGCTCAGCATCAAATCAATGAACAGAATTTAATGCTCACCACAGGGTTCTTGAAAGGCTCATTGAAATCAGGTGCTTAACTAGTTAGGACTAGGCCTTTCCTAGAATTTGGGACTCCAGAGGCAGAAATCTAGAATGGTGGCAGTTTCTGGTGACACACTCACCATAGGCAAAGGATCACAGAGGGAACCAAGTCCCAGGTGAGTGAGAGCAAGATAGGATTAGGGTTTGCTGGATGGCTGGTTGGGTGGAAGGTACTCATTTGGAAAAAAAAGAGAAGACAGGGCCCTTTTCCTGATGCCAGGTTTCCTCAATTAGACCTTTGAATGAGGGACTCCACACCCCTGCCTGGAACCCTAAAGTAAACCCAATGGTGTTCTCTTTCCTGGCTTCAGATGTGGCAACTCTTGTCACCCATCATTGACTGAATAGAGAAATACCATCCATGAGGCTTCCTGCCTGGGGCTTGATCAGGCATGGGTAGAAAGGTTATAGGATCGCCTTTAACAAATTAAAAGACACCACCCCTGTCGATAGACATGTCATTGGAGGAGGGGTGATATCAAGGTAGGAACAAAAACAGGCCATTCAGCCCCTCAGGCCTGTTGTATCATTCAATGAGATCATGACTGATAATGTGGCATACTTTCTTATGGGCTTTCTCCCTTAATATCTTTGCTTCATAAAAATGTATCTGTCTCAGATTTAAAATTAACAACAGACTTAGCATCAACTGTCATGTGTGGAACCTCCAGGAATCAAATTCCATCTGATGTTTCAAGTGTTTCCTGATGGATTTGCAATTGGTTAACCATGATGGAATTTTATGGATTAAAAAGCACTCATTAGGAATTCCATTATTGTCTGCTTTTAAAGTTACATTAGTACTTGTTTCATTTTTGAATGTGGCAGTAGGTGAACATGGAATTGGCAGGACTCACTAAGATAGCAAGCTAGAAATCAAGCCTTGCTATTCCTGGAGTTGGCGCAAAAGTGCTTGCAGCATCTGCCTGTCTATTTTCATTGACTGGTGTATAAGAGCACCTAGATCCCTTTGTATAGCAGTGCTTCCCAATATATTATAATTTAAATACTATTCTTCCTCTCTGTTTTTCACACCAAAGTGGATAACTTCAGATTTAACCATGTTGTACTCCATTTGCCACTCATTCAATTTGTATAAATCACCTTGAATCCTCCTTACATCCTCCTCACTATCCCACCCAGTTTTGTGTCATCAGTAAACTTGGAAATGTTAATTTGATTTCCTTATCCAGTTTATTTCAATATACATTGTGAATAGCTGGGCCTCAAACATTGATTCTTGCAATGCCCCATTAGTCACTGCCTGTCAGTCAGACAAAGACCCATTTATTCCCACTCTCTGCTTCCTACCTGTCAACTAATTCCCGATCCATGTCGATATATTAGTTCCTATATAATGTACTTTAAGTTTGCCCTCTAAACCCTTATGAGACCTTATTAAAAACCATCTGAAAATCTACTGGTTCCACTGGCTTTCCCTTATCTATTCATATCTTATATCCTCAAAAACCTCCAGCAGGTTTGTTAAGCGTGGTTTATCTTTCATAAATCCATGCTGGCTTTGTCTAATCCTGTTAATGGTTTCCAAATGTTCCACAATCACTTCTTAATAAAAAAAACTCCGGTACTTTGCTGAGGTTAGGTCAACTAGTCTGCAATTCTGTGCTTTCTCTCCATTCTTTTTAAGTAATGGGGTTTAATCTACCACCCTCAAGCTTTGGGATCTGCTCCAGAGTCCACAGAATTTTAGAAGTTGACCACCAATGTATCCAATATTTCCAGGACTACTACCTTTTGTATTTTGGGATGTCAATTATGAGATTTTTTGATTTGTCAGCCTTTAACACCATTAAAATCCTTAAAACCATTTACTTACTAATACTGATTTACTTCAACTCTGTCCTGTCATTAGACCCTTGGTTCCCCAACATTTCTGGGAGGTTAATTATTCTTTCACTTTTGTTCTATCTTCAAAAAGAAGTGTTTAAGTCTTATGAAATTTCTTTATTCCCTGTTACGATTTCCCCAGCTTCTTGTTGTAAGACGCATACATTTGTGTTTACGAATCTCTGTCTCGTTACAAATTCATATAAATTTTTACAATACGTTTCTATGTTCCCTGTAAATTTGCTCTCATACTCTCCCCCTTTTTGACCATTTTTATCTTTTTTGTGCTGAATGCTAAAATTCTTCCAATTTTTAGGCTTTCTGCTTTTCTAGCAAATTATTATGCCTCCTCTTTGGATTTAATACTAACCGGGACAGGTCTCTGGCAGTGGTATGCTGTTGCAGCAGAGAAGGAAAAGTTGGATTCTCTAAGTTTTAAAAATTTTATTCTGTGAATAGAGTTTATGTAAAAACGATGGTACACACTTCTCACTCTATGTTATATTGAACGCACATGACAATATTCAACCCTAACTTCTTCTGTAAGACATCATTGTTGTAATTCGTGCATTTGTTCTTTAAATATGAGCCATTGTCTATCCACTGTCAACCCCTTTAGAAAGGTTCCTCGATTCATCCTTGCAAGTTTGCACTGCAGAGCATTGGTATGTCATACATGGAGTAGTTGGATTTGACACTTTTGTGAGACACACCGGTACCAGCCACCTTTTGGTTTAAAGTGACTGCCTATCAACAGTTTTCTTTGTAATTAAGTGGTAGTTTTTCACAGAACTGAGAAGGTAATTGCACTCTGACATCTGAAGACCTATACACCAAGACATATACCTTTCTTCTTATCCTCCATGAGTGGAAAAAAAACCTCAAAAATTCTGACAAGGAGAACTGCTCACATGTGCAAAAACTACATCCAAATGATCAGCTACTGAATTGAGGTTTGCCACAATCGATAACAATGTGATTTGATTACCAAAAACCAAAAGAACTTTGAGAAAGTTACTTTGTGGTTTGAACTCTTCAAACACTTTGGCACTGGTTTCCTCAACCTTCCACTGTAACATTAGCAAAACTAGCAAAAATTAGCGAAACCCCAAAGAGGTTGAGGTTCTGTGGATCTCCCCGAGGTTCTGCCATATGACGAGGAGACAAAGAGATCAGATTGTGATATAAATGAATTATCTATCCATGAGATTCAGCTGTAAAAGAACTGTGCTAATACAAGGTAAAAACAATGACTGCAAATGCTGGAAACCAGATTCTGGATTAGTGGTGCTGGAAGAGCACAGCAGTTCAGGCAGCATCCAAGGAGCTTCGAAATCGATGTTTTGGGCAAAAGCCCTTCATCAGGAATAAAGGCAGTGAGCCTGAAGCATGGAGAGATAAGCTAGAGGAGGCTGGGGGTGGGGAGAAAGTAGCATAGAGTACAATGGGTGAGTGGGGAAGGGGATGAAGGTGATAGGTCAAGGAGGAGAGGGTGGAGTGGATAGATGGAAAAGGAGATGGGCAGGTAGGACAAGTCATGGGGACAGTGCTGAGCTGGAAGTTTAGAACTAGGGTGAGGTGGGAGAAGGGGAAATGAGGAAACTGTTGAAGTCCACATTGATGCCTTGGGGTTGAAGTGTTCCGAGGCGGAAGATGAGGCGTTCTTCCTCCAGGCGTCTGGTGGTGAGGGAGCGGCGGTGAAGGAGGCTCAGGACCTCCATGTCCTCGGCAGAGTGGGAGGGGGAGTTGAAATGTTGGGCCACGGGGCAGTGTGGTTGATTGGTGCGGGTGTCCCGGAGATGTTCCCTAAAGCGCTCTGCTAGGAGGCGCCCATTTCCCCCAATGTAGAGGAGACCGCATCGGGAGCAACGGATACAATAAATGATATTCCGCCACCTCCAAAAAGACCCCACCACCAGGGAAATATTTCCCTCCACACCCCTTTCCACCTTCCGCAAAGACCATTCCCTCCGTGACTACCTGGTCAGGTCCATGCACCCCTACAACCCACCCTCCCATTCTGGCACTTTCCCTTGCCACTGCAGGAACTGTAAAAAATGTGCCCACACCGCCTCCAAGGCCCTAAAGGAGCCTTCCACATCCATCAAAGTTTTACTTGCACATCCACTAATATCATTTATTGTATCCGTTGCTCCCGATGTGGTCTCCTCTACATTGGGGAAAACGGGCGCCTCCTAGCAGAGCGCTTTAGGGAACATCTCCGGGACACCCGCACCAATCAACCACACCGCCCCGTGGCCCAACATTTCAACTCCCCCTCCCACTCTGCCGAGGACATGGAGGTCCTGGGCCTCCTTCACCGCTGCTCCCTCACCACCAGACGCCTGGAGAAAGAACGCCTCATTTTCCGCCTCGGAACACTTCAATCCCAAGGCATCAATGTGGACTTCAACAGTTTCCTCATTTCCCCTTCCCCCACCTCACCCTAGTTCTAAAATTCCAGCTCAGCACTGTCCCCATGACTTGTCCGGATTTGTCCTACCTGCCTATCTCCTTTTCCAACTAGCCACTCCACCCTCTCCTCCCTGACCTATCACCTTCATCCCCTCCCCCACTCACCCATTGTACTCTGTGCTAATACAAATTGGACATGAGTGAATTATATAAGTACATTTATAAGCTCTGTGTTTTTGCAGAACGGTTTTCATGAACCTGTAACTAAGTATCAATATGTGAAATAAAGATCGAGATAGGAAGAAACTTGAGTGACAAGGCAGTAATTCCAGTCAGTTGTTAAAACAACATTCTAAACTCAGAGATCATCTTTACAATGGGAGTTCCTATCCTCATAACTTGTTCTCTAGGATGTTTCCTTTAGTATATAAGATATGTGAATTCTATAGGCAGAATTTAATGGAGGTAATGTGTGTCTCACCTGCTAGCTGGAGAGCCAGATGAGATCCATATTACCTCCTTTTTGGAAGGCCCATTGAATTAAGTGCCTAATGGGTAGTGGTGGGCTCTCTTGGGGATTATAGACCTTGGTGATGAAAACCCTGCCTCTGATGGGTTGCTGGCCAGTAATGCACTTACTGAAGGTCCTCACCTGAACTTTAGGTTTCTGATACTATGTGCTTGCATGTGTATGGCACAGAGGAATCTATCACGGGTGGGATGTTGGCAGCAAGGTCAGAGTTTGACTCTCAACACTTCCTGATGCTGGCTTCCTCAATTAGTCACTGAGTGCCTGAAATCAGGGAGCCGACAAGCAAACCGGACAGGGATAGCTTTTCAGGCTGCCCACTTGGTAATAACCTAACCACTGTTGGGTCCAAGTGAAGGGGAGCAATTTAACTCACTTGATTATATACTTCCCCCACCACAAAACCCACCTCCTTGGAGGGCACCGAATTCCACCTCATATGCTTTTTTGATCATTCATTATTGTTTTGTTCTTACTAGAATGTGTAAGGTGGTGAAAGGCAGCTGTTGCCATCTGTCTGGGTCAAAATCAGCAGAACAGTTTGTTGGTAGTATGTTCTGGTAGCTGGAAGTGAAGGTTCTTTTAGAGTAAAAATGCTTACCACATCTACCGCAAAACAGCTTGCAGAATTTGGTGTTTCAAATGACAGGCTCAGTTAGCATGCTATTTGTATTCAATTGCTTTGACCAGTAAATGGACCCTAGATTATCTGGAAAAAGAATGCCCTGCAGAAATTATGTAGATATCAAGGTATGACATCAATAGTAGTTTTCAGGTACAAAAACCTCACATGGCACATGTGAGGTATAATTACATATTCTTCAACAGACTCTTAGAAAATATAATGCACAGGAGACAGGCACTAAGTTACAAGACATTCATTCAAACCAGTTCTGATAACGTCACAAATGGTGCAATCGAGGCTCTGGAGGTTTATGAAAATAGCAGAACTTGGGTATCAATTACTCTGTAAACCTATTGCCATCCATCCATTATTCAGTACACTAGGCTGTGTATAGTTTTCTCATTTACTAGATGTATTTTATGCTTGTTGAGTATGGTACAAGTAGCACGACCTCCGTGAAAAGGGAATACATAATTAAATACATCATCAGATTACAACGAAGTAAATAGAAAGTTAAAAGAATGCAAATATCTATAATATAGTTTCAACCTCTTATGTAGGAGTGTTCACAGTATCAGTGAGTTGATGCTGATTTTCGAGGTAACAATCCTCTATGTAAAGACATTTTTGAAGTAGTGCGGATTTAATCTGAAGCTTTTGGAGGGGGGGGGGGGGTGCTGATAAAACCATCTGTGCATTGCTTAACACAGATCTGAGAGCTGCTTGTGTGAACAGTACAACTATAGAGTGAACAATGTAACTTAGTATAAATATGTGAAATGAACTGAGACTGTTGGGTAGAGACCAAAATAGGAATGTAAGGAGTTGTGCTTCTAAACAAATTATAAGGCTGATAGTATTCAAAAGTATTTATGTTGGAAAGTATCAACTTGCACTAAATTTCTCATTTCAAGCTCAAATAGTACATCAAAGGTTTGCCATGCTTGACAATTTGTACCAAATGCATCATTGGAAATTCACACTTTTTCCTGCCATTGTGAACTGCTTGCTCTTTGCCTATGATCCTTGGTAGACATCTTCTACATTGGCCTTTGGGTCTCTATTCAAAGACAGTTAGCATGAGGCAGATTTACCAAGCTGACACTCCATCCTTTTCCCTCATTTTCTTCCTCTCTTTCACAACTTGGGAATGTAAATTCCAAATTATTTAAGTTCTCCTACGTCAAGCAAGAAATGGTATCATGGATACCACGGTTCTGAGCTCTTTTTCTGTGCAGCCGTCCTTAGCCTCCATCTGGAAACTTCTACAGTGATATAATTCTGTTCCCAACGCATTATCTTCACCATGGACATCCAGTCCCTGTACACCTCCATCCCCCATCACGAAGGCCTCCAAGCCCTCCGCTTCTTCCTTTCCTGCTGACCCAACCAGTACCCTTCCACTGACACCATCCTTCGACTGACTGAACTGGTCCTCACTCTGAACAACTTCTCTTTCCAATCCTCCCACTTCCTCCAAACCTAAGGTGTAGCCATGGGCATCCGCATGGGCCCCAGCTATGCCTGCCTCTTCGTCGGATATGTGGAACAGTCCATCTTCTGCAGCTACACTGGGCCCAACCCCACCTTTTCCTCCGCTACATCGATGACTGTATCGGCGCTACCTCGTGCTCCCACGAGGAGGTTGAACAGTTCATCCACTTTACTAACACCTTCCACACCGACCTCAAATTTACCTGGACCGTCTCAGATTCCTCCCTCCCCTTCCTAGACCTCTCTATTTCTATCTCGGGCGACCGACTCAACAAGGACATTTACTATAAACCGACTGACTCCCACAGCTACCTAGATTACACCTCCTCCCACCCTGCCCCCTGTAAAAACACCATCCCATATTCTCAATTCCTTCGCCTCCGCCGCTTCTGCTCCCAGGAGGACCAATTCCAACACCGAACAACCCAGATGGCCTCCTTCTTCAAAGACCTCAATTTCCCCTCAGATGTGGTTGACGATGCTCTCCACCGCATCTCCTCCACTTCCTGCCCCTCTGCCCTTGAACCCCACCCTTCCAATCGCCACCAGGACAGAACCCCACTGGTCCTCACCAACCACCCCACCAACCTCCAGAGACATCGTATCATCCTTCGTCATTTCCGCCACCTCCAAACAGACTCCACCACCAAGGGATCCTTCCATATCCGTCACAAATTCACCTGCACCTCCACACACATTATTTACTGCATCCGCTGCACTCGATGTGGCCTCCTCTACATTGGGGAGACAGGCCGCCGACTTGCGGAACATTTCAGAGAACACCTCTGGGACACCCGCACCAACGAACCCAACCGCCCCGTGGCTGAACACCTTAATTCCCCCTCCCACTCTGCCAAGGACATGCAGGTCCTTGGCCTCCTCCATCGCCCGACCATGGCAACACGACGCCTGGAGGAAGAGCGCCTCATCTTCTACCTAGGAACCCTCCAACCACAACGGATGAATGCAGATTTTTCCAGCTTCCTCATTTCCCCTCCCCCACCTTATCTCAATCCCAACCCTCGGACTCAGCACCGCCTTCTTGACCTGCAATCTTCTTCCTGACCTCTGTGCCCCCCACCCTCTCTCTGACCTATCAACCTCACCTTAACCTCCTTCCACCTATCGCATTCCCAACGCCCCTCCCCCAAGTCCCTCCTCCCTACCTTTTATCTTAGCCTGCTTGGCACACCCTCCTCATTCTTGAAGAAGGGCTTATGCCCAAAACATCGATTCTCCTGCTCCTTGGATGCTGCCTGACCTGCTGTGCTTTTCCAGCAACACATTTTCCAGCTCTGATCTCCAGCATCTGCAGTCCTCACTTTCTCTTAATAGTCTGTGCATGCATGTTAGTTCACAAAATCTAGTAATGCCCTTCAGTTCTCACCTCAGCATTGT
The DNA here is from genome assembly GCF_047496795.1 of Chiloscyllium punctatum. Taxonomy (NCBI): domain Eukaryota; kingdom Metazoa; phylum Chordata; class Chondrichthyes; order Orectolobiformes; family Hemiscylliidae; genus Chiloscyllium; species Chiloscyllium punctatum. The sequence goes on from NC_092770.1 coordinate 47,289,089, forward strand.
TTCAGAGCTGTCACCTCTTGATGTTACTGTTTCTCCAGTTTTTGAAGAGTGCTGACTATGTGGCAGGAATTCCTGTGATGCAAGTGCACAGCAGCAAGACGAGGAGGTATATAGCTGCCAACTGACATGTAAATATAGGACAATGTTTAAAAATGCCAGTGGAGTGTGTGTATCTCACATGCCTGACAACAAGAATTGCAACATTAAATGGTGTCATGTAGAATGTGTGTGAAACTACTTGGTGACACCATTCTGTTATAGTTGTACCAAAATGTGACACTAGTCCGTAATTTTCTCCTAACGTTATACAACATTACATTAAAATAAAACAAAGAACTGCTGGAATGCTGGAAATCTGAAACAAAAACCTAAATTGCTAGAGAAACTCAGCAGGTTTGATAGCATCTGTGGATGGGTGACTGGACTTGAAACATTAACTGTAATTTCCCTCAACAGATGCTGTTAGACTTGCTGAGTTTTCTCTAGTAATTTCAGTTTTGTTTACAACAATAATATATTGCCTCTAATTAAGTCAGCATTGTACACTGGTTTATTTCCTGTCCCCACAAATATCCCATCAGTATACAAAGCACTATGCACCTATTTCATGTAACAAGTATTCCAGACACCCCAACAGCAACTCTCAATAGGTCTTGTTCCCTGGCAGAACGGATTCACTAGAGGTGGTAGTACAGTGGCAGACAGGCAGGAGAAAGTTCCCTTGGGTGTAATCAACACCGATTCCCAAAAAGCTTTCATGTATATGAATTAAACAAAAGCAAATACAACTAATTTAACAGTGTGTTCTACAAACAGTATACTTGTAAGACCTAAAACCTCAACAAGACACTCTCTGTTCTATTTCCATTTCTAGTCAAGGATTCCTCTTTGTGTTGCAAACTTCTTTCACTTCTTGGTCCCAAGTAATGTGTACTTTCAAGAATTCACTTTAATTTAGCCAACGTTCCTGTTATTCTCAAAGGCATAAGATTTCTTGGGGTCCTTCCACGAGCATCCAGCTAAGCAACCCTCCAACTCTCCTAAAGCACATCATGATTGTGGACTTGCCAGATGAAGCACTGCACTCATCATTAAGCAATCCTAATTGAGAAATATTGACTCTCCTATGTTTCTCTAGCTCATGGCAGATTCTCTCTCTTTCTCCCTGTTTTTAAGCTGTTCCAGTTCCAGACATAAACTGCCTGTCTTAGATGAGATGATTAACAGATTCTTGGAGAAACCATGCAGATAAACCCAAAACCAAAACATATTCCCCTGCGATCTGTTTGTACGGACGCACACATACCTGGGATGTTCCAAATTCAAATTTAAACCGGTCCTACAATCTGAAAAGTACATGGATATTTAAGGTCTATTTGCTGCTTTCAAACATTTGTTTGATCTGGCATCTTTATTTAATAATAATAATAAAATAATTTAAGCCCACTATGAAGACAACTCTACCAAGGACTGGCTGTCTATTATTTACTGTTTTCCCACTTCTAGCTCTGACCTCATTAAATAAACACATATCACTCTTTAAATTACAAATAGTCATGTCTGTTTACAAACTACTTCCGTGAGGTTCCTATCATCTTACAATTCAAAAAAGTTAAAACCTCATTAAAAGTTATACTCTTTTAATAAATCATACATATCCTAAAATTAGACATTTTCTCAATAATGTCAAGAAGCAGCTGAAGTCCGTAATACTGCAAAAGCTATGAGCCCAGCCAACACTCTAGCAATAGTACTGAAGATATGTGCTCCAGAACTAGTTGCACCCCTGGCCAAGCTGTTCCAGTTCAGCTACAACACTGGCATCTATCCAAAAGTATGGAAAATTGCCACATATGGCCTGTTTACTAAAAGGAGAACAAATTCAATCCAGTCAATTATGTCCCCATCAGCCTACTCTGGGTCATCAACAGTGCTATCAAGCAGTACTTATTCAACAATAACCTGCCCACTAATGCTTAATTTGGTTTATGCCAGGACTACACAGCTACCGGCCTCATTGCAGCCTTGGTCCAAATAGGGATAAAACAGCTGAACTCAAAATGTGAGGTAAGTATGTCACTTCTTGACATCAATGCAGCATCTGAGTGAGTGTGGAATCAGAAATCAATGAAAAATTTGAAGTCAATAGGGATTGGAGGAACATTATTCAATGTTTGAAGCAATAAGAAGGTTGTGGTAATTCAAAGTCAATCATCTTAGTTTCAGAATATGTCAGCAGGAGGTCCTAATTGTACTGTCCTAGGGCCAACCATCTTAAGTTAAGCCATTATTGACTTTTCTTACATCATAACATCAGGGATGGGGATGTTCGCTAATGATTGCACAACGTTCTGTAACATTTATAATTCCTCAGGAACTGAAGCAATCAATGTCCATATGCAACTGGACATGGACAACATTTAGGCTCGAACTAATAAGCGACAATTAAAATTCATGCCATAAGAACCAGGCAATGACCATCTCCAACAAAAGAGAACTTAACCGTCTTCTTTACAGTCAAGGGTGTTATCATTGCTGAATCCCTTAGTATCAACATTCTCAGGGTTACCATTGACCAGAAACTGAACTGTACAGATAATTAAATATTGAGTCTACCAGAACAATTCAGAGGCTGGGAAGTCTGTGATGAGTAACTCATTTCCTGACTTGTCATTGCCTGACCACCATCCACAAAGCACATCAGTGGTGGAATTCTCTTCAATTGTTTGGTTAAGTCATAGAGTTGTTATAGCAAAGGAAGAGACTATTTGGCCCAGTCTGTCTGGAGCAGGTCTTCAGATGAGCAATTCAACTAGTGACATTCCCCTGCCTTCTCTCTCTAACCCTCTTTTCAAATAACAATATAATTCTTTTCTGAATGTCATGTCTGAATCTACCTCCATCATACCTTTTCGTTGAGTGAACCTACCTCTATAATACCTTTTGGCAGGGCCTATTGTAGCAGTTTGGTTTCAGGTTAGAATGATGACAATGAACGTTTTGGTCTTTGTAGCTTCACAATACCCAAGAAACCCAACCATTCAGGACAAAGCAGCTGACTTGATGGACTTCCGATCTACCACCTTTTTTATATAATATATTTTTATTAAGAAACAATAGATTTTTTAATATTACAACAAATACAAAACAATGCAATTCAAAACAGTACAAAAATAGTACAAAACTAAACCCAAATAATAAAAACAATTCCCCAACTCACCCTCCTATACGAATGTATAAACATATATAGAGAAGTATAAAATTAAAAAAAACCCTAAACTAGCTATTTAACTAACTAAATAAATACCTGCCAACAAACAAATAAATAGTAATAACTCAGCCCAGCCAAACAAAGCACTCATACATTCACAGTTCCTCCTCCCTGGATATTGGACTCATGAAACACAATCGTTATGGCTATATAAAAGCCCTTGTTCGTGTGGCAGATAAATCTGTGTCCAGGTATTTCAAAAAGGGTTGCCATGTCTTGTAATAATTCTCAGTTTTGTGGTGTACCATATTTGTGAGAAAATCCAGGGGAATATACTCCATAACAATCTTCCGCCAACCCGACAGGCCTGGGGGGTTTTCTGATATCCAACCTAGCAAGATATTCTTCCTTGCATAGAATGTAAGAATATTGAAAAGTTTTGCCTTGTGTGAGTCTGCAGGAAATACAATGGGTCGGCCCAAAAGGAGAGAAATAGGGTCCTTCTCCACCCCTACAGCTAAAATCCTCGCCATTGCACCCACCACAGCGCTCCAATATGTTTGAAGCCTCGTATTCTCCCAAATATCCTCCCATGCCTCTGAAGAAACTTCAACACCCAGCTCTCTTTCCCACATCTTGCAGAGTCGATCAGACTCATCTGAGGTGGCACCCCCCCAATTGGTGACATAGAGTACTAACAGAGAGTGTACTCTTAGCCCTTAGTACCCCTCTTTCTATGTCAGATTTGTAAGGGATCAGTCAAAAGTGTGGTCCTTTTTTGAATAAAATCCCTAACTTGAAAAAAACGAAAGAGGTCTCTATTAGTTAACTCGTACTTCCGTACTAACTGATCGAAGGACATCATTACATCTCCCTCAAATAAATCACCCATGCAAGGTATACCCCGAGCTGCCCAACATTTAAATCCTGAATCTATCATATCTGGTTGAAAACTCGGCATACTCACTAAAGGTGTAAACAAAGATGTTTTTGCCAATATTACCTTCCCTCTGCTGAATTGCCCTCCATGCTTTAACAGTATTGATGACTATTGGGTTATGGCAATATTCCCTAACTGTCCTCACCTTGTCCAAAAAACAGCAAACTGGTAAGGGGGCACCTTGCCTGGGAGGCTTTGATATCTCGCCGTATTGAAAGAGGGTCCCCACAAACCCAAACACTTACGTAGGTCAAAAGCGAGCTTAATTGGTAATTTTTAATGTCCGGAAGGTCTACTCCCCCCAATCTGTGAGGCAACTGCAGTTTGGCTAATTTAATGAGGGGCCGTTTATGGTGTCAGATAAAGGAGCTGAACCAACTGTTCAGTCTCCTGAGTGTTTGTTTATTGAAAATCAGGGGGAGCATCCGTATAGGGTATAGCAAACGAGGGAGAATATTCATCTTAATAAGCGCTATCCGACCCAACTATGAGACTGGAAGTGCCTCCCATCTTTGGAGATCTTGTTTAATTTTTTCAAAGAATTGAGTAAAATTGGCTTTGAACAGCCAATCCAGAACTGGAATAATGAATATGCCCAAATACACAAAACCCCCCTGTGACCACCTAAATAAGAATCTATAGTCACTCTCAAGAGCCAACTCTTTCATAAGACCACCCATAGGCATAGCCTCTGATTTAGCAAAATTAATCTTATACCCTGAAAAAGTGCCAAACGCGTGAATGCATTGTATCAGGCAAGGCACTGAAACTGCTGGATTTGTCAAGAAAATTAGAACATCATCTCCATATAGTGAGATCTTATGTAATTTTGACCCCACTTCTGGAGCTGATATATTGAGATCCCCACGAATGGCCCCTGCCAACGGTTCAATCACCAACGTAAAAAATCATGGTAAAAGGGGACAGCCCTGCCGGCTGCCCCTAGAAATATTAAAATTACTTGATCGTACCCCGTTGGTAATGACCACAGCGAGAGGTACACTGTAGAGAACCTTTACCCATCTTATGAGAACTTCGCCCAGACCAAACCGGTCTAGAGTATAGAAAAGGTACGGCCGCTCAACTCGGTCAAATGCCTTGTCTGCTTCTGAAGAAATCACGAATCCCTGTATTGACTGCTGTTGGCGTGCTTGAATTACGTTAAGCAACCTCCTAACATTATTGGAGGATCTGTGACCATTTATGAAGCCCGTCTGATCCTCTTTAATAATAGAAGGTAACACAGTCTCCAGCCTTAACGCAAGAGCCTTAGAAAGGATCTTAAAGTCCACATTTAAGAGCGAGATGCGCCTGTATGAAGTACAGTCTTCTGGATCCTTCCCTTTTTTAAGGGAAAGTGAAATATTGGCCTCTCTCAGAGATGGTGGGAGACAACCATGACTGTATGAATCATTAAACATATTCAGCATCAGGCCTGACATATACTTATAAATTCCTTATAGAATTCACTGGGAAGTCCATCAGGACCGGGCACCTTTCCACTCTGAAGCTGCCTCACAGCTTCCTGCACTTCTTGCTCTGATAATGGGGCATTGAGAAAGGACTGTTGTTCGGGAGTCACACCCGGGAGCTTCAGATCTCTAAAAAAGGATTCTATTTTGGCCTGCCTCTCCTCACAATTCTCAGACTGATATAATTTAGAGTAGAATCTCTGGCACGCCACATTAATCTTTTTAGAATCACATGTTAGGTTCCCAGACCCTTCCCTAATCGCTGTAATGGTTTGTGGGGCACTTCTCTTTCTGGCAAGGTATGCTAAGTATTTGCCTGGCTTGTCACCATGCTCATATAACCTTTGCTTTGCAAAAGCCAGCTCCTTCTTTGCCGTCTGCGTGAGCACGGAATTTAGTGCAGACCGCAGTGCCGTAATCCTCTGTAGTTTGACCAACGAGGGTCTGTCAAAATAGGCCTTCTCGGCTGCCTTCAACTGTGCTTCAAGGAGACATTGCTGCTCACCCTTCTGCTGCTTCCTACTTGTGGAATATGAAATAACTAACCCTCTGGCATAAGCTCTGGCAGCTTCCCAGAGAACAGATGACCTATCAACCGAGCCTATGTTGATGTCTAGGAATGCCCGAAATTCCCTAGAGAAATACTCCACAAACTTGCTGTCCATGAGAATAAAGGGTTCCATTCACCAGTACCTTGAATCCACTGTAACATCCTTAATTTTAACCATGAGGTACACTGGAGCATGATCAGAGATGGCAATATTACCAACCGTACAGGATGCCACCAGATCCAGGGTTACCACAGGGGTCAGAAAAAAAACAATCCTCGTGTGACATCTGTGCGGATTGGAGAAAAACGTGAAATCCCTACCTGTAGGGATACACCTCCAGACGTCCACCAATCCTAATTCCCCACACAAACCCAATAACTGTTTAGTTTGTGCAGAGGGTATCGAGGGACCTTTAGGCAACCTGTCTTCTGTGGGGTCCATGAGGCAGTTAAAATCTCTCCCTATAAGACTTGAGCCAAGACTTGAGACTTAGCAGTTTAGAAAAAGCATCTACCAAGAATTTAAGAGGATGAGCTGGGGGACAATAAACATTTAAAATGCCATATTCTTCCCCATTTACCAAGGATTTAAGAATTACAAACCTCCTGTATGTGTCTTTAACACATTCCAACAATTTAAATGAGAGATTTTTCCTAACCAATATAGCCACACCCCTACTTCTGGTATTAAATGATGAAAAACAAACTCGGTCAAAGCCATTCTGCTATAACTTCAGATGCTCCTTGTCATCCAAATGTGTCTCCTGTAACAAAGCAATATCCACCTTCTCCTTTCTAAGACTCAAGAGTACCTTCTTCCTCTTAATTGGTGAGTGACTTCCCTTGATATTCCAGGTACACCATTTAATCAAATCATTAGCCATAATCTTCTGCAATTACATTTAAATTCCAAAGAGGAGGAACCCGAACCACAAATTGCTGAGCCTTAGTGTCGCATGACCTACCAAATATTAAAACTACATAAACTAAAACCACTAAACAAATATACAAAATTATTAAAAATAAAAAACAAAAACCAGAAAACAAACCAACATATAAAGTGCCAATAATGCCAAGTCGGGGAACTCACCCCCTGCCCAGAGGGGGCAACTATCCATCTCGAACTGCCCATAAATAGGCATCTAACCATCTCAACTACCTTCACTTCTCCCAGCTAGAGCTGCATTGCAAGCATAAGCTAAAAAGAATAAACACCCCATAGAATATCAATATGAATAAAAAAAATTTCTTTTATTTAAAAAAAGGGGGAATAAATACCCCACCCATCCTTTGGTATGTCCTAACTTAGAAATTTAAAATGTACATCTTAACCACCGCCAGACATAGTCTGAACCAAAGTATTATCAATAGAGGTAAAAAAAAAGGGAAAAACAAAGCTCCAACCGGATTTCCTCCATTTGTTTTACAGAATGATAAACACATACCCAAGCAACAATATTTGTACATACTACAATTGTTTAAATTAGGTTAGTTTGTCCACAAAGTCTCTTGCCTTCTCCGATGTGTCAAAGAGATGCATGGATCCATCTAAGGTGATCCGAAGCACTGCCGGATATCTCGGGGAGTACTGAATCCCAAGCTCCTTCAATCTTCTCTTGACACCATCATGATTTTAGTTTCTGGATCACCGCCGCTGAAAAGTCCTGAAAAAACATGATCTTAGACCCCTCGTATATTAGGGCCTTTGGCTCCTTCCCCTGGAGTCTGGAAGCCTCCATGACTCTCTCCTTATCCCGGTAATGATGGAACTGCACCAGGATAGGACGAGGGCGTTGACCCAGACCCGACCTCCGTGCTGCGACCCGGTGAGCCCTCTCTATCTTCAATCCTCTCATACCAGTTTCCAAGTCAAGGAATTTTGGAAGCCATTCAACAAATTCCGCAGGCCGCTCACCTTCCTTACCCTCAGGCAGACCGATGATCCGAATGTTTTTTCTCCTGCCCCTGTTTTCAAGCTCATTCACTTGGTCACGCAAATTACAAACCTGCTTCTTCAGGGCTTGGATCTCTTCCTTGAATGAACTGGCATCAGCTTCCACCCCTGTCACCCTGTGCTCCACCCCATCCGTCCTCTTCTCCAGGTCTCCCAGCTGCTGCTCATGCTTCTGCAGCATGAGAAAGACTGGAGCCAGCTTATCTTCAATCTGTTTCCCCAACATCTCGCGAGATTTCGAGAGCTGGTTCACCAGGTCCTGGAGAGTAATCTGCTCTGAGGCTGCTGCAGGCTGAGCTGCGGACCCGGCCTCAGATGCTCCTCCTCCCTTTTTAGGCATTTCTGGACAGCTGAAAATACAGGTAAGTCAATTTTTAAATGTTTCTTGGGGCTCCACAATCTTTCCAACACCACAAGAAATCCTGATGACCTGGGTTGGGTGGGTTAAAGGACTGTCCTGCTCCTGCTGCGATGCAAAGCTCTGCAGTGTGATCCTCTCAGATCGCCGCCATCTTAGATCCCCCGATCTACTACCTTTAACCATCACTCCAGACAAAGTGGTAAAGATGCATTTAGTTCTTCCAAAGTACCTCCCACATTTGTGACAGAAGGGCAAGTGTAGCAGATATATGGGAATATCACCAGCTTCAGCTTCTCCTCTAAGCTACACTCCATCCTGACTTGAAACTATAATATTACCCCTTCGCTGTTACTGGGTCCAAATTCTAGAACTCACTTCTTTAAAACCACTTTGTGTTTACTGCCACCACTTCGACTGCAGCGATTAAAGAAAGCAGTTCACCACTACTTTCTCAAGGGTAATTAGGGATGGGCATTAAATGCTATCTAGATGCTCACATCCCGTGAAAGGATTGAAAAGATACGGTCACATTCACATGTGGTTCCAAAGTAACCTAAATTTACAACATTCCTACTCCGCAGGATGTGAGGTGAAATTAAGTGAAAGGTCACACCCCCAATATTAATGTCAAATTTCTTTTTCATTGTAGCATTTGAAAACTTCTGCCTTCACATTTCATAGTTCATGTAATTAAAGCAAGCTCAACTAAAACTGGTTAATGTAGAAACCACATGTCTAAACAGCCAAACTCATTTATAGAAAACCCATTAAACATTTTCAATGACTTAAAATGGTAACTTTTCTTCCACAATTTTTCACAAATCGGGAAAGAAAAGCTCTAATTCTAGAAATGTATAATTGCACTATTTAATGGGTAAGTAACTGGTCACCTTGGATTCCACTAAATAAAAGTTATTGCTGCCAAGAACCAGTCTGTGAGGTTACAGCTGTACAGTGCACAAAAGTATCTCATTAAAATCATACATTAACCTTTCCGGCACTCAAAGTCCTTTGCAACTAACCAGAACATTTTCAACAACATAGTAACTTTGTATCTTGAAAGAAAAGAATTACTGTCTATAACCTCTAACAGGACTCATCTTACAACAAAATTCTGAACAAAAGTAATTATGCACAATGAAATCCTGCTGTCTGCTCTCCCAAGATGTGGGCATATAGATTCTAACACACTCTATAACTTGAGGATATGGTCTCAATAAGAAATTTATGTTTGGTACAAATTTTACTGTGACAGTGATATTCATGTTAATTAAGGGTGAAGAATTCCCTTTGCACAGCTACCTTTTTAAACTTGTCATTCCACCGCACTCTGAAATCTTCTGTCAACCAGGTTATTGTCCTGTGTGACACTTGTGAGATATCTGTCAGAATATTTCACATCTAAGGTTGTAAAAGTACCAATTATTCAGTACTTATGCATACTAGAATTTTGATCTAAAGCTACCTTCAGAGTTGTGTCAAAACCAGGGTGAGGTTGTGGTGGTGAGGATATCTTAACAAATTTTCCTTTCAAAAGGATACCACTAACAATCTGCCACAATGAAAGTTATGTGAAACAGCAAATATTCATAAGAATTTATTAATCAATAGTGATGGAAACTAATTAGAGCTGCTTTAATGATTCAATAATTTCAAACTACGTATTTGTACAGATAAGTGTTGCATTCAGCTTTTTTTGAGTAATCTTGTTTTAATGAACAAAATTTGAATTTTTTAAAGTGTAGCAACAGCAGTAAAACCATGGGTACCAAAGTTCAACATTATTTTTCAACTTCTTAAAACAAAAGAGTAATTGACAGTAAAATAAATCGCATTACCATTTTATACTGGGAATTAAAGATTGTTGAATCTGGTTAAAAGCACTCTGTAATTTCGAGAATAGGGTTCATGATTAGGTGTGACAAGCTTCAACTGGGCTCACCCGAAGAGTAGGTTTCAATCCAGAATTAACTTCGAGGTGTTGCAGTACAATTTACTGGCAGATATCCAATTAAGTCACCTCACAGCACAGTCTACTGCTTCATTCTTTATTTCACCTACTGTGCTCCTGACCTCATAATAATTATACCCCTAACGTTTTGTTTGTACATGTGCAAACTCTCTGGCAAACATGTAGCATCAGAATGTAATCTGTCAAAGAATTGCAGCAGTTACATTCAAGGATCTACTTGGCTCTCTGAGGCTTGAGCATAAACAAGGTGGACTGTTCAATTGGCTAAAGGGAAATTATATATTTAATGAAGGTTACAGCACCTGGTGTCTACACAGTGCAACAAGCATTTTGAGGAACTGCATTCATTTTGAATAATTATGGATGAAGGGGATAAGTTGATTTCTTTTCAAGATTATGTTCATGGTCTAATGTTTTTCAAAGGGTCATGGCTCAATTCACTAAACACCTTAGAGAGAGGTGAACACTAGGGGGAGGTGGAGTGCCTTATTTTACCCTTCAATTCCATCTTAATTTAGGCACTTCCCCCTCTCCCTGCCTTTCCTTCATTTCTGTTGTCATTGCACTGTCCCTGATGTTAGAAACATTGCAGACTCAATAATGATAAAACAAAATGTTCCAAGGTGGGAAAAAAAAGAAAAAATCAGGAATGAAGAGCTGGGTTTTGATATTTGTTATTGCTGCTCTGCTGCTGGTGGGTTGTGCTTATTAATTGGTCTGTTAATTTGTAACATAGGTGATTTGATGGTGGTAAACAAAAATCCTGGAGGTACATTACAGCATGGGTGGGTTTCTTAAAACAAAATCCCCGGCGGTGACTTAGCTTCTGTATAGGGAAAGGGCCCACAAGGGAAATGTGGAAACTGTTGTTTGTATTGAACGACAGATTTACAAGAAAGGCCTTGTAAATCTCTGAAAACCTTTTGCCGTCTAATTCAACAGTTGGAGATCAGTCTGTTCAACATCCTGGATCTCTTAAGCCGGGCAAATTCCTGTTGATTGCGTCCTGAATCTGTAGACCTTGGTTAATCCAACTCTGTGGTGAAAAGTTGTGTGTGCCACATCCTTAATCAGTACAAGAAGGTTTTTATCCTCAATCTGCTATAACACCTGCACTGAACTGTAGAGTCTCTTTTGTTTCAACTTGTCCAATAAGTTGGATTTCACTTGCCCACCGTGATAACATGATTGGTAAAATCAAAATGTCCACTGCCTCAGTCACTCTACTCGGGACTAGGTCTTGCTTGGCATAAGCTCTGTCACTAGCACTGAAGCAGCTTTCTGGGAAGATAGAGGATAAAATGTTCTACTTGACACTGCATTCTCTCTGCATCTGACATCAGGCTCGGATTTGTGATGGCTGTCAATTCACCAATCTTTGCTGTAATCTCAATTATATTAGTTGCGGATTCATCAATGAGCTCAAGTGTAGTTTCCTGCTCATTTGCTTTCATTCCACTTGCATTTTGTTACAGTCTTTGCCGATTCTTGCAGTGTAAACACTCAAGAATGGAAACATTTCCAAATAAAGTTATACAGGTGTAAGTTTCCATCGACTGACAGTATCAAACAAATTTCTTATATCAACATAGTTACCTCAGCAGAAACTGACTTGCATTTGGATTCCATCATTAGCACAGTGAACCTTATGAAATCTAATATCAGTTGTTCAATAACTGAAATTCCTTTGACTTGTTGTTTCCTGAATGACTATTCCTTGATCAATTGTTCCACAACTGGCTGTTCCTTGAACAGTGATTTCTTGACTTTATCTAATTTGACTCTTTCTGTCATTTGATGATGATTCATGTTAAAACATGAATGCTGAAGGATGATTCTCACTTCCTGCATCACTGATAATAATCCACATTGCTTCATAGGGTTTTTTTTGGTATGAATTTCACTGTCCGTGTTTTGAATAATTGCTTTCCGCCTTACTGTGGTTTAAATAATGGATATCTATTCATTTCTGTGTCTCAATAGCCTCCTAACCTTCTTCACTCCTTTGACCTTGTCTGCGTAGGCTACAAATTTGCCTCTTTATCACTTTAATTCTGTCCTTTCAATGCTCCCGGGTCTACTCTCTCATTTTAAATGGTTTCTATGGCCCTCGATTACCCTTACAGTAACAGTTCCTCATGGTCCTTGCTTATTGGTGGTAACACTTGATCTGAGCTGGAAGTACTTTGCTCACAACTAGCTTTCCCAGCTGAAATCAACAATTTCTTAAAAACATTTTTTCTTGCCCACTAGAGATTTGAACTTTACTTAAGGAGCCTCCAGTGTCCACTCACTCATTGGCTGAACCTTGATTCAGGGTTGCTCCTATAGATTATCATCACCTAATGAATTCTGTCTTGGTGTAACTAATGTTCCAACTGCATGAGTTTTCTAGCAAACACATGCTTTCACGTGCCTTTTACAAGGTCTGATACGTTTTTTACCATCAACTGTAGATTTGGCCTTGGAGAATACTTTGCAGTATTCTTGAATGTTCAGCTCTTTCAACTGCTGACAGTCTGTTCAAGCAGTCTTTTTAAAGCTGTGTCTGATGTGCTTTCAGATCTTTATGACTGAGAGCCCACTTTATCCTATAGGTCAATGAATCCCACATTGTTTGCCACTATATCCCCTGTAGCTCCCCTTACACCCATCCCCAGTCCTGAAGAAGGGTTACATTAGTGTTGTCTTCTCCACCTCCTGATGCTGTTGGCTTGCTGTGTTATTCCAGCCTAGCGCTTGTCTACCTTGGATTCCAGCATCTGTAGTTTTTTTTGACTCTAACTATAATGTAAGATGAATTCTCACACTGTTCATCTTGAGCTTTCTAGTAGACTTGCTGCCACTAACTCTTTCCTAGTAGGATTCTACAGGATCTGCTTGGTCTAGAGCTACCTTCCTCTCATTTATTTTTCTTCTGCATGGACTCTGATTCCAAAAGTCAGACACAGATCCTTGGAACGGAAAAGAATGATAGAGGAAAACCATCTGGTAATCTAAGGAGAAGTGGCTTTTGTATTGAAAAGATGTAGTCTATTGCATAGACATTGCTGCTGAGAATATGAAGGAGACCTCAGCGTCTGGTTTTGATCTTTCAAGATCCAAAGCTGCTCTCCCTCTTGTAACCATTTGACACCCTCAGAATAAGCAGTGCTTATTGTGCTCCCTCACCTTTTCAGATCTTTAAAACTTTAATGTGACATGAGGAAACACTAAAACCCAAAACTGTTCTTCATGGTGCTTTTCAAATTGCTGAACAGCAATGAGGAACATCAAGCCTGGTTTATTATTTTCTCCTTAACTCAGGGATGCTGAAACCCATTTTAGGACCATTACTGTTGTCCCAGCTATGAATCAGAATTTATTTGATTTTCTCACTGCCATTGGAGAGATCAGGGATGTGGCTTTATATTCTAACATAAGGCATCTCTGTGCATTGTAAAGCAATGGTAGCATACTTCCTTGAGTCCAGCTTATCTTGTAAATCACCTATCTTGGTTGGTAAAGCTCTGAACAAAAGCATAGGACAGAATTTTACAGATTATTGGAATTTCCTCGGTGAACATCTGAAGAGTCAGCGAGGAATCCCCTCTGATCACAGCAACCCCTCAGCCATTTGTAGAGTGTTGACTGGATGAAGATGGGGCAGTGGCAGCAGTGGCCAGGCCTGGGCGTACAAGTACTGCCTCTATGTCCTGGAGTCCTGTACTAGATTATTGTCCAAGTAAGGATGGGAGGTGAGGCCCAGATGAGTGGGAAAGGGGTAGTAGAATCCTGATGCAGTAGTGAAGGGTTGGGGGTGTACCTATGCTGGGAATATCCTGATAGTGTATCTGATGAGCACAGGGACATGAGGGAAGTGTCACGCTGCCCACCAAAGACCTCAGCCATAGGAAGACTGGCCAATAATTGATGATGCAAGGGATTCATTTGGGGCAAGAGGAGGCTCCCTTAGGTCTTGCTCATCTCGATTCCCATAAAACTGTGAACAGGTTATGGATGAGGGGGAGGGTGGTGGCAAGACCATCTGCGGAATTTTAGAGCACTTCCCCTACCCACCACCTTCATCTGCAAAACTTGTGGGTGATGTTAAAATTATGCTTGTAAAAACAAAGAAATATTGGGAAAACGTCACCAACTATAATGAGGTTTGATCTTAACAGAGAGTCACTATCTCTCTATTAAAATGAGCAATACATTTCTTCAAATCAACAATGATATTTCTGAAACCACTTTGCTTTAAATTCTGACAAAATCTTTCCCTGAAAGAAGGCAATTTTCTTTTCATATTTTGTTCAATTTTTAATGTTGGTTTTAACCACCAGTGAATTGCAAAATCTACCTACATCTGACTTACTACCATAAACCAGAACATCATCCATCTTCACTCCAGCACACTAACAGTACCACAGAAATTTTCACCACTTTACTTTCCCAATGTCCTTCTTTCTGATTTCCCAACTCTATATTATACAAATGTACAAATCAAACACAATCTTATTGGCGTGTATCCTATCCTGCATGAAGTCCTGCACCCTGCTACCCCCTCTTCTTGCTAATTTTGATGTTCACCCACACCCCAATTAGAAATCCTTATCTCAGTCTTCAAATCTTGCCTCTTTTTCCAGTAATCTTCTGAAGTCCACTTTATCAGAAGGCTTCAACTCCTCTTCATTCCATCTCATGTTCTGCTTCAGTATTGGCGTCAGCTGTCTTTGATGCTCCAGTTCTTTTCTGCTGCCTCTGATGAGAGCAAAATTCTTCAATCATACTTTGGGCTACCTCCTTTGATTTACACTTACTCTCCAGTACATGTCGACAGCATTTTCTGTGAAGAACTGTGGGATATTCTATTAACGAATGGCAGCATATTAAAGCCAATTGTTATTGTATATAATTTCTCAGCAACCAGTCACAGTGTCATAAAAATTAAGGTCAGGCAGCTACAAGGTACATTTAACTTTTCGTAGGAAAAGTGTCCCTGTTTTTACTTGAAGCGCATTGTAAATGGATTCTTTGTACGTATACATAGGATTTTTCAAAAACAGTAAACCTAACAAATCCTCCCTGAAGTTCAGATCATCAGTGATTGTTAGCCATAATAATATTCACATTAGAAAATTGAAATATATTGCACTAACTATTGCTGCGATCTTGAGATGAATTAGTTAACACAGAAAGCATCACTAACAGTGGAAACTCATGATTACTTAGCCTTCTAACATTCATCAAATATCAAACTTTTTGCACCCACAAAAATCATTAGCTCTAGTCTGTTTGACATGTAACCAGAAACTTTCCCAGCATGCACTGAAAACGCTTAGGCTCAAAGAGATTGGAGAGGTCTGGAGTTTCGAAAGTATGGAAAGAAGGTTTCCTTGATATATATCATTTAGCAACCTTCATAAGTTTATGGAGAACAGAATATTTTTACATGTTTCACAGGATATGTAAACACTACAAAGATCACAGAAATGAATACATTGAAAATTATATTTTTATCAAATAAAATTCCTTAGAAAAGATATGTGTTCAAAATGTAGTCTCACTGATTGCTGTAAAATGAAAGCACTTGCCTTGGGTAGGAATTTGATGTGTTGACCTCCTCACTTTTCCCCAAAGTCATTTCCTTAACTCAGTGGCAAGGCCCTTGTGCTGGTAACATGCTGGCTTGCTTTCAGTGGCTATTCACATAACCAGATGCCCCTGGCGCATATACATTACAGGCCTCAACAAAGCCAGCTGAATTTAAATTTATAGTCTAACATTTAAAAAAAAACTTCATTTTAAAGATTATTGTTAAATTGTGAATGCCTTTATTTTGAGGAGAAATTGATCTCTTTGAAGCTGTGTTCTGTATTCAAATTGATGACATTTTTTGCGACATTAAAGCTTTAATGCACATTATTAGGTCTTTGTGATATAGAAAGCATTTTTGTGTGCAACGTTTCAAGAGCATTTGTATCCTTTAAACTTATATTAGCAGTACTGCACAGCTGTTCAAAGCAGATCAGACGACATGATTTTTTAGATGACACAAGTATTAACATTAACAGATCACATTTTACCCTGCAGCTAAAACCTAGCTATACATTACTGGTATGTCCTTGTAGGTTATAAGAAATTCTTTGTTGTTCAGGTCAATTAAAGACTAACTGGTCATTGTTACACTAGTTTTGCTTGCAATCCTTCATTTAATGTGGAGACAAAATTTGCAAAATGAAAGCATTTGCCTTGTAAGCATTACACTTTACATGCCAGGAATGCAATAATTTCTTAAGCAGTGAAGACATACTGAGAATGTGCAGAACAAGAATTCTGACTTTCTTTTAAAAAGTACAGTTTCATGTGTTGCCTGACGCCAGACTTGATAGTGGTGGCAGCCCAAGCTTGAATCAGTGTTTACAATGAAAATGCACACAAATCCAACCAAGTATGAATGAACATTTGGGATTTACTTTAGAAATTCTTAATATTCTGATTAAAAAGCAACAAAAGGCAGATACAGAATGCATGTCACTAATGGTGGATATTCAATAGGCCCCAAATTGCATTCTTGGTCAATCTCATTTTCTCAACACCCAATTATTTTTTAAAAATCCTATTTTAGATATGTGGTAAGACCTCCATAAATAATTGGAGGATTTTATCAGTATTAAAAATAGCATTTCAAACAAAATTACAAGCTTGTGGTGGATTTGTTACACACCTGAGGAAAATTAGCACATATTATGAAATTTCAGGCAGCAGAAAGCAGAACAACAAAATCTCAAGTTAGTTGCACTGCATTTGAGAATAAATTTGAGGAATGACTAACCTTTCTATAACATTGATAAAATCATAATACATTTATTTGAAGTATATCAGAACTAAAACACACAATATTAAATATCAAATTTAATATTGTTTACGCTCACCTTACCCAATAAATTACATTATCGCTTGTGATTTATTTAATGGTCCTTCCTGTAGTTTATTAAAAAATTCTGCTCTTTCTCTTATGACAGGTCATTACTTTGAATCACCAGATGGCATGCAGGAAATAAAATAAAAATAAATATTCCAGGTGCCCATCAATAAATAACGTCACATTTATTTTTTATTGACTTGGTCACTATTTGTTAGGTTACTCCAAAAAGGGAGAAAATGTTTTAGGGAGAGTTGAAATTTGTTTCCCTTCACGACATCTGGATTTTTGTGAGAGCAGATTTCTTGTTCACACGTGCTTGCTGTGGTGTTTGTAAATCACAGAGTCCAAGCTGTTTTGGAGCAGTGATTTACAGCTACGTTTCCTCAGCTGGTGAACATTCCAAGTCATGGATTCCTCCTGAAGGAAGTGACTTGCAGGACCCACTGGGGTTCTGCTTCACTAATTAGCTTGTTGTCTGAGTTGGGGACCCCAAGGTCAGAAAAGAAACAAAGTAGGAGTGGCTGGGATGGAGTGAGAAGTCAAGAAATGTGACATGATTTCATTAACATGAGGGTTCTCTGATAAGCAGGCAACTAAAATGATTTACTTACTCAACACGCTTTCAAAACTGAGCAGCCAGGGTTGTACAATAGCAGGGGGGATAAGGGAGGTAATGACGAATTCAAGCAACATGTGTTATTTATAATGAGAGAAAGGAATGGCTAGAGAGCATGTTTGGACCAGTGTCTTTTTTTTTGAGAAGACCACATCAATACTTTATTGCAGAAGTTACATAAATAGCCTGTTGAGAAAAGGAGTAGTAGTAAATGGGCAACCTTAACAAAACTGATCTAAACAATGGAATAAAATGAGATCATATTTTAAACACTTTAGTTATTTTTAAGCTTATGGAAGTCGTAGACTGTAAATGCAAAATGGGCTCTTGAATTCCATTTCTAAATCTTTCTGTCTCTCTAATTTACTTTCATCCTTTAAAGCAGCCCTTAATACCTTCCACTTTTGTCAAATCCTTGTCACCCATTCTGATATTTTCTTAAGTGGCTCAGTGACAACTTTTGTTTGGTATCTTGATATGTTTCATATGAAAAACAAATTGTTCTTGTTGACCATTGGTGATCAGATTGAGAAATAAGCAAGTCACTTCGTGCACTCAGCAATGTCTTTATTCACGTGAACATAATAAATATTTTTGTGCCAAAGGAACTAATTCTGTAACATTAGAACAGTGAAAGACAAAACAATCTCAAAATGTCAGGAATTTCAGCCCTCAAAAACCTGCACGAGGTTTGTGCAATAATCAAAGTAATACTTAGGTAGTACATACGTTGAAATAATAGATATTATTAATCAACCTGTTTTAACACACCTTTGGAGCAGGTGGAACTTGAACCCAGACCTCCTGGCCCAGAGGTGGGAAGATGAAATAGTATGAGAAAGATATGAGGCCCAGTAAAGAGAAGAAACATACATTTTCATTTACTATCTCTGAGCTAAATTTTGCATGTACAATGGTTCCTTACTGCAAAAATATTATTCACATATAAAGTGAGTGGGAAGCCAGTTTCTTTTTCAAAAACAGAATGTAAATGAATCATTTTTTTCCATTAACCACCAATTGCATCATAAACAGTTCCCATGCTTTTGCAAAAGCCCGCAAAATTATGATTTAGCCAAGCATGGAGTGAGTAAGAATTAGGTATAAATTACCAAGATTGGTGAAATATGAGGGAAATATTTGATCCTTTCCATTTTTGGGCATGGGGCTTGCAGTTCACAAATACCTAATGTACAGTCCCATCGGAGCAGGCAGTACCGTCCCATCGAAGCAGACAGTACTGTCCCATTGCAGCAGGCAGTACAGTTCCATTGCAGCAGGCCGTACTGTCCCATCGACGCAGGCAGTACCGTCCCATCGACGCAGGCAGTACCGTCCCATCGACGCAGGCAGTACCGTCCCATCGCGGCAGGCAGTACCGTCCCATCGCGGCAGGCAGTACCGTCCCATCGAAGCAGGCAGTACCGTCCCGTTGCGGCAGGCAGTACCGTCCCATCGACGCAGGCAGTACCGTCCCATTGCAGCAGGCAGTACCGTCCCATTGCAGCAGGCAGTACAGTCCCATTGTAGCAGGCAGTACCGTCCCATCGAAGCAGGTAGTACATTCCCATTGAAGCAGGTAGTACAGTCCCATCGAAGCAGGCAGTACAGTCCCATCAAAGCGGGCAATACAGTCCCATTACTGCAGGCAGTACCTTCCCATTGCGGCAAGCAGTATCATCCCATTTCAGCAGGCAGTACTGTCTCATTATAGCAGGCAGTACAGTCCCATTGAAGCAGGCAGTACCATCTCATTGCAGTAGGCAGTACCATCTCATTGCAGTAGGCAGTACAGTCCCATCAGAGCAGGTAGTACCGTCCCATTGCGGCAAGCAGTTCAGTCCCATCGCAGCAGTCAGTACAGTCCCATTGCATCAGGCAGCAATGTCCCATTGCATCAGGCAGCAATGTCCCATTGCATCAGGCAGCATCGTCCCATTGCATCAGGCAGCATCGTCCCATTGCATCAGGCAGCATCGTCCCATCTCAGCAGGCAGCACCGTCCCATCTCAGCAGGCAGCACCGTCCCATCGAAGCAGGCAGTACTGTCCCATCGAAGCAGGCAGTACCGTCCCATCGAAGCAGGCAGTACCGACCCATTGAAGCAGGCAGTATAGTCCAATCGCACCAGGCAGTACAGTCCCATTGCATCAGGCAGTGCAGTTCCTTCGCATCAAGCAGCAACGTCCCATCGCAGCAGACAGCACCGTCTCATTATAGCAGGCAGTACTGTCCCATCGAAGCAGGCAGTACAGTCCCATCGAAGCAGGCAGCACTGTCCCATTGCAGCAGGCAGTACAGTCCCATCGCAGCAGACAGCACAGTCCCATCGAAGCAGGCAGTACTGTCTCATTGCAGCAGGCAGTACAGTCCCATCGAAGCAGGCAGTACTGTCTCATTGCAGCAGGCAGTACAGTCCCATCGAAGCAGGCAGTACTGTCCCATCGAAGCAGGTAGTACTGTCCCATCGAAGCAGGCAGTACTGTCTCATTGCAGCAGGCAGTACAGTCCCATCGAAGCAGGCAGTACTGTCCCATCGCAGCAGACAGCACAGTCCCATCGAAGCAGGCAGCACCGTTCCATTGAAGCAGGCAGTACAAATGTTTCAGTGAGCAGGCTAGCAATGAATGTGCATTTGGCTGACTGAACATTCAAAATAAGCCTGTACCTGCCAAAGGAAGACTGTGCCATTTATACGGGAGTTGCACTTGGAATAGAGAAGCTGCTGCTGACTCAATGTGAAGCATTTGGTTACTGTATTGTTCTTTGACTACTGTGTTAGCAGAAGCTTCACATCCCTACTAGTTAGCACACCATAAAGCTAGCGAGCACTTTTTTAAGGGAAGATGTATGTGGCTGCTGGAGTTGTGGAGGTCATTAGGAACACCGTACTGTGCAAAAAATCAACAGTGGCTGACTATGGCAGAGAGCATATACCAAGGTTTTCCAATGAAATGACAGAGATCTTGGTGTAGGAGGCAGAAAGCTGCAGAGATGCTCTTTATCCATGGGGTGGATGGATAGGTTGGGCTGTTGGGCAAGAAGGTCCTCCAGACACACAAAAAGATAGCAATAACAACAGATAGGAGTGGATGCCACATTTATCATGAAAACTAGAATGCAACACCTGCAAAAACTTCATTGACCTTAACAGTGGTCAAGGGCACCTTGACTGTACCTAAATGGTGTGGTGGGCTTCTATCTGCACAAAGAAATGCCTGCTGGCCATTACAATAAATTGTACTGCCAGACCATCAGTGGAGCTGAATTAAAGATTACAGTATCTTCACATTCCTTCATATGAGAAATTTCATTTCTTACTTTCCTCTCATCCCACAATCTTTTTTGATTTAAAAGCTGCAGGCAGTGCAAGCAGTTACTTCTTTGTTTTCCATGTCTCCTATCCTTACCCGTTACCTTTAAAGAAGACGTACCAGTGCCCATGTCTGCAAGCAATTAATATGTGCCTTGAAGTCAGCAAATAGTATTTCACCACTACTTTATACTACTTTAAATTTGAAACAACTACGTCACCAGATTTAGAGCAAAAGCAAGAAGGAAACAGCAACTAACCAATGAATAGTTGATGATCCCTTTAAGTAATGCTACTTAATGTCATGTTCACGTGTACAAAGCTAAGCAAAGGAGTTGGTCAAACATGAAGTTCCAAAATAATACCACAGGGATCCAACCAATGCTATACACTGTTTGGCACCATGATTGAACCGCAATGAAAATGCGCAGCAGACATATTGGATCAGGAGTGTAGAGTCAGGACATTTCTCAACTCTGCAAAAGTCATCTGGGAAAAAGCAAACTGGAAAGTTGCTTTTTTTTTTAAGTGGGTAGCAGGATTCATTGGGTGCCATGCTGGTCAACCCAGGAAAGAGAACAAAGTCTGTAGGGTAAAGGGGCATGTTACGCCTTGGTCTAATGGCACTGTGTTAATGTTTAATTAAAATAAATGCAAAATATGAAACATCCCTCTAACTTTGATCTCCTCCCCATACACTGTCTATGACTCATCCATGACAATAATTGCCAACTCGTACCACCCTTCCCATGGTTTCTCATTCCATGATATGATCCTCAAACAACCTCCGTGGCCTCTCATACCCACCCATGCCATGTGACTTTGCTTCCAATGAGTTTAGATTAATCTATAAAATCAAAGCAGTGGATATATTATGAATTTGCACAGTGTTCTTTTTGGAAGGAAAAGGGAATTGGAGAGTTTTTTTAAAACTTGTTGATTGGCTTCAATTCTGTGCTAAAAAGAATTTTGGCTTCAAGAACATATTTTATTGGCACAGAGCCAGTACAGGCTGTATTCTGTTTTGTGCTTAGAGTCAATACAAATTTTAGTCAAAGCTAAAATTGGCTCTGACCTGTCGTGCTTGGTAAAGATAATAGCCAGAGAGGGAGACAGAAATAGTTTTAGTCCCAAATCGCATAAAGGTCAGCAATCTACTATTTTTTGCTACCCACTTTTCAGCCAATGGTGTCAGTTTTACTTCTTCACGTTTGGAATCATTACTTCTAAACCAAAGAGTCAAACTAAGGTTCAGGTACAGCCAAGATTACAGAAGCAATGCAAGTAAATAAATTGAGTTGTGTCGAGCACGCTATGGCTGAAGCCAAACCTCTTTCTGCTATGGACAAACCATTAAATGATTTTAAATGGAGAAATGCTCTTGATGGTTTCCAACATAGTGCCTGAAACTTGTATTTCGTCACCTTCAAACTAAAAATGCTTTGAATTAATTTGAAAAACTTTGTTCCAAAACTGCACAAACGTTTAATGATGCTTGGCACAAGTAAATTGAATGACCCCAAAGTAAAGCCCATAATTTCCAGTCTGCACATTTGTTTAACTTTATGTTTTCAAGTTTTTAAAAACATTTTTCATCAGGACATCCCAAAACCATTTATACACGATTGTGTATTTTCTGAAATGTAGTTACTGTTTTAGTATAGGAAACACAGCAACCAATTTATCGCAGCAAGCTCACAACAACGGCAAGAATATGATCAGAGAACCAGTTTTTGTGGTGTTGATTGGGCAATTAATATTGGCCACGAGATTGAGGATAAGTCCTCTTTTTTAAAGTTTTTCTGTGAGATCTTTTGCAACCTGAAGAGTGATGAGCTTATGGGATTCTCTGTTGCAAAGTAATTGAGGCTAAAAGACTGAATGTTTTCAAGGAGTTAGACAAAGTTCTTAGGGTTAAAGGGATCAAATGATATGGGGCAAAGGCAGGAGCTGGGTATTGAGTTGGATGATCATCCATTATCATCTTGAATGGCAGAGCAGATGGCAGAGCAGGCTCAAAAGGCCTACTCCTGCTGCTTTTTTTTGTGTTTAGCTGAAAGAGAATACTGCCCTTCTGACTTTGTAAAAACAGTTACTACATTTTTGTATTCACTCTCCTTTCTTTTGCAAACAAGACCGGACTCAAGAGTTAGGATACATAGAATCAATTGCATCAAAAATCACATTGTCTCCATTCTACAGACATCGAAGATAAATGTGGAGAAACATTACTCTATACCTACCCCTCACTAATGCTCTCAGTCCACTGCCACCAACTTACGCTTTGCATCAATACCCCCCCAATTATACTATTCACATTTTCATAGATATTCCTGCTTTTCTTTCTTTCACTCTCCATTAGTTTACCTCCATTCTTTCTTAAAACATGTTACATTCTAAATTTTAACGACTTCTGATGAAAAGTCATGAGCCTCAAATACATAGAACATAGAAAAGTATAGCACAGAACAGGCCCTTAGGCCCACGATGTTGTGCTGAGACTTAATCCTAATGTAAAATATAGTAACTTAACCTACGCAGCCCTCAACTCACTGCTATCCATATGCATGTCCAGCAGTCGTTTAAATGTCCCCAATGACTTCGCTTCCACCACCTCAGCTGGCAACACATTCCATGCATTCACAACTCTCTGTGTAAAGAATCTACCTCCGGTGTCTCTTTTATACCTTCCTCCTAATATCTTCAAACTATGATTTCTCGTACCAGTCAATCCTGCCCCGGGGAAAAGTCTCTGGCTATTGACTCTATCTATTCCTCTCATTATTTTGTACACCTCGATCAGGTCTCCTCTCTTCCTCCTCTCCAGAGAGAGAAATCCGAGCTTATTCAACCTTTCTTCATAAGGCAAGCCCTCCAGTCCAGGCAGCATCCTGGTAAACCTTCTTTGCACCCTCACCAAAGCCTCTGTATCTTTCCTAAAGTAGGGTGACCAGAACTGAACACAATATGCAAAGTGTGGTCTCACCAGGGACTTGTAGAGCTGCAGCAAAACCTCGCGGCTCTTAAACTCGATACCCCTCTTTATGAAAGCCAAAACACCATATGCTTTCTTAACAACTCTATCCAATTGGTGGCAACTTTGAAGGAGCTATGTACTTGCACACCCAGATCCCTCTGTTCCTCCACACTGCCAAGAATCCTGTCTTTAATCCTATATTCAGCATTCGAGTTCGACCTTCCAAAATGCATCACTTTGCATTTATCCAGGTTGAACTCCATCTGCCATTTCTCAGCCCAGCTCTGCATCCTGTCTATGTCGCGCTGCAGCCTGCAGTAGCCCTCTATAGTAGACCCCACTCAACACTGTCTTCCAGGCAGAATACTTTCCATCTACAACCACTCTCTGCCTTCTGTCAGATAGCCAATTCTGAATCTAGATAGCCAAATCTCCCTGTATCCCATACTTCCTGACTTTATAAATGAGCCTACCATGGGGAACCCTATCAAATGCCTTGCTGAAATCCATATACACCACATCCACTGCTCGACCATCATCGACCTGTCTTGACACCTCCTCAAAGAACTCAATAAGGTTCTGACCTGCCCCTCACAAAGCCATGCTGACTGTTTTAATCACACTATGCTTTGCCAAATAGTCATAAATCCTATCCCTCCAAATTCTTTCCACAACTTTGCTGACTACAGATGTGAGACTGACTGGTCTATAATTGCCAGGGATTTCCTTATTACTCTTCTTGAAAAGTGGAACAACATTCGCCTCCTTCCAATCCTCTGGTACGACTCCCGTGGAGCGTGAGGAGGCAAATATACTTGCCAGTGGCTTAGCAACCTCCTTTCTCGCTTCCCAGAGCAGCCTAGGATAAATCTGGTCTGGCCTTGGGGATTATCAATCTTAATGCTTTCCAATATTTCTAGCTCATCATCTTCATCAATCTTGATCTGGTCAAGACTGTATCCCAGCTCCTCTAAGTTTTCATTTAGAACAAGTTCCCTTTCCTTGGTGAAAACCAAAGCAAAAAACTCATTTAGGGCTTCACCTATCTGCTCAGACTCCACGCACAAGTTCCCTCCGCTATTCCTGATCGGCCCTACCTTCTCCCTGATCATTCTCTTATTCCTCATGTATGAGTAAAACGCCTTTGGGTTCTCCCTAATCCTTCTTGCCAAGCCTTTCTTGTGCCCACTCCTGGCTCTCCTCAGTCCATTTCTGAGCTCCTTTCTAGCAAGCCTGTAATCCTCTAAAGCTGTGCTAGATCCTTGCTTCCTCCACCTTACGTAAGCTGCCTTCTTCCTTTTGACGAGAAGCTCCTCTGTTCTAGTCATCCAAGGTTCCTTAATCTTGCCCCTTCTTACCTGTCTCAGAGGAACAAAGTCGTACATCACTCGCAACAACTGCTC